>NC_069380.1:308437-616875 GCF_027475565.1 Acinonyx jubatus | reverse complement strand
GGGCAGGCAAGGGGCAGAGAGAGAGGGAATCTGAAGCTAGCTCCAGGCTCTGAGCTGCCAGCACAGGGCCTGACACAGGGCTCAAACCTAGAACCGCGAGATCATTACCTGAGCCAAAGTCTAACGCTTAACTTACTGAGCCACCTTGTAATGAGAATTTGCCCATATCACTAAATATTCTTTGAAAATATTTGTAGTGGCTATGTGTAATTTAACTTTTCCCCAAGTCATCAGATATTTGGTTAGTGAAAATTATTCATTAGAAAATACACTTTGAAGAACATGTTTTAAACTTATTACATAGATATTTTTTAGCCTTTATTTTGGTGTAAAATGGACCTAACATAAAATCTACCATTTTAACCATTCTTAAGCGGACAGCTCAGTGGCATTAAGTACATTCACAATTTTGTGAAATCAAAGTATAAACAAACATTAAAAATTTTTTTTTAATGTTTATGTATTTTTGAGAGAGAGAGAGAGAGAGAGAGACAGAGCATGAGTGGGGGAGGAGCAGAAAGAGAGGGAGACACAGAATTCGAAGCAGGCTCCAGGCTCTGAGCTGCCAGCACAGAGCCCGAAGGGAACTCACACACTGTGAGATCATGACCTGAGCCAAAGTTGGACGCTCTACCGACTGAGCCACCCAGGCACCCCTAAACAAACATTTTATCAAACTCTGGCCCATTCTTAGCAGCTGCGGCCACACAGGAGGTAGAGAAACAGACTCTAAGTTCTATGCAATCTCAAATCAGGCCTTGACTTCTGTCTTCCTATAGATTGTATGTGGTGTCTCTCTGCAGTGTGTGGCCTCTCCTGGCTAGCAGCTCTCCCAAGAGACATGTGCCTCCAGTCTCTCCCTGCTTTCCAAGCTTTTCCTAAACAACAGTCAGCATCTCTGCATATTTTTACCCGGGCCTACTACATACATATGAGATCTCTGAGTGTCTTCCATCCATCAGGCCCTGTGTTAGGGACACAGGACTAGAGCATACATCCCCAGCAACTGATAAATTTCCTGAGCAACTCCTCCCAAATTCCAGCTACTCTACCCAAAAACCAGTGGTGCAGTTGGAAGCAAGAGGCTTACTGCCTTGCATTTTCGTGTCTTTACAAATGGCATTTCTTCCTCTTTGAAAGCTTCAGTATCTCCCTAGACAGTAGCTCTTTCTGGAACCCTTCTCCCTCTGACTTGCTGCCCTGCTCTGGCCCTCTCAACAACCCTACAGCCTGGCAGCTTTCATCACACATCTGTGGATAATCATTGGCTGTTCTCCACTCATCAATTTCTCCACGAGGATCAATGCTATTTGAGGGGCTGTGCCTTGTTTATCTTTATATCCCTAGAATGTAGCTCACTTTTGGTACACAGTAGGCATTCAATAAATGTCTGCTTACTAAAAAGTCTTTCATGCATCAATTAAAGCCTAGGATTATAGAAAAGCCTTCTATTTCTAATTATTTGCATATTTGGACCCACACTGCATCAATACCACACTCCCCTAGTGGGACTAATAAACCCCTAAAAAGCAAAGACCACCTACTTTGGTACTGCTTCTATTCCCATGGAATATTATATCTCTAAGCACACAGACAGAAGGTAATAAATGTTTACTGCATAAACGGTCAGGTCAAAGGTACCTTAAAAATCCACAACACACACATATTGAGAGTGAATCCTCCTTTTTCACAATACTGCACTTTAAATATTTTTATATTTATTGTCATTTTGCAATCCAGAATCGAAAGGCTGAACACTCAGCAAAGCCTTGTTATTCTAGAAGCTGACGTCTACCTACTCAGTCCTCTGGATGAGTCATTCGGCATTCCCTGCAGGAAGTATTTAACGGATTTCCAAGTTTTCAACTTTGATCTTCAACATAAACATTAAATACTTCTATCACGGTGTTCCTAATTATGAAGTCGGATTACATTCCCTGCTTATTCACCAAAATACTGTATTTTTATGAAGTTTCCTTTGATACCTAACTTGAAGAAGAAAGGCTGTCTGCATACTGGGAACAAGAAACGTTGAGTTCTACTGCGATCTGTTCATCCCCCCCCCCCGCCCCCCCCCAGCCGAGCCGGGACGCGTCCAGAGACCCCCCGCTCTGAGGGCCAGCTCCTCCTGGCGGCCCCACCTGTGTCCTGTCACCTGGGCCGGCGACTCGCACGAGAACACTCCAACCCCTCCCCCCCCGCCCCGGGGGGAGCGCGCAGCAGTAGCCAGGGCTGGGAAGACAACTGCGAAACCACGGTCAGCGGCGGCGTCGACACGACCACCTTCAGGCCTAGACTACAGGACCACCCGGAGGGCGGCGGGCCTGCGCCGGGCCGGGTCGGCCACCCAGGGGCGCCAACGCACCTGCCAGGGAATCCCGCCCACTCTGCACGCCCCCGGCTCCTGGTGCTCCCGGCTCCCGATGTCCCGGCAGCCGCCGTTCTCGGCTACCAGCGCTCCTGCCGGGATTGTTTCCGGATTCCGGATTCCCGGCTCCAGGCTCCGGCGCTGAACCGGGGTGCGGCAGCCAAGCCCAGCCAGTGAGAACGCTGCCGGAAGCCCGCCCTTGGCTGCCTCCCAAGGCCGCGCCCCCCCGAGGACCTAGGGCTCCTAGCCTGAAGATTGCGGGCGGTCGCCCAGGAGTGAGGCGTTGGGCTCGGGTAGGGTTTCTCTTCCTGGATCGGATTGAGGGTTCCGCGTTTTTTCAGTTTCATTTTTTGGTCAGGATTTGGCAGTGAGGGTAACTCCAAAGTTGCAGTTTGGTGAAAGTGGGTGGTTGGTGCTGCCATTTAACTGAGAAGTGAGAGTAATTACTGGGAACAGAAGAGAAGCAAATTTCGGGAGGGTGTGAGATTGGAGGAGCAAAAGGGTAAGATAATGAAACTTAGTTTAGGACTTCCTGAGTTTGAAGCTTGTGGTAGTGTTCTCACGTAGGTATAAATATATACCTGCCATTCCGGAGAAGTGGGGGCTGAGATTCATCGAGTAGGGGGTAAAATAATAGGAAAACAATAAAATTCACCAGCTACTGAATTAAATGAGAATAGAAAAGATGTAGAGAGGGTGTGGGTTTGAATCCAGACTCTACTATTTATTACTCGGGATTGCCAACAAGGTACTTTACTGGGACCTCCATTTCCTTTGTTTTTTGTAACGTTTCTTTATTTTGAGAGAGAGAGAGAGAGAGAGAGACAGAGAGAGTGCACATCCATACTTGTGTGCACAGGGGAGGGGCAGAGAGAGAATCCCAAGCAGGCTCCATGCTGTCAGCACAGAGCCCAACAAGAGGCTGGATCTCACAAACTGAGATCGTGATCTGAGCCAAAACCAACAGTCAGATGCTTAACTGACTGAACCACCCAGGCGCCCCATCATTACCTTACAGAGTGGTATATGAATCAGCTTAGGTGACATTAAGCAAAACTGGTATAGTAGGGAGTCCCAGGGTCCATCCCTCCCCAAGAACATTTTAAAAAACCAGACGAAAACTCAGAAACCACCTTATCTTAACCCAGACAATAGTCAAAAGTTGACAGCAAACAAGCAGGTGTGTAACCAGGAGAAAGGCGGAGGAAACAAGGTAGGAGGTTCTTACATGTTTTAACCCCTTCCGCTCCCTTTGCCAGCCCTCATTCCCAGTGTAGATAATCTGGTTCTGGAGGGAGCAGAGCAGAGCAGACTTTGTCCTAAGGAATTATGTTTGTCTGTTTTGACCTGTCTGGGGGTTCCGTGAAGGACTGATACAATGGGCTTGCCTTTGTTTCCCCTAACTCAGACTTTCTCAGGGCAGATAAATAGCTACTTCGGGCACTCACCTCCAAAACACTGAAAGGCAAGTGAGCAAACTTGCTGCATGGGACAACAAATCCCAACAAACAGTTAGTACAAAGTACAGACAGGCTGAAGGCCTGGGAGGAAAAGCATGAGAGGAACAGCCAGGAATGAGATTTCCTAGAGGAATAAGGGCTTTGAAAAGCTGTGTACACAGGTGCATCTAGAAAGCTCACACATGCCCAGGACTCATGCTCAGAAAAGACTTAAGAACACCATAAGTTTCTATTTCTGGCTGATCTTTAGGCTGCCTAATGCTGATGAGAGCGAAAGGCAAGCTGAGAGCAAAATGCAAACTGACTCCCCACAACCCCCCTCCTCCTTAAGGCGGATATCTGTAACAATTCCTCAAGCACTGGTGACTGCTTAAGAACAAAGGAAGGGGAGAAACAAATGGTCAGTTGGTCAAGATTGCAGTCATGCAGAATGTGAAACTCCACTATAGTTTGTAAATCTTAATGATTTACAAGAAAAAGTCTTTTTCCTTTAATTTTTTTCAGTGTTTATTTTTGAGAGAGAGAGAGTGGGCGTGGGGAAGGGGCAGAGAGAGAGACAGAATCCAAAGCAGGCTCCAGGCTATAAGCTGTCAGCACACAGCCCTACATGGAGCTTGAACTCATGAACTGGGAGATCAAGACCTGAGCCATAGTCGGACACTTAACTGACTGAGCCACCCAGGAGCCCCTTTTTTTTCTTTTTAAAATAGGTTTCATGCCCTGCGTGGAGCCCAATGCAGGGCATTAACTCAAAACCCTTAGATCAAAACCTGAACTGAGATCAAGAGTCAGACACTTAACTGACTGAGCCACCCTGGTGCCCAAAGAAAAACACAGTCAGATCTCCAGGAACCTATATTTCCTGGAGCCCTAATGTCACCTTCCCCTCCATAGGATAGAAAACGCATATAATCAGTCACTCCTCACAATCACAATGGAGATCTTTCTGCCCACAGTTTCTGTCCCCATGCTATAATAAAAACACCTTTTTGCACTGTAAAACATCTTTATTATTATTATTATTACTACTATTATTTGAGAGAGAGAGAAAGCACACTATTGGGGGACGGGGCAAAAGAAGAGAGAGAATCTTATGCAGGCTCCATGCTAAGCATGGAGCTGGACGCAGGGCCTGATCCCATGACCCTGGGATCGTGACCTGAGCTGAAATCAAGAGTCAGATGCTCAACGGACTGAGCCACCCAGGCACCCCTGCACCATAAAACATCTTAAGAATTCTTTCTTGACCATTGAGCTCCACCATCCAGCATCAGACACAAAATAAACCTTTTAGAATTTCTGGGGAAAAAAATAAATGTAAGTCAAAACTGGTTACAAGAGGGAAGCCTGGGTGTGTCAGTCGGTTAAGTGTCTGACTTTGGCTTGGGTCATGATCTCATGGCTTGTGAGTTTGAGCCCTGCATCGGGCTCTGTGTTGACAGCTCAGAGCCTGGAGCCTGCTTCAGATTCTGAGTCTCCCTCTCTCTGCCCCTCCCTTTCTCAAATATAAATAAACATTAAAAAATTGTTATAAGAAACAAAGGACATTATATATTAATAAATGAGTCAATACATTAAAAAATAGAACATTTATAAATATATACATTTCTAACAACAGAGCCCCAAAATATCTGAAGCAAACACTGATGAATTGAAGGGGGGAAATAAGATAGTTCTAAAATAATAGTTGAAGACTTCAATACCCAATTTCAGTATTTGATATAACTAGAAAGATTAATGAAGAAATAGACACTATAAACCAATAAGACCTAAAGGACAAATATACAGGGGCGCCTGGGTGGCTCAGTCGGTTGAGCGTCCAACTTCGGCTCAGGTCATGATCTCGTGGTTCGTGGGTTTGAGCCCCGCGTTGGGTTCTGTGCTGACAGCTCAGAGCCTGGAGCCTGCTTCCAATTCTGTGTCTCCCTCTCTCTCTCTACCCTTCCCCTGCTCATGCTCTGTCTCTCCTTCTCTGTGAAAAATAAATAAACATAAAAAAAATAAAAAAAGACAAATATAAAATACTTCATACAATAATTGCATAATACATATTCTTTTAAAAGAACACAAAACTAGGATAGACCATGTGTAAAGCTACAAAGCAATTTTTGGTAAATTTAAATAACTGAAATCATACAAAGTACTTTCTCTGACTTCAGTGGAATGAAGCTAGAAATTAGTAACAGAAAAAAAAAAACTGGAAAAATAGCAAATATGTGGAAATCAAACAAAACACACTTAACCTGTGGGTCAAAGAGGAAATCACAAGGGTAATTCGAAAATACTTTGAGATGAATTAAAACAAAAACACATCATACTAAAACTCATGGGATGTGGTGAAAGTGTTCAGAAGAAATTTGTTGCTGTAAATGCCTATATGAAAAAAGCAGGGAGATCCCAAGCTAACAACCTAAATTACACCTAAAAGAACTAGGAAAAAAAAAAAAAAAAAAAGAACAAATTAAACCCAAGGTCAGCAGAAGGAAATAATAATGATCAGGACAGAGGTATATGAAATGGTGAATAGAAAAATAGAATTAATGAAATAAAAAGTTGGTTTTTGAAAAGATCAACAAAACTGACAAAATTTTAGACTGACAAAGAAAAAAGAGGGAGCTTAAATTACTAAAATCAGAAATGTAAATGGGGACATTATTATTGACCTTATAGAAATAGGTTTATAAGAGAATCTGCAAACAATTGTACATCAACAAATTAGATAACCTAGATAAAATGGAGAAACTCCTAGAACACTCTTAACTACCATCACTTGCTCAGGAAGAAATAGAAAATCTGAATAGATATTGAGTAATCAAAAACCACCCAACAAAGAAAAGCAGCCCAGAATCAGCTGGCTTCACTGGTGAATTCTACTAAATAGTCAAAGAAGAAGTTCCTATGCCTGACACATAGGAACTACTCAATATTTTAAGGAATGGGCAATGGAACACATGTGGAAGTTTTTGGATAGCCCTGCCTATTGTAGTTAATGTAATTTTTAGGATATGCAAATCACTGGTAATTTTCATATTTGTGGAAAGTAAATGTGCTAGTTTAAAAATGTGTAGGGGCACCTGGTGGCTCAGTTGGTTAAGCATCTGACTTTGGCTCAGGTTGTGATCTCAAGGTTCATGAATTTGAGCCCCATATCGGGCTGTCTGCTGTCAGCACAGAGCCCCCCTTGGATCCCCCGTCTCCCTCTCTGCCCCTCCCCAGCTCGCATGCTCTCTCTCTCAAATACAAAAAAATGTGCAATAAAAGCCTGTAGAATGCTTTGAAAACCATCCGACAATTAAATAAAAACCTTAATTATTGTTATTTTCAAGAAGAGGGTAAAATAAAAATATAGGCGTGACAAGTATCATAGTATTGCTCTGCTGTGATTATAGCAATGATTCAGGCTACTATTCCCCTTTCCTGTGTATTCAACATTATGGCTCAGGCATTCTAGAATGTAGTAGATGTGATAATCCTTTTGTTACTTAGACTCACAGGTTTCCATAATCTTTTGCTGTAATCCAGTGCACCAGCAATAGTTTTATCTTTATTAAAATAACAAAGTTTTTTAAAACGCTGTTCTTTTGGCATCCAACATGGTTGATGGAAACTTCTTTACTGCAATAAAATTCCAGAAATCCGAGTTTGGGAACTGGTAAGGAATTCCCTCTCTTTCCCATAGGTGAAGTGGGCTGTGGGTTTTCTTGCTTTTGCCTGGAAACTACTTGAATCTCTTCAGTATTACCTCTAACCTGCTACAGTCATCCTTTCTAGCCTTGGATGATTCCAGCATGGGGATCACCCCTTGATCAGGCCTGCAATTCTATCCTCTCTTGACAGAGAAGTTACTACTATTACTAGCCCAGCAATGAAGAATTTTCAACACTCTGAACATCTTTCATAGCCAGATCAGCTGTGTTAAAATATTATTCCCAATAACTTGAGAATATCATGGTATCAATTTGTATTTTACAAAACCGTTTGACATGACCTGGAGAGCTGGGCCTGGCAAACAAAGTGAGTTCATCGAGTTGAAATCATGACAAGGATGGAAGCACTTTGATGGACATGTTTATGGTACAGATTTTGGTGATAGTTTTATGGGTGAATACTTACTTCCAAAACTCATCAAGTTATATACATTAAATATGTATAGCTTTTTGTATGTCAATCATACCTCAAAAAACGGTTTCTTAAAAAGTGCAAACACCTCCTGCTCATTAAATTTGACAAGATGTTATGCTGTTTTTATATAACGTTTTAAATTAATCTTCTTGATGATTCTGTGAGGTAGGCATTGTTATCATCCCCATTTTGCAGATGAGAAGACTGAGTTTCTCAACTGTGCAGTACTGAAGACTACAAAGCACTTTGTAAGTCCTCAAGGTAGGATCTGAATCCAGGAATGCCTGATTTCAAAGCATGGGCTCTTAATCATTTTATTATAGTGTCCGCCTCCTCTTATGATGGCATAAAGGATGGTATCAGAATGCATAATTTGTGGTTGAACCCCCTGGATGGGAGCTCTTAGTCTAATTTCTCTCCACATTAATACTGAAGATGCAACAAGATAGCTGATGAGGGTGAATCTTTCACTGTGTGGCACAATAGAAGTTGGAAGTTTCTCCCCTCTACCCCTCCCACCTTGTGATGGATTCTGAGGACACTTCACGCTTAGTGGGCAGTTTTGAGAATTGCCTGGGCTATAGATGAACATTTAGGTATTAGAACCTTAATTTAACAACCGATTAAGACTTTAGTGTGGTAACAGTCTTATTTTTATTCAACCAACAAGCAATATGATACTACATACCACATTGGAATAAAAATATAGCAATAAAATACAGGCACAAAATTAGAGGATATTGTGACTATCTTAAAAGACACAACATTTTAAGAGAAATAACGAAACTTTGGGCATGCTTTTTCAAGCCAAAGGACTGTTATAAATGAAGATGAGAGTTTGGATCCTCACAAGGCATCTTAAATAGTTTTGTGATCTTGGAAGTCTTGGGATTTGGTTTCATCCATAATGAAAAAAAAGAAAAAAAGCAAATCCAAAACCTTGCTTTAGGGAAAGTCTATTTTTGAGGGTGGAAGCAAAACAATTTTGGGGGGCAAATTTCTGCGAAAGTGTTTTTTTAATTATCTTTAACCAGTGGTAGTTTATTTCAGTGATTACACTGGTTGTTATAAATGGCACTTTATTTGACTTTTTTTTTTTTTTCCTACAAATTTCACTTGGCTTACTGGTGTTTAATTAAACAGACCTGAAGCCCAGGTAGTGTAGGCTACGGTAAGTTGCACCGCATTGTTCTCTACCTACACAACCCTCTGTGGTGGCAATAAGGAAAACATTTTCTGAATTTTTGCACTTTCAGTGTTTAAAATAAAGAGTTTTAACATCTAATGGCCACGCACAGCCAAACCATGTATTAGCTGTACGAGAAATGATGAGTGATGACTATTTTTGGAGTGAATTCTCACCCGTTTACCTTGGTCTGGTGAGTGCCTTGTGAGCACTGTCACACCCAGCCAAATCGGAAAACAAAATAGACGGACGTTAAACAAAAAGCACCTCCCCCGCGCCCATCACCTCGAAAAGCACTGGTCTGTAGGTTGTTAGCTCTGAATCTCTAGGTTCCCAGCTTTTCTCTGAACACGGCGATCGACTTCTCGTTAAGGAGCTATCCCTAGTTTCCAAGGCTGGACTGGGGTTGGGGGCGGGCTAGCTCTGTCCCGGAAGTTCTCTTTAAGAACGGGTTTTTTTTTTTTCCCTCCCGCCCAGCCGCCCGCCTACTCCAGCCACTAGCCCCGCGGCCCAGGCGGAAGGCGCCTGCCGGTGAGACCCTAGGTAACGTCCGTCCCTGAGAGACCGCCGGGAGTGGTAGTTTACATGGGTTTCTCCGGTGCCCCCGCGCAAGCGCCGAGGGGGCCGGTGGAAACTACATTTCCCAGGAGCCCTCGGATCAGGGGCGGAGCCGGGCCTGGGGGCGGGGCTCCGGCCGGAGGTGCTGGTTGTGGCGGCTCATTCATAAATGCGGTGGCGATTTTCGCTGTGGTTTGAGTGGACTGAGAGGCCAGAGGACTGCGGAGCGGTAATGTGTGGGCAGAGGAGCGGGGGAGCTAGTGTGTTTGTCGCCCTGCGCCTAAGAGTGCTGGCGGTGCGTGGGAGGGATCTGCTCCGGCCTCAGCGCTGGCTCAGCTGGGCGCCAAGCGAGCGGACGCTCGCCGGCCGTGCGACGGTGGCCAACACTTCTGTGGCCGTCCCAGCTTAACGCTGTTTTTGTGGGGAGCCTTCTTTTCAGGGACTCTCACCCCCTGTGGTTTGGGCTTTACTTCAAACAGCTGTTCAGAGGCGCGGGGGACGCAGTGGGTTCGAGAAAGTGTAAAGTTGGTTTGCTTTCTGTCCTTACGTAGGCCCGTCATCACCCTAGTCGTCCTTGTCTTTCAAAGCTTTGCTGTGCATTCGTGGCGTTCGAGGACTTGTATTTGGGAGACTGTTAAATCACCTCCCTAACCAACTAGTTATAAGGTCTGAGGATGGCTTTGAGTTAACTGTTTGTATCCACTTTTCCCCTCAGAATGCAGAAAATGTATCCCCCCAGACTGCTTTAAGAACGTTTACATAGCAGTCTTTGGAGGTTGCAAGGCTGTCCATTTGTTTCAAACAGATGTTAATGTCTAGAAAATCCTAGTCCACATACTAACCCTTTGTAGACATACTAACCCTTTGTAGACATATATATGTTCCCTTTAGCAAGGCCTTCCCAGCAATAAATAGCAGATGAAGTGAAACTATTTTTATTCATGCTGACAGTAAATATACTTTGAAGATCATAGTCATGAAGTTGCAATGAAGGAACAGAGGTGTTAAGTGTGGGAAGACGCAGATGCCTTGAATGCTGCAGCACAAGGGGACTTGGGCTTGTCAGTCTAGTAGGGAACTTCTCTAGTTTTCAATGTTACAGAATAACCTTGTAGCTTGTGTCTCTAAATTCGGATTTCAGAAGTTTCCTGCTAAAGTCACTTCAGTTTAACAAAGATTACCTGGCTGGTTTTGGTGAAATGTTGGTCCTTTTTCAAAAGGCGTCATCTCAAAAATAATTAGAATTACCTCGCTTAGAACAGATTTTCAAGAATTATTCAGGAATAGCAGATATTAATCAATCTTCCCTAATCTTAAATGTACTACCCAAATGTATACACCAGAGTAATCCCCACTAGTTAAAGATAATAAGACTCCCTATCGTCCCCAAAGGCAGAAGCCGCTTCTCAGTCAATGATGCCAACCCCCAGCTTCCTAGATAACCATGAGTCTGACTTCTGTACCTATACATTTATTTTGCCTGTTCTTGAACTTCATATTAAATGGGAACATACAGGTGTGAATATGCTGAGAGTTGGACTCAACATTACTCATCTGTGTTGTCTGTAGCAACAGTTCCTTTTTTTCTTTCTCTCTCTCTTTTTTTTAATGTTTCAGTAGCTGTGGTTCTCAAAAGTGGTAAAAATCACACCGCCACTTTGGTCTTTGCTTATTGAGTAGTTTGCGAGCAGTCGTTTTGTCTTCTATTTGGACAGTTGTACACACTGGTGATTCACAGCATTTGTACCTAATGCCCTGAGGAGTTTTAACAACTCGACTCATGACGCTGTTTCAGGATTGTGCTTCAGAAGATGGAGGACAAGTATTTTCAGCGTAGGTCGCTGAGGGCAGTAAAGCAACAAGGGAGACAGTCACTTGATTTAAAATTCCATTAAATCCGGTTTTGATAAAGTGACACCACCTGTCTTTCAGTTCGTCAGTCATATTGAGTACTTTCAAGTGCCGAATAGTGGCTACCAGAATGGGCAGCACAGGTCCAGGTAACCTTGCTTTCCTGTCTTTATCTCTTGCACACTGCTCTGCACTTTGCCTTTGTCAACTTAACAATGTGTCTTGGATATTCCAAGACGGCCATATCAGTCAGTATCTGGCCTCGCTTGTTCTGTTCAGTTGCATAATATAAAAGCCATAATTAGTCGGTCCCCTCTTGATAGACATTTAAGTTAATCTCGGTTTGTTACAAACGTGAACTTGTGCCAATATAGCACACAATGCCTAGATGTGAAATTGCTAAGTCAGAGTTTCTGTGCATTTACGATTTGGATAGATAGTGTCAAATTGCCCTTCAAAAGGTTTTACCAGTTTACATTCCCAAATGACGCTTTATGGAAGATTTCTTTTCCACACTGGGGTTTATCAGTTTTTTAGTTTTTGCCAACCTGGTATGTGAAAACTGGTATGTCATTACTGTTTTAATTTCTGTTCCACTTGAGTGAGTATGAGCATATTGTAATGTTTGTGCGTCTATATTTCTTTTTCTGCTTGTATCTTTTTTTCCCAGACACTAGGTACAAAGCTAAATAAATACATGTATGCCTCCAAATTGCCATTTTTCATTTCCTTTTGTATTATATTGATAAAGTTAAAATCTAGAATTGTGTCTGAAAAATAATGTGAAACGTCATTTCGCTTTGGTACTAGATTTTCTCACCCCTCACTTCAGAGATATGGCTATACTAATTCTCTCCTCTGTCCATCCTCATTAGCCTGCAGACCTGCTTTTATTTCTCCTGTCTTAAAAAATCATTCTTCACCATGCTTCCCTGTACAGCCACCGTTCCATTTATTTCCTTCCCTTTATAACAGAACTCCTGGGAAGAGTTAGCTGTCCTTAATTTCTCATTCTGTCATGTATTTCCTCCATTTAAGCTTTGGCAGCGTCCCTCTCCCTTCCAGCTGCTCTCATTGAAATTATCATGACCTTTACGTTGCTCAATTCCAAGATCAGTTCTCAGTTCTCACCCTTCGTCTGTTAACAGCATTTAACACGTCTCTTTCTTCCTTGAAACACTTTTTTCACTTGGTCTCCAGGACACTACTTTCTACATTTTCTCTTTTTTGTACCCTCAGTCACTTAGTGATCTCGCCCAGTGTCAAGGCCTTAAATAACATCTATATGCTGATTCTGTCAGCAAGGAACTTAGGTTTTTGATTCACTCAATTTGGATATTTTTAAGACTTAAAAAAAAAAAAAAACAAACCACGTAACTTCTTGCCCAGTTGCTTTGCTGATTAAGTCTTTTGAATTTGAAATATCCAGTAGATTTTTGTGCTGGTTCGCGGTTTGGGTAGAACAGCTTTAACCGATGTTTTTTGTTGGCATCTTCTTTCTACAGGCATTGGAAATTAATAGCAGTTCCAGCTTGTATATTATTTAAATATAATAGTGTCGTTGGACTAAAATGTTCGTGATGCCAGCCTCTTCAGAGTTAAACAGTGGGCAGAGCTTCCTAACCCAGTGGATGACCAATCCTTCTCGGGCTGGGGTCATATTAAATCGTGGATTTCCTATTTTGGAAGCAGACGAAGAGCAGCGAGCAAGTGTGAACATTTCTACCAGCTTTCCTGTTAAAGCCACGCATTTTTCAGATAGCTTCACCTTTATAAGTGAAGAAGATTCACTTCATGAAGAACAGAAGTTGGACTCTAACAGCCCTTATAAACTACAATCAAATAAGTCTGAAACACATGCAGTGTTTCCTTTAACTAAAGAGGAACCACAAATAGTGGCATGTCAGGGTGCTCCTGGACACTGGGAAGATAACAAAAATGACATTGTCTCAGATCTTTCAAGTGAATGCAAAGAAGTGCCTTATAAAGACCCACTTTTTAAAAAGCTTGAACAGGTACAACAGAATTTGGCCTAATGTATTTGCATTATTGCAAGTTTCTGTTGATGAAAAGTTTTCTTCCCCTTTCCTGGGAAATCCTCAAAATACCAAATTTTGCCTTTTATCTAATGTGAAACATTAACACAGGTTTGATATGTAACATACAACACTCGAGATAACAATGTCGTTTAAGTTTCTGCTTCATTTGGTAAAAACTGAATTGGAAATGGCTGATTAGATATTAAAGGGGAAAAGTTGATCATAAATGTACTGATACCTATCGTATTGTAAGAATCTACAGATTCAAATGACTTTTTCTGTTTCTATGTTTCCTTCATAAAAAATAGGATTTTAGAGTTTGGGTGGCAGGTGTAGTTACTTAGGGATCACTCTTTGAAACTCTGTATTAGAGATGATACGAAAAGGGAGATGAGAGGGGTTAAGATAAATGTAAGGAGCAAAGATCCCTAAAGAAATGTAAAGTTAGTTTAATCAAGTTTTATGTTTAAAAAGCTGAAAGAAGTACAACAGAAGAAGCAGGAACAGCTGAGGAGGCAGCATTTCGAGCAACTACAGAGACTTCTGGAAGAACAAGAGAAGCTGCTCACTACTGTGTCTGGGCACCAACCACTCCCAGGTACTTTGTGCTTACACAGAGCCTTCAGTCAGCTCAACAGTGAACAGTGACATTTCTCACCTTTAGTTGTTTGACAGGTTTTTTCTACCATTACTCTCTCATATGTGGTGAACCCCAGTTTCTTTAGGGGCCTTGCAGATAACTATGAAATGGTGGTGGTGGTATATGATTGGGACAGGTGGGAGCTGGGCCATTCTGGAGCATGTGTGCCCTGCTTAACGGCAGTCATACTTATTTATAAAATAAAAGTTTGAAGATTTAAAATTTTTTTTTTAACATTTACTTATTTTTGAGAGACAGAGCATGAGCGAGGGAGGGGCAGAGAGAGAGAGGGAGGGGCAGAGAGAGAGAGGGAGACAGAATCCAAAGCAGGCTCCAGGCTCTGAGTTGTCAGCACAGAGCCCGACGCGGAGTTTGAACCCATGAACCGTGAAATCATGACCTGAGCCTGAAGTCGGACGCTTAACTGACTGAGCCACCCAGGTGCCCCTAAAGATTTTTTTTAATGTTTATTTATTTTAGAGAGAGGGAGTGAGAGAGCAGATGAGTGGGGAGAGGGGGAAAGGCAGAGAGAGAGAGAGAGAGAGAGAGAGGGACAGAGGATCCAAAGTGGGTTCTGTGCTGACATCAGAGAGCCCTGTGTTGGGCTCGAACTCAAAAACTGTGAAATGGTGACCTGAGCCAAAGTCAGATGCTTAATCGATTGAGCCACTCAGGCGTCCCTATAAAATTTTAAAAAGACCTAGCAGAATAAAAGATGTAGAGCCAAATTTGGCCTAGGGCTACTGGCTTACAACCCCTGCCTGAAGAATGAAAAACTCCGTAGGGTGTCTGGGTGGCTCAGTCAGTTAAGTGTCTGGCTCTTGTCTCCGCTCAGGTCATGATCTTGTGGTTTGTGGGATCGAGCCCTGCATTAGGCTCTGTATTGATAAAGCAGAGCCTACTTGGGATTCTTTCTCTCTCTCTCAAAAAAAAAAAAGAATGAAAAACTCCTCAGGGTCATAATGGTAAAATATGTGTAGAGGCTACTCTGGTTAGCAGAGGAACCATACCAAAAATATTTTCTATGGTGGCAGATGACACATCTTTTGTTGTGTACTAGATCAATTAACAGAAAACACGATATGCTTATCAGGGGACTGTAAACCTGTGTAAATTTGATCTCTAGCAGTGGTTTTGAGAGATGTTTTACCATACCACATTATAACAAAAACATTTAAAATCGTGACTCACAATTTCAAAGAAATTTCATAAATCAGTCTTTATTGGTGTGCCTGGCATGTTGTAAGGATGTTTTCTATTTATTTTGTCCTAATCTCATTCATTGAAAAAAGTACCAGTCATGATTCTGATGATAAAATTACTAATGGATTGTATCCCTTAGTTTGAGAAATAGTGATCTGGAACATGTGTTTGCTTCTTGATGGCACCTTCCCAGAGACACAGTGCTGATTCACAAAAGTGCCTGTTCTGTTCAGAGGTTGCACTGGGCATTGAGAATATGAAGAATAAAAGACATTGGCAGATGAATGTGCAAAGTAGCTGGATGGAATTCAGGGAATAGTAGTAGTGGTAGTGATGAGAAATGTATCAAATGAAGAGTGGTTTAGGGATTAGGACGTTTATCTTAGTAAATGTAGAGAACATGGTGTGTGTCTTGAAATAGTTGAATGGGTCAGGGTTTCTTTATGGAATACATAAGAGGATAATCCAGATCATTTCAATAACAGCCTGTGATACTTTTTAAGGTAGAAATAGCACTACGGTAGAGCAATAAGGAAGCAGTTTCAACATTGTTGATATAAAAGCTAGTGCCTTTCAATTATGGCACATTGCTTTTAGGACAGTGATTTTTAACACTGTTTGGTCTCAGGACCACTGAACACTCTTAAATTAATGAGGACTCCAGAGTATTTGTTCTATGGGCTATGGCTGTTGATATTTAACTATCAGAAATTATATTGGAGAAATTAAAAAACTAATTCATTAAAATAAAAAGCAGTTACATGTTATCATAAGTAACTTAATGAAGAGGTTTTTCTAAAAAATTAGAAGAATGGCATAGTTTTATATTTTTGAACATCTCTTTTAACTTCTGGTTTAAAAGAGCTCAGCTGATTGTCCTATCTGCTTCTGCATTCATTCTCTTAAGTTATGTTTTTTTGATTGAAGCATGTGAAAAAAAATTCGGCCTCACATGGATGTTTACTTGGAAGAGGGAAAGAAGAGTACTGTAATAGCCTTTTCAAATAATTGTAGTTATTTCTTTGATATTGCACCCAAACCTAACAATTGGCCGTTTCTTAGTGATAATTCAAAGTATGGAGTCTGAAACTATATTAATGAACTTTTTTATACTCTATTACATGAAATATATTGGAATATCTTGGCATTTTGAATGGCTCTTTTATCATGCATGATTTAGTAAAATTGTGCATTGGTTATTTGCAAGGTAGTGGTTCACTGAGTTATGTAGGTCTTTAAAATATACTTAAGTGTATTTTATCATATAATATCAAAAAATTATATCCATTAATACCACTACAGAGCTCATCGTAAAAGTCTTGAAGTAACAGGGTGCTGCCTGGGTCGCTCAGTTGGTTGAGTGTCTGACTTAGGCTCAGGTCATAGTCTCACAGTTCTTGAGTCAGTGCCTGCATGGGGCTCTCTGCTGTCAGCGCTGAGGTGCTTGGGATCCTCTGTCTCCCTCTGTCTCTCCCTCTGCCCCTGCCCAACTTGTGCTCTCCCTCCCTCTCTCAAAAATAAACATTAAAAAAATTTTTTTTAATCTTTTTGTTTTTTTTAAGTCTTGAAGTGTTATGAAGCTGTCAAGCTCATGGTGGTAGGTTTAATAAATTCTAATTTTTACTAGAGACTTCAAGTTTTACTATTAAATACTGTAGTCATTTTTTTTGAAGTGACTGGCTCGCTTGTTTAATTTTTGAGAAACTGTCTGCCAAGTACGAAGGTTTAAATCATCATAGTTTTGTCATTTATTCTTTCAAGTAAAAATGATGTTCTTTGAGAGAAGTGCCTAGTCAAGCTTACATCTCAAACCAAGCTATGTCTTGGTTTGCAGTAGAAGTGATTTATGCACGCTTTTTGTTTTGTCCTATAGAATGTTGAAATGACACTTGAACTCAACAGTTCAAATTCAGCTTAAAAATTAATAATTCTTGCAACTTTAGGACCTTTTTATTTTATTTTTTTGAGAGAGAGAGTGCGCTGAGGAGGGACAGAATCCCAAGCAGGCTCCACATTCAGCATGGAGCCCAACATGGGGCTTAATCTCACAACCATGAAATCTTCACCTGAGCCAAACCAAGAGTTGGATACTCAACCACCTGAACCACCCAGGCGCCCCTATCTAGGACATTCTTAAATAAAACTGTTTGTTTGTTTTTAGGGAGAGAGAGAGAGAGAGAGAGCACCAGCAGGGGAGATGGGCAGAGGGAGAGAGAGAATCCTAAGCAGGCTCTACACCCAGCATGGAGCCTGATGTGGGGCTCGATCCCACGACCCTGGGATTATGGCCTGAGCCAAAATCAAGAGTCAGACGCTCAACTGACTCAGCTACCCAGGCGCCCCTGTTTTTTGTTTGTTTGTTTGTTTTTTGTGGTGACTAATACAGTGACTGCTAGCACAGTTTGGTGCCACTGTTTTGCTGTCCTGCTTTTCAGTGAAGGTACCACGAGTTTCTGTTTTGCTCTTGCACCATTAGTGCATGAAGTGAAAAAGACAAATACTATCTTAATATCTTATGAAAATAAATTTGACTTTGTGGATGCACTGAAAGAATCTTAGAGACCTTCAGGGGTTTACAGACCACACTTTGAGAACTGCTTCTTTGGGGTATTGCACTTTTATCAAAGACATCTTCAGTCTGAAGTGAGGTGACTGTAAGTCAAAAACATTTGGGGATGCTGGGTGGCTGAGTCATTTGAGTCTGGCTTTCGATTTTGGCTCAGGTCATGATCTCATGGTTTATGGGTTCAAGCCCCGCATTGGTCTCTCCACTGACAGCGCAGAGCCTACTTAGGATTCTCTCTCTCTTCCTTTCTCTCTGCCCCTCCCCAACTCATGCTCTCTTTCTCAAAATAAATAAACTTAAAAAAATCTTTGGATGGAGAGAGTATTGTTCTATAAAAGAAAGGAGTTTGAGCCTGATAGTCTATGAAGACCTACCTCATTTCCAGTTTTATTTGTGATCTGGGATGAGGCAGAGGGTTTGAGAGATGGGTGGCATGGCTCTTATAAAACCCTTCACATTGTGTCTTCTCTTCTTCGATTTATATATTTTTAAATATTTATTTTGAGAGAGAGGGAGAAAGAGTGTGTGAGCAGGGGAGGGATAGAGAGAGCGAGAGAGAATCCCAAGCAGGCTCCATGTGGTCAGCACAGAGCCCAACTTGGGGCTGGAATGCACAAACCCTGAAATCCTGGCCTGAGCTGAAATCAAGAGTTGGATGCTCAGCTGACTGAGCTACTTGGGTGCCCCTTCTGGGTTTTTTTTTTTTTTTTTTTTTTATAAGACTTTATTTTTAAGTAATCTCTACACCCAACTTGGGGCTCAAATTCACAACCCTGAGACCAAAAGTCACATGCCCCACTGACTGAGCCAACTGGTGCCCCTTCACTTTTTTTTTTTAACATTTTACATTTTTTCAATGTTTTTTACTTTTTTTTGAGGGAGAGACACAGAGTCCAAGCAGGGGAGGGGTAGAGAGAGAGGGAGACACAGAATCTGAAGCAGGCTCCAGGCTCTGAGCTGTCAGCACGGAGCCTGATGTGGGGCTTGAATTCATGAGATCATGACCTGGGCCAAAGGTGGATGCTCAACCAACTGAGCCACGCAGGCACCCCGGGTGTCTTTAGGGAGCTTATTTGTCTTTAGGGAACTCTTCAGATCATTTACAGCTATTGGCATTGGTGCTCTCTGTGTTTGTTGTGGGGCTGCAGAGTGAGAATTCCAGCAGTGCTCACAGATGGAAGATGAATGGTGCCTTCCAGAAGCAGGCTGTGTTGCAGCTGTGCCAGGTCTACACTGCACATCAGTTGTCGTATAAACATACCCTTGATTCAAATTATGCAGCGGTCATTTTGGACTTCTAAATTTCATCATTTTGTTAAATAGAGTTTCCTAATATAAGGAGGAAAAAATACTTTTATCACTTTGGAGAAAACCTGGTAGGTAGGGATCACTAACAGGTAGAAGCGAAAATGTTCTAGGAAGTCATTAGTTTTGATAATTTTTTTTTCTTTTTCAACTATTTTTTTTTAATTGCAAGGTTTAACCCTACTGCCTGATGGTCAGAGCCAGAAGTATAGATCTCCAGGAAATTCAACAACTGTGGAGAAAACCTCACCCTTCCTACCGTCACATGTCTACCAGAATCAAACCCAAGAAAAAACACACACTTCCAACATTTTATCTGATGAACAAAACAACTTCTGTAGAACTACTCATCCAGATTTTGTCTTAACTGCAAAAACTGGTGCTCCTCTCACTTTGTTTTGTGAGGCACAATATCAAGAAGCACTTGTGAAAAACAATGATTTGAAGGAAGAAAACCATGACTATCCTATAGGTGAGTTACTTCTATTTCTCTCTTTTGTACTTAGCTAGCAGTGTTACCAAGCTGTGCTAAGACAAGAAAAGTCCTTTCTGCATTTTTTTCCCCTGTCCCCCGTGCCTGTGGCTTTAATTATGAGCCCCTACATGTTGCATAACCATTGAGCCTGGATTGGACACAGAACTGGACACAGAATTTTGTGACTTTCTGAGAACAATTGCAATACTCATGCTGATTTCAAACCTCTCAAGGTAGCATGGGGTCTTCAAAAAGGGGGATGGTGGGTTCTGTATGTACTATTTTTCTCTGAGAGCTTAAAAATAGTTTGAGGTTATGTAGTATGTGTGGTAGTGGAGGGGCACATGATCGAGGATGGGAAATGTGAGAAATAGGTTGGTGGTGGCAGTTATTATTCAGAAGAGAAATTCCGTCCACTCCTAGACACTCGGTTTGCCCTCACTGTACCTCTGTATTCGTCACGCTCAACATGTTTTTGCCAGAGAACTGGCAGCATCTGATGGTCTAAACTCATGGAGGTCTTGTGGCATTTCTGGTGTAGTTTCTTCTGGTCTTTTTTTTCCTTTTTTAAAATGCTGTTTCTGTGCCCCATTCCCCCTTCCACTTTTTTTTTTTTTTACATTTCGTAACTGTAAAATATTGTATAATTGTGTTCTTTTCCCAGCCAAGATGGAAAATAATGTGTTCTTTTCCTACTCAAACATAATGGTAAATTTCATAGTTTCATAACCATAATTTTAATGGTTGTCATCATGCTGGTCATCAAATAATATATCAGTATTTAATGTTCTTTGCAGTAGGGCTGAGTTGTTTCCAGTATTTTTAATTTGAATTTTATTTTCAATTTTGATGGTGTTTTCATGAATATGTTCTTTGGAGAAAGTTCTAAAAAAGTGCAGAAAATATGACAAAAGGTGTCTACCCTTACTAGTTAGGATTGGGCACCTTTGTGCATAATATTTTATTTCTGATTTAGAATATGGAAAGGTCGCATGCCTTTTAAAAATTTTTTAAGCAGTATACTCTCTTACCTTTTTATTTTGGAAAATTTCAAACATCCAGAAAAGTTGAAAGACTACTGCAATGATTAATAATAGACCTTGATTCAGCAGTTAATATTTTGCTGTATTTACTTTGTCTACATATTTTTCTATGTGTGTATGTATATCTATACATCTGTATTTCTGCCTACGTTTAAATGTGACTTGCTCAGTCATTTCATTGCAAGTAATATGCAGGCATTATGTTACATCACTTCAAATATTTCAGCACACATCAAGTAAAAATTATGATATTCTTCTGTATAGATAGTATTCTCTAATACTATTCCTTAATATTTAAATTCATTTTAGAATTCCCCCTATTGTCCCAAATATGTGTTTTTTTTAAAAAAACCAGGAACAGTCAAGTTCATCTGTTACATTCAGTTGTTACAGCTCTCTTTTTAGTCTTTTTTAATGAATTAATTTTTTAAAAATTTATTTATTTATTTTGAGAGAGAGAGTGAGCGCCTGCGCAGGAAGGGGAGAGAGAGAACCCCAAACAGGCTCCATGCTGTCAGTGTGGAGCTGGAAGTGGGGCTTGATCCCCACAAACCATGAATTCTTGACCTGAGCCGAAATCAAGAGCCTGATGCTTAACCGACTGAGCCACTCAGGTGATCCTAGTCTTTTTTAATTTATAAAAGCCCATAATATTTAACTTGTGAACAGTGTCATGTTTTAAATAGGGTTTTGTAGTTTATCTCCTATTAAAGAAATCATATTAAAAAGTCATATAAAGAAGTCATAATAAAGAAATCCTTGAGGGTTCTAAAATCTTTGGCATATATTACTTTTGATAAATATTACTTTAGCATAGTAACTTGTAAAATTCTCAGGTTTTAAGATGTTATTCTTTATTTTTTGGAACTAAATTGTTCCTAATTTTTATCCTAGGAGAAGGTGTTTCACCATGTTGGGAGAAGGTGGCCGAACCTATTCAGGAAGGGAAAGATGTGAATGTAAAAAAAATTGGTGATTCTTCAGAAGTGGCTAATATTGAAGAAAGGTATCATCCATATTGAAAGGAATAAGAAGTGTGACAGTTTAATGTAATAGCCAGCTATTATGGTAGAGCACTTTCTTTTTAAAAAAGACCCATGGTTTTCTTGTTTTTGCTTGAATATGCTTTTAAATATAATGTTGAAGTTACAACTTACCACATGTTGTCAGCAACAGACAGTGGTCGGGGAGACCTGTCAGTTCAGATAGCTTTGCATTGTTTTGGAAGAATTGAGCAAACTTTTTTCACCAAAGAGAAGAAATCTGGATAAAATTAATCTTCTCTCAAATAGTTAGGTAAATCCTATTTTGGCAAAGACAAAAACAAATTAATATTGAGTCTCACATTTGGTGTCACTTATAAATTATAATTGGGTAAGCTTAGTTACAGAATTTAAAAATCTTATGACAAATATAAACTATCAATATTGAGATTGTTTCTTATTTTCTTAAATACTTGACATATTTTAATAGATGTTATGGATGGGCAAATTACTTCTGATTATTGCTCTATTACATTGTCAAGGATCTTGTTTTTAAATTTTTTTTAACGTTTATTTATTTTTAAGAGACAGAGTGTGAACAGGGGAAGGGCAGAGAGAGGGAGACAGAATCCGAAGCAGGCTTCAGGCTCTGAGCTGTCAGCACAGAGCCTGACGCAGGGCTTGAACTCACAAGCTGTGAGATCATTACCTGAGCTGAAGTTGGCACTTAACCAACTGAGGCACCCAGACGCCCCTGTCAAGGATCTTTCTTAAAGTGCTTATTTGATGAAGTATTTTCAAAATATATTTTATTCTTAGTTATTTATTTTTTTAATGAAATTTTTAATGCATTTTTGAGAGACAGACTGTGAGTGGGGGAGGGCAGAGAGAGACACAGAATCCAAAGCAGGCTCCAGGCTCTGAGCTGTCAACATAGAACCCGACGCAGGGCTCAAACTCACGAACCATGGGATCATGACCTGAGCTGAAGTTGGATGCTCAATGACTGAGCCACCCAGGCGCTCCTCAAAGTATATTTTAAAGTTATATAATCTATAGGCAAAAAATGAACTTCAGAAGGTTTTTTTTTTTTTTTTTTTCCCAATCGTGTAGAGTGTTGTATTTTTCTGTATTTTGGGAGATGGGGTAGGATTATAGCTTTCTTTGGATTCTCATACGGGGTCTGTGACTTTGAAAACGGTTAGTTCTCAGTGTAATCAGAGGTATCTCTGTCAGGCACACTGAGGCAGATATTCACCACATCTTGACTTGCATGCTAAATAACTTTATTTTTATGATTAGGCCTATTAAAGTTGCTATCAGAGAGAGGAAACAGACGTTTGAAGACTACTTAGAAGAACAAATTCGACTGGAAGAACAAGAACTGAAACGAAAACAACTAAGGGTAGGCATCGCCACTATCTTGATTAAGTTAGATGAGGCTTTAGAGATTTATTTATAATTTGCTTTAAAAAGAACATTGAGATAACTTGGATATACCAGAATTAATTCAAATATTCTTTATTTTAGGAAGCAGAAGGATCATTGCCAATCAAAGCAAAGCCAAAACAACCATTCTTGAAACGAGGAGAAGGTTTAGCTAGATTTACTAATGCTAAATCTAAGTCTCAGAAAGGGAGAGAAAGTAAACTAGTGCCTAATCAGAGCATTTCAGAGGACCAGCCTGTGTTTAAAATGGATAGACAGCAATTCCAGCGGAAAACTGCTCTAATAAACAAAGAACTGTGTACAGAGAAGCCTCCTGTTAAAAAGAACAATAAAGCTAGGGCCAGCAGTGGTTTTGTCACACTTAGTCAGAAGCCAAAAGTGCTTAAGGGTAACAACAGGAAAAGTCTTTCTCCATCAGGATTGAAAATACTGGCAGGGAAGAAATGTGATGGGCAATTTAGAGACCAGATCAAATTAGAAAAAAAAGTTGAATCTAATAGTAGAGAAATGCCCGAGTGTGCAAAACCTTGTGATGTTGGTTGCAAAGTCTGGAATAAGACACCAGGTAGAGACAGACTTCCTCTTTCAGCAGGGCTGGTCAGCTGCATGGCTTCTAAGAGCCCAATAAATGAGACCTTGAAAAAGTCAGAATCTTCTCTTGACATTTCTCTTCAGAAAAAGTTAGAAAAGTGGGAACGAGAAAAGGAAAAGGAAAATTTGGAGTTAGATGAATTTTTGTTTTTGGAGCAAGCTGCTGATGAAATTTCATTTTCCAGTAATTCTTCATTTGTACTGAAAATCTTAGAGAGGGACCAGCAGGTCTGCAAAGGGCACCGGCTGTCTTCCACCCCTGTCAAAGCCGTACAGCAGGAGAAGATGGTGACACTGGATCCCATTCTTCAGTGTAACCACAATGAGGCTCCAGACTGTCCTGAACCTGATAATGTGTGTGAGTGCGAGGTCGCACCCAAACAGACTGATTCAGTGTCCTCACCTGAAGCACATAGGGAACAGTCTTGTAAAGTCAGTAGAAAAGCATTCCAAACTAGCACTTCTGAAAATCAGACTCGGTGGAATGTAGGTGATGACGAAGGTGCCATGGACAGTGACAGTAGCACCGACTCTGAGGAACAACTTGATGTTACCATAAAACCATCAACTGATGATAAAGAGAGGGGTTTCAGCAGCAGAGAAGACAGTCCACAGGTCTGTGATGGTAAGGGGCCTTTTAGGGACACTGGGATACAAGAAGATCAAAGGAGAGATGTTGATTTAGATTTGTCCGATAAAGATTACAGTAGTGATGAGTCTATCATAATAGAAAGCTTGAAAAACAAAGTTTCTGAGTCCTCAAGAAGACCCTCATCTGTAAGTATGAGTAAAATTGACTTTGACGATGAAAGAACTTGGACTGACCTTGAAGAGAATTCATTTAAACATGATGCTGTTCTTGGGACAGAGGTCACTAATGGGACTCCTCAGACAGCCTACCCTAATAAGAGTGAAATATGTGTACCAGACAAAGCAATAAAAAGGAAGATCGCACCAGTCAAGAAGGGAGAAGACTTGAGGAAATCCAGTAGGAGCACAAGCCCTCCTCCTACGTCAGATCTCATGATGAAATTCTTTCCTGCTTTGAAACTGAAACCCAAATCAGATTCACACTTGGGAAGTGAACCCAAGTTAAACCCAAGTCAAGACCAACCACCTGGTAAGTCAGCATTATAAAATAGGTATCAGAATGTTATAAATTTAACATTTATCTTATCAGTAGGGGTATCTTATCAGAACACTTAAAATCCTAATCGTTCTAGTTGCTCAGTAGAAGTCTAAGTAGGTGATTGTTAAAATTTCATTTGTTTTGTGGGTCTAAATAGTGTAATGGCCGCTAGTACAAAAGATATGGATGCATTCTGATTTCAGATTTTCTAATTTAAGCCTATGTCTTATTCTCAAGGCTGTAACATTAATTGCTTCATTATGAATTGAGGTAACATAAGTTTCTTTTGTAACTAGAGTATCCAATTTGTGGTTTGTGTCACTATGAGGTGAACCTTTGTGTGTGCACTTTTTAAAATGACTATGTATTTACTTATTTTTTTATTTTTATTTTTTTTACTACTCATGCGCTAACTTGCTAGATAGGACCAAGAAGAAATACGGTAAAATTGAAGTTTCCTTTCTTCCCTATATTTGGGTTCCTATTCCTTTTCCTAGAGGAACTTATATTCCCATTTCATTTGTATCTTCTAAAAAGATTCTGTGCATATGAAAGCATATGTGGAGTGGGTATGTAATCTTCTTTCTACACAAATGAAAACACTTAAACATTTTTTTTTAATATTTATTCAGTTTTTGAGAGAGAGAAGGTGTGAGCAGGGGAGGGACAGAGAGACTGGAGACAGAATCCAAAGCAGGCTCCAGGCTTTGAGCTGTCAGCACAGAGCCTGATGTGGGGCTGGAACCCTGGAGCTGTGAGATCATGACATGAGCCAAAGTTGGACACTTAACTGACTGAGCAATCCACGCACTTTGAAAACACGTTTTTTATAGGCCATTCTTCACCTTATAATAAATTTTGGAGATTGTTTTTTCCCGCTTACACATCTGCCACGTTCCATTTAATGGTTGTATAGTTGATGCGATGGACTTCTAAAACTTATATGGAAAACTCCTTTCCATCATATCATGTAGTAAACTGTGAATGCCTACCAAAGCACAGGTGCTTTAAATTGTAGGGGTGCCTGGGTGGCTCAGTCGGTTAAGTATCCGACTTTGGCTCAGATCATGATCTCACCATCTGTGAGTTCAAGCCCTGCATTGCCTCTGTGCTGACAGCTGGGAGCCTGGAGCCTGCTTCACATTCTGTGTCTCCCTCTCTCTCTGCACCTCTCCTTCTTGCACTCCATCTTTCTATTTCTCAAAAATAAGTAAACATTGAAAAAAATGTAAATTGTAACTTAAGCTATGTAAGTAGTCTTCTTGCCCAGTGTGAAGCCCAACAGAGGGCTTGAAGCCATGACCGGGAGATCAAGACCCGAGCCAAGATCAAGAGTTGGACGTTTGGGGCACCCAGGTGGCTCAGTTGATTTAAGTGTTGGACTCTTGATCTCCGCTGAGGTCATTCTCTCATGGTTTGTGGAATTGAGCGCCACATTGGGCTCTGGCCTAACAGGGCAGAGCTTGCTTGGGATTCTCTGTCTCACCTTCTCTTTGCCCTTCCCCTGCCCACACGTGTGCTCTTTTTTTTTCTCTCTCAAAATTAACAAACCTGAAAAAAAGAAGAGAAAGAGTTGGACACTTAACTGACTGAGCCACCCAGGTGCCCCAACTTAAACTATTTAAAAAAATACTTTGATTTTAAAAGTAGTACTTTTTGCAGAAAGTTTGGAAGCTTAAGTATAGAATGAAAAATGTTTATAACTGAACTATCCAAAGGTAGCTGTGATACCATTTTGGAATTTTTCCTTCCAGTCATTTTTCCTATGTATTTTTAATATGGTACAGACATTTGTTAAAACTTATGTTGGGGTGCCCTTGTGGCTCAGTCGGTTAAGCATCGGAGTCTTCATTTTGGCTCAGGTCGTGATCTCGCGGTTTTGTGAGTTTGAACCTCGTGTTGGGCCCTGTGCAGGCAGCATGGAGCCTGCTTGGGATTCTCACTCTGCCTCTCATTCTGCTCCTCCCCACTCGTGCTGTCTTTGTCTCTCAAATAAATAAACTTAAAAAAATGATAAAAAAATAAACTGACTTTATCTTTTTGGGGGCACCTGGGTAGCTCAGTCAGTTAAGCATCTGACTCTTGGTTTCAGCTCAGGTCTTTTCTCAGGATTTGTGGGATTCTCTCCCTCTCTCTCTTTCTGCCCCCGCTGCCCTGCTCTTTCTCTCAAATAAACTTAAAAAAAAAAGTAAAAAAACTTAGCTTTTCTTTCTTGGGGTGCTTGGGTGGCACAGTCAGTTAAGCGTCTGACTCTTGGTTTTGGTTCAGGTCATATCTCACAGTTTGTGAGTTTGAGCCCCATGTTGCGCTTTGTGCTGACAGTGTGGAGTCTGCTTGGGATTCTCTCTCTCTTTCTCTGCCCCCGTGCTCCAGTCTCTTTCTCTCAAAATAAATAA
Source organism: Acinonyx jubatus (assembly GCF_027475565.1). Taxonomy (NCBI): domain Eukaryota; kingdom Metazoa; phylum Chordata; class Mammalia; order Carnivora; family Felidae; genus Acinonyx; species Acinonyx jubatus. The sequence goes on along the minus strand of NC_069380.1, from coordinate 589,511 downwards.
ACTTAAAAAAAAAACAAAAAACAAAAAACAAATTACCTTATCTTCTTTGACCAGGTGTATAATATGCACTGGCCATTTCTTTAAAACACTTTTGTGTATTTTAAAAATGGTTGCAGAACATAGGGTGCCTGGGTGGCTCAGTTGGTTAAGCATCTGACTTCAGCTCAGGTCATGATCTCATGGTTTGTGGGTTCAAGCCCTGAATCGACTCTGTGCTTACAGCTCAAAGCCTGGAGCCTGCTTCACATTCTGTGTCTCCCTCTCTCTCTGCCCCTGCTTGTGCTGTCTCTCTCTCTCAAAAATGAATAAACATTAAAAAATTGTTTAAAATGGTTGCAGAACACTATGTGAATACAGCATCATTTTATTCAGTAATTTCCTTAATGTTGGATACTTAAATTATTTTTCACTATTAGAAATAATGTTGCAATGCATATTTTTGTGCGGAAATCAATTTTTCAAAAGGGTAGTGGAAGAACAGAAGTGTTGGCATTTTTACTCTTTGAAATAGCAAATTGGTATGTGAAAAACATCTTAATTTGTATTTCCGTGATTAGTGGGAGTAAACTTTGATTTTGATGTTAATTATTTGCTTTAGATGTCTTGTGAATTACTTACTCATGTTCATATATACATATTTAAATTGAAGTACAATTGATGTACAACATCAGTATTAGTTTCAGGTATACATCATAGTGATTCAGTATTTTTATACATTATGAAATGATCCCATGATATGTCTAGTTTCTATCTGTCACCATACAGTTATTACAATATTGGCTGTTATCAAAAAGACAAAAAACATATGTATTAGGTTTTTAAAAATTATTTGAATGATTTCTTTTTATATGTAATGTTAATTCATTGGTAGATTGTTGCTCTTCAGTTGAATAATGTCTTTTTTAAATATAGATTGGTTTTATCTGGAAAGTCAGGTTCATATAGTTTTTTTTTTTTTCAGAGGCGTTGTTTCTTGTGCATTTTAATAGTACAGATATTTACCATATATTTGGCTCTTAGTATTAATAGCTAGCTGGTTTCTGCTGCTGAAGACCTTTTGTGAAGTTCAATATGTATGGCCTATTTTATAGGTGACAGTGCTCGATCTCAAGTTTTGAGAGAGAAAGTAATTGAATTGGAAACAGAAATAGAAAAATTTAAAGCTGAGAACACATCTTTAGCTAAACTTCGCATTGAACGGGAAAGTGCCTTGGAAAAACTTAGGTAAGTTTGCATATAAGTTGGGAAAAGATACAATGATTCACTTTTATCTTTAAGATTTTATCTAGAATATTTGAAACAAGTTTTGTCGATCCAACAATAAAAAGGAAAAGGAAGTGAAAACTTTACCACATAAGAATGTAAAAAAAAAAAGATTTTTTTTTTTTTTTTAACATTTATTTATTTTGGAAAGGCAAAGACAGACAGAGCACAAGTGGGTCAGGGGCAGAGAGAGAGGGAGACACAGAATCCAAAGCACGCTCCAAGCTCTGAGCTGTCAGCACAGAGCCCAGTGTGGGGCTAGAACCCAAGAACTATGAGATCATGATCTGAGCTGAAATTGGACACTTAACCGGCTGAGCCACCCAAGGCGCCCACCACATAAGAATTTTTTAATTAAAATGACCCACTGTCATCAGAAATGTGTTAAAAGGGGAATTCTCTTAGTGATGAGTTCATAAATTGAAATTTGACAAGCATTTTGGAGCTGTGATTTCAGGTGCTACCTTGGCCAATGCATTAATTTTCTAGGGCTAATATAATAAAGTACAGTTCATCCTTGAACAGTGCAGGAGTTAGAGGCTCCAAACCCCTGCACAGTCGAAAATCCACATAAAACTTTTGACTCCCTAAAAACTTAACTACAAATATTCTACTGATGATTGATTGGAAGCCTTAACCAATAACAGTTGATTAACACATAGTTTGTTATATGTGTTATATACACATTCTCATGATTAAAGTAAGGTACAGAAAAAAAAATGTTAAGAAAGTCATAAGGAAAATACATTTATAGTACTGTACTATAAAAATTGTTTATGAGTGGATCTATGCAGTTCAAACCATGTTGTTTAAGGATCAACTGTATACACAAATGAGGTGGCTTAAAACAACGGGAATTTATTTTTCATGGTTCTGGAGGCCAGAAGTCTGAAGTCAAGGCATCCAGTGGAACTATGCTTTCTTTTCTTTTCTTTTCTTTTCTTTTCTTTTCTTTTCTTTTCTTTTCTTTTCTTTTCTTTTCTTTTCTTTTTTAAAATTTATTTAATATAATTTATTGTCAAATTGGCTTACATACAACACCCAGTGCTCATCCCAAGTGCCCTCCTTAATGCCCATCACCCACTTTCCCCTTTCCCCCAGCCCCCATCCACCCTCAGTTTGTTCTCTGTATTTAAGAGTCTCTTATGGTTTGCCTGCTTCCCTCTCTGTAACTATTTTTTCCCCTTCCCTTCCCCTAGGGTCTTCTGTTAAATTTCTCAAGTTCTACATGAGTGAAAACATATGGTATCTGTCCTTCTCTGACTGACGTATTTCACTTAGCATAATACCTTCCAGTTCCATCCACGTTGCTGCCAATGGCCAGAGTTCATTCTTTCTCATTGCCAAGTAGTATTTCATTGTATATGTAAACCACATCTTCTTTATCCATTCGTCAGTTGATGGACATTTAGGGTCTTTTCATAATTTTGCTATTGTTGAAAGCGTTTCTATAAACATTGGGGTGCGTGTGCCCCTATGCATCAGCACTCCTGTATCCATTGGGTAGATTCCTAGCAGTGCTATTGCTGGGTCGTAGGGTAGTTCTATTTTTAATATTTGGAGGAACTTCCACGCTGTTTTCCAGAGTGGCTGCACCAGTTTGCATTCCCACCAACAGTGCAAGAAGGTTCCTGTTTCTCCACATGCTTGTCAGAATCTATAGTCTCCTGATTTGTTCATTTTAGCCACTCTGATGGTGTGAGGTGGTATCTCAGTGTGGCTCTGATTTGTATTTCCCTGGTGATGAGTGACCTTGAGCATCTTTTAATGTGTCTGCTGGCCATCTGGATGTCTTTGGAAAAGTATCTATTCATGTCTTCTGCCCATTTCTTCACTGGATTATTGTTTTTCGTGTGTGGAGTTTGGTGAGTTCTTTATAGATTTTGGATTCTAGCCCTTTGTCCGATATGTCATTTGCAAATATCTTTTCCCATTCCTTTGGTTGCCTTTTAGTTTTGTTGTTTCCTTTGCAGTGCAAAAGCTCTTTATCTTAATGAGGTCCCAATAGTTCATTTTTGCTTTTAATTCCCTTGCCTTTGGAGATGTGTTGAATAAGAAATTGCTGCGGCTGAGGTCAGACAGGTTTTTTCCTGCTTTCTCCTCTAGGGTTTTGATGGTTTCCTGTCTCATATTCAGGTCTTTCATCCATTCTGAGTTTATTTTTGTGTATGGTAGAAGAAAGTGGTCTAGTTTCATTCTTCTGCATGTTGCTATCTGGTTCTCCCAGCACCATTTGCTAAAGAGATTTTCTTTTTTCCATTGGATGCTCTTTCCTGCTTTGTCAAAGATTAGTTGGCCATACATTTGTGGGTCCAATTCTGAGTTCTCTATTCTATTCCATTGTCTATGTGTCTGTTGTGTCTTGATGATTACAGCTTTGTAGAGGCAAGTCTGGGATTGTGATGTCTCCCACTTTGGTTTTCTTTTTCAATATTACTTTGGCTACTTGAGGTCTTTTGTGGTTCCATACAAATTTTAGGATTGCTTATTCTAGCTTTGAGAAGAATGCCTATGCAATTTTGATTGGGATTGCATTGAATGTGTAGATTGCTTTGGGTAGTATTGACATTTTAACAATATTCTGAGCATGGAATGTTTTTCCATTTTTTGTGTCTTCTTCAATTTCCTTCATAAAGTTTCTATAGTTTTTAGTATACAGATCTTTTGCATCTTTGGTTAGGTTTATTGCTAGGTATTTTATGGTTCTTGGTGTAGTTGTAAATGGGACCAGTTTCTTTATTTGTCTTTCTGTTGCTTCATTATTGGTGTATAAAAATGCAACCAATTTCTGTACATTGATTTTGTAACCTGTGACTTTGTTGAATTCATGTATCAGTTCTAGCAGACTTTTGGTGCAGTCTGTTGGGTTTTCCATGTAGAGTATCATGTTGTCTGTGAAAAGTGAAAGTTTGACTTCTTTGCCAATTTGGATGCCTTTTATTTCATTTTGTTGTCTGATTGCTGATGCTAGTACTTCTAACACTATGTTAAACAACAGTGGTGAGAGTGGATATCCATGTTGTGTTCCTGATCTCAGGGGGAAATCTCTCAGTTTTTCCCCATTGAGGATGATATTAGCTGTGGGCTTTTCATAAATGGCTTTTATGATGCTGAGGTATGTTCCTTCTATTCCGACTTTTGAGGGTTTTTATTAAGAAAGGATGCCGTATTTTGTCTAATGCATTTTCTGTATCTATTGACAGGATCATATGATTGTTATCTTTTCTTTTATTACTGTGATGTATCACATTGATTGATTTGTGAATATTGAACCAGCCTTGCAGCCCAGGAATGAATCCCACTTGATCATGGTGAATAATTCTTTTTATATGCTGTTGAATTCGATTTGCTAGTATCTTGTTGAGAATTTTTGCATCCATGTTCATCAGGGATATTCGGCTGTAGTTCTCCTATTTTGTTGGGTCTCTGTGTGGTTTGGGAATCAAAGTAATGCTGGCTTCGTAGCATGAGTCCGGAAGTTTTCCTTCCATTTCTGTTTTTTGGAACAGCTTGAGAAGGATAGGTACTAACTCTGCTTTAAATGTCTAGTGGAATTTTGCAGGGAAGCCATCTGGTCCAGGACTCTTATTTATTGGGAGATTTTTTGATAACTGATTTAATCCTTCACTAATAATGGGTCTGTTCAAGTTTTCTATTTCTTCCCATTTGAGTTTTGGTAGTGTGTGGGTGTTTAGGAATTTGTCCATTTCTTCCAGGTTGTCCAGTTTGTTGGCATATGATTTTTCATAGTATTTCATGGTAATTACTTGTATTTCTGAGGGATTGGTTGTCATAAATCCACTTTCATTCATGATTTTATCTATTTGGGTCCTCTCTCTTTTCTTTTTGAGAAGCCTGGCTAGAGGTTTATCAATTTTGTTTATTTTTTCAATAAACCAATTCTTGGTTTCATTGATCTGTTCTACTGGTTTCTTAGAGTCTATATTGTTTATTTCTGCTCTGATCTTTATTATTTCTCTTCTTCTGCTGGCTTTGGAGTTTCTTTGCTGCTCTGCTTCTAGTTCCTTTAGGTGTGCTGTTAGATTTTGTATTTGGGATTTTTTTTTTTTTCTTGAGATAGGCCTGTATTGCAATGTATTTTCCTCTTAGGAGTTCCTTTGCTGCATCCCAAAGCGTTTGGATTGTTGTATTTTCATTTTCATTTATTTCCATATATTTTTAAATTTCTTCTTTAATTGCTTAGTTGACCCATTCGTTCTTTAGTAGGATGTTCTTTAACCTCCATGCATTTGGAGGTTTTCCAAACTTTTTCCTGTAGTTGATTTCAAGTTTCATAACATTGTGATCTGAAAGTGTGCATGGTATGATCTCAATTCTTTTATATTTATTGAGGGTTGTTTTGTGACCCAGTATGTGATCTATGTTGGAGAGTGTTCCATGTGCACTCGAGAAGAAAGTATATTCTGCTGCTGCAGGATGACAAGTTCTAAATGTATCTGTCAAGTCCATCCGGTCCAGTGTATCATTCAGGGCCCTTGTTTCTTTACTGATTCTCTGTCTAGATGATCTATCCATTTCTGTAAGTGGAGTATTAAAGTCCCCTGCAATTACCACATTCCTACCAATAAGATTGCTTATGTTTGTGATTAGTTCTTTTATATATTTGGGTGCCTGTGAATTCGGTGCATAGACATTTATAATTGTTAGCTCTTGATGGATCGACCCTGTAATTACTATATAATGCCTTCTTCGTCTCTTGTTAACTGCCTTTAATTTAACGTCTAGTTTGTCTGATATAAGTATGGCTACTCCAGCTTTCTTTTACTTCCAATGGCATGACTGATAGTTTTCCATCCCTTCATTTTCAATCTGAAGGTGTTCTCATGTCTAAAATGAGTCTTTTGTAGACAGCAAATAGATGGTTCTTGTTTTTTTATCCATTCTGATATCCTGTGTTTTTTGATTGGATCATTTAGTCCATTTACATTCAGTGTTATTATTGAAAGATACGGTTTTAGAGTCATTGTGTTAACTGTAGGTTTTATGCTTGTAGTGATGTCTCTGGTACTTTGTGGTCCTTGCAACGTTTACAACGTTTACAAGCATCATAACTTAAATGGGTGCTAAGACTCAAATGAGAAAAAAATAAAGAAAAAAAAAAAAAACAAAAGAAAGGAAAACCTCTAGGAATAACCAAGGCCTTTAAAGAAACTGTAAGAATGCCCACAATATTGAAACCCTCCTTTTTTTTAAAAGGGGATTTTTTTTTTTTGGTTTAAAATATTTCACTTGAAATGAATTTATGTCAGCTGTCAATGAAAGAATGTCACTAATACACTGTGGACACCTTTGGTTTGCAATGCAAATCCGTGCCCTTTTTTTTTTTTTACATGGTGAACTTCAACCTAGCAATTATTACAACAAATGTTATAGTCTAAAGCTCAAACACATTTTAGCAATTTTGAAATTGAATTGTGTACAGACCAAATAAAATGTACATCATAACACACATTCCCACCTAAGACTGTGGGGACCCTTGAGCCTTCCACATCGACCTCAGTGCCTTTTCACTCAAGTGCTTTTCTCAGTCATCGAGATTGTCTTCAGGCTCGCTTTTGGTCTCCTTAGGCTCAGGCTCTGCCTCTGGTTCTGGCTGTGCTGATGTGGTTGTGGGAGCAGCAATGGCTGCAGGGGTACAGCAGCCACAGCAGGTGCATCCACGGCCTTTTCCTTCTTGTGTTTTTTGTGCTTCTTGTGCTTCTTATCCTCCTTGTGTTTCTTGTCCTTCTTTTTCTTTTTCTTCCCACCTCTTTCTGGGTCTGAGTTCCTCGCCAGAGATGGGCTTGGTGTTGGGCTTTTAGCCTTTTTGACTGGTACCACTGGTGACCAGTTGGTAAAGGGTGACTGAGACTGGACAGGAGACTGAGTTGGTGGGGGCTTTTTAATTGTTGGCTCAGGAGATCCTGAGACAGATTGGGAGGATGAAACCCTCCTTACAGACTGAGGGCTTGGTGAGGCAGCCTGTTTTGTGTTTTTGGGTTTCAGAGTCCTGGAGACTCTCCTGATGGGCCTAGTACTTGGACATCGGGACTGCCTACTTTGGGGTGATTGATGATGCTCCTCTTCGAACAGGTGGAGGACTTGAGGTCTGAGGACCTCGAAGCCATTGTGAGGGTGAATGCTGTTTGGTTGTGGTAACTGGGGCTCCTGGGTAGATCGGCTTGGGGAAGACCCTTTCCTATGCTTTGATATTAATGAATGTGAATGTCTCTTGGTGACTGGGGAGGTTCTTTGTTTGGTAAGTGGAGAATGGGAGAACCCACACTTTGGTGGTGGAGATGGCAATGCCCTTTGTTTAGGAGGGGGAGGGGGAGAAGCCGTTCTTTTTTTTGGAGGTGGAGGAGAGTATCTCCTTTGTATTGGAGGAGAGTATCTTCTTGGGGAAGGTGAGGGCCGACGGGGAGGGGTGGGGTAGGAGAAGTGTGTTGCTGGCAATCCTTGGCATTTCTTGGCTTACAGCTAAACATTTGGGTTGTTTCTACCTTTTGATTATTGTGAATAATGCTACTAACATTGGTGTACAAATATCTGTTCAGGTCTCTGTTTTTAGTTCTTTGGGGTATATACCCAGGGTTGGAATTGCTAGATCATATGGTAATTCTATACTTAATTTTTTGAAGAACTTCCAAACTTTTATACAGTGGCTGCACCAGTTTGCATCACATTAATTGATTTGATATGTTGAGCCAGCCTTATGTTACAGGGATGAATCCCACTAGGTCTTGGTGTAAATCCTTTTAATGTGCTGTTGGATTTGGTTTGCTAGTGTTCATTGAGGATTTTTACATCTTATATTCATCAGGGATATTGGCCTGTAGTTTTCTTGTGGTGTCACTGTCTGACTTTGGCATCCAAGTGATACTACCCTCATAATAAAATGAGTTTGGAAGTGTTTCTTCTCTTTTTTTGGAAGAAGTTCAGGAAGGATTAGTATTAATTCTTTTTTGAATGTTTGCTGGAATTTACCTGGGAAGCCATCTGGTCCTGAACTTTTCTTTCTTGGGAGGTTTTTGATTTCTGATTCAATCTCCTTATTATGGGTCTCTTCAGCCTTTCTGTTTCTTTTAGATTCAGTTTTGTAGGTTGTATGTTTCTAGGAATTTGTCTGTTTCTTCTAGATTATCCAGATTTGGGGATATAATTGTTCATAATACGATCCTTTTTATTTCTGGGGCATCTGTTGCAACATGTCCTCTTTCATTTATGATTTTATTCGAGTCTTCTGTCTTTCTTAGTCTTCTAAGGGGGTTGTTGATTTTGCTTGTTTTTTCTTTCTGAGACTTCCATAATGAGCATATTGGTTCTTTTGTAGTGCTCCATAGATCCCATGGGCTTTCTTCACTCTTTTTCATTATTTTTCTTTTTTCTCCTCTGACTGGCTAACCTCAAATTATCTGTTTTTGAGTTCACAGATTCTTTCTTCTGCTTAAGTCTGCTGTTGAAGTTCTGTATTGTATTTTACACTTTATTCATGTATTCTTTAGCTCCAGAATTTCTGTTTTTGTATTATTTATTTTATTTATTTTTAAGTAATCCCTACATCCCCTGTGGGGCTTGAACTCGTGACCCTGAGATCAAGAGTTATATGGTCTTCTGACTGAGCCAGCCAGGCACCCCTTAAGTTTTATTTATTTATTTAGTTTTAAGTAACTATAGTTTTGGGTTTTTTTTTAATGATTTCTGTCTCTTTGTTGAACTTGTTGTTTGTTTTTGTCCCCAGGTATTATTTTCCTGATTTTGTGGAGTTGTTTATCTGTGTTCTCTTTTTTTTTGTTGTTAAAAAAATTATTTTTTACTGTTTATTTTTGAAAGAAAGACATGGCATGAGTGGGGGAGGGGCAGAGAGAGAGGGAGACACAGAACCCAAAGCAAGCTCCAGGTTCTGAGCTGTCAGCACAGAGCCCGACGTGGGGCTTGAACTCACGAACCATGAGATACTGACCTGAGCCCGAAGTCAGATGCTCAACCGACTGAGCCACCCAGGCGCCCTTATCTGTGTTCTCTTGTAGTTTACTCTTTAAAACAATTATTTTGAATTCTTTGTCAGTTCCTAGATCTGCATTTCTTTGGGATTGGTTACTGGAGCCTTATTAATTTACTAGTTTCCTTTGGTGGTGTCACATTTGCCTAATTCTTGTGTTGACATTTTTGCATTTGAAAGGCCAAAAAGCTCTTTTTGTCTTAACAGACCAGTTTTGGCAGGTAAAGACCTTCTCTTGCTGGATGCCTGGACTGATGGTCTGCCTCCAGGATCATAATTGAGTGGGGTTGTAGTGTGCCTACTGCCGAGTCCACAGTGTCCTTAATTGGCAGGTCTGTGAACAGGGACATGACGGATGTGGTTCCTACCAGATCCTCAGTTGCACAGGACTGCTCTAGGACCAGAGCAGCTACATCATGGGGCTGCTTTCAGGTCCACTGTTGAGTGTGCAGACAGTGGGTCTGTTACCAGGAGTGAGAATGGGTGTGGCTCCTACAGGTTTTGAGCAGCTTCCTGCTAGGCTCCTCAGTCCTCCTGCTGGGTCCCTGGGTGAGCAGGACTGACTCCAGTACCATAATAGAGCAGGGCTGGAGCCAGGTTACAGGACTGTTTCTGATTTTATAGTCACGACTGACGTCTGTGGGCCTGTTACCAGGGACACAGTTGGGTGTGGCTCCTCCTGGGTCCTTTGGCAGATGGGGCTGGAGCCGAGCCTCCAGACAGACTGGGCTGTTTTAGGCCTGTAGCTAGGACCATGTTTGGTAAGCCTGCCACTGGGCCATGGGACTGTCTTCTCAAAGTGGCTGTCCTCAGCCTTAGGCTTCACTGGGGTTTCTCAACCTCCTACCTGGATCCTAGAGCTCTCACAAAAGCAGTTTTATCTGTGGTTGGCTGTCAGATTGTTGTTTGTGTAGGGAGATGTGAGCTGGGGACGTCCTGTTCCACTATCTGGCCGGCGTCACTCTCCATATGTTCTTAACAGAGCCTCAGAATGAACCTGGGTTATGACAGTTTCTCTGATCGGCATTCTCCTAAGCTAAACACCAAAGTCCCCACACTGGTCTATAAGACCTGAATTCATCTGGGCCCTCTGTTTTGTTTGTTTTTTGACACTTTTTCCTGCTGTTCTGTCTCTTGTTCGCTCTGTTTTAGCTACCCTGGCCTCCTAGCTGATCTTTGAACACATCAGGCATATTCTTACCTCTGGGCTTTTTGCCTGTGATGTTTCCTCTTCCCGAGCTGTTTTGTCCATATATCATCGTGGCTGTTCTCTCAGTCCCTTCAGATTTTACTTCAAATATTATCTCAGCAAGATGACCCCATCCATAATTTCAGTCTCCTTGCTATTTCCTACACTCTTTACTTGCATTATTTTTCCCCTTAACACTTTTCTAATGTGCCATATATTTTATCTCGTTTATTATTATGTCTCTCCCATTAGAATGAGAAGCTTCATGGGAATAAGGATGTTTGTTTTTTTTCACTGTGGTTTCTCCAGTACCTAGGGTAGTGCTTGATTCATAGCAAATGCTCAATGAATATTTATTGGGGAAATGCTTCATGGAATTAATTGACAGCTGTTTCAGTACGATGGATGGAAGATGGATTCACTAAGACCAGCAGTTCCTACATTCCTAGGCTGTCCCTGGTGTTCCATTTTGTACCACATGTGGATTACTCCATTAAGATGGTCCCTTTAGATGATAACACGGTTTGGTCATTTTAGGAGAGAAATTACAGACTTTGAACAACAGAAAGCAAAAGAATTGACTCGGATAGAAGAGTTTAAAAAGGAGGAAATGAGGAAGCTACAGAAGGAACGGAAAGTTTTTGAAAAGTATACTACAGTTGCAAGAACTTTTCCAGATAAAAAAGAACGTGAAGAAATACAGGTATGCCAGTTCTTTACGTTATACTTATATAAGTTAGTAAGGATGACAGTCTAGTAAGGATCTCAGAGTTATATGATGTGTCAAAGAGAAATTGGGTATCAATTTATTAATCATTCATTGACTCAACAAATAATCTGAGATACTACATGAAGAACATTTTTTGTAGTTTTGGCTTTTAGAGTGAAATATATCAGTTGTTTTCTTACCAAAGTCTTCCAAAAAAAAAAAAAAAAAAGACTACAATAACGGCATCGGTGAATTAATAAGCCAAGAGTTGGAAATTCACCAGTGTCATGTTGCATTGACCTGTTTAATGTCCCACATACCAAATGCTGTTAATTCTGTTCATTTATATGAATTGAAGCCCTCTGTACTAACTGTAAATCTTGCACTCTTCCTTTGGGTAGAGCACTTGCTCACCAATCTTTCCCAGCACTACATTTGTATTTTTTTCTCTAATAGTTACCTTTCTCTTTCACTTATTGGTTTGACTTTCTGGTCTTGTAGTAAAAATCTGTTTTAGTTAGCTTGTCTTTGATGTTTCTCCTAGCTTTCGGGCCTCTTTTCCCCCAGTTATTAATACTTGCAAACTCTTAACTATTTATTTATTTTTGAAAAGCCAAAAAGTTTTCTTCTGTATATTACTGTCCAATTTTCCCAGCACTGTTTGTTGTTTTTTTCCATTGGATATTCTGTCCTGCTTTCTCAAAGATTAGTTGGCCATATGTTTGTGGGTCCATTTCTGGGTTCTCTATTCTGTTCCATTGATCTATATGTCTGTTTTTGTGCCAGTACCATACTGTCTTGATGACTACAGCTTTGTAATACAGCTTGAAGTCCAGAATTGTGATGCCTCCCACTTTGCTTTTCTTTTTCAGGATTGCTTTGGCTATTTGGGGTCTTTTGTGTCTCCATACAAATTTTAGGATTATTTGTTCTAGTTCTGTGAAAAATTCTGGTAGTATTTTGATAGGGGTTGCATTGAATGTGTAGGTTGCTTTGGGTAGTATAGACATTTTAACAATGTTTGTTATTCCAATCCATGAGCATGGAATGTTCTTCCACTTCTTTGTGTTGTCTTTAACTTCTTTCATAAGTGTTCTGTAGTTTTCAAATCTTTGATTTGGTTTATTCTTAGGTATCTTACAGTTTTTGGTGCTATTGCAAATGGGATCGCTTCCTTGATTTCTTTTTCTTCTCCTTCATTATTGGTGTATAAAAAGGCAACAGATTTCTGTATGTTGATTTTTATATCCTGTTACTTTGCAGAATTCATGTATTAGTTCTGGCAATTTTTTGGTGGAGTATTTCGGGTTTTCTACATAGAGTAACATGTTGTCTGCGAATAATGATTGTTTGACTTCTTCCTTGTTGATTTGGATGCCTTTTGTTTCTTTTCATTGTTTGATTGCTGAGACTAAGACGTCCAGTACTGTGTTTAAATAGAAATGGTGAGAGTGAGAGTGGACATCCCCGTCTTGTTCCTGACTGTAGAGGCAAAGCTCTCAGTTTTTCCCCATTGAGGAGGATATTAGCTGTGGGTCTTTCGTATATGGCCTTTATGATTTTGAGGTATGTTCCCTCTATTCCTACTTTGTTGAGTGTTTTTGTTAAGAATGGGTCCTTTATTCTGTCAAATGCTTTTCGTGTATCAATTGAGAGGATCATATGGCTCTTGTACTTTTCTTTTATTAATGTGGTGTATCATGGTGATGGATTTGTGAATACTGAACCACCCCTACAGCCCAGGAATAAATCCCACTTCATCGTGGTGAATAATTCTTTTAATGTACTGTTGGATTAGATTTGCTAATATCTAGTTGAGAAGGGATGTTGGTCTGTAATTCTCCTTTTTAGTGTGGTCTTCGTCTGGTTTTGGAATCAGGTAATGCTGGCCTCATAGATTGAGTTTAGAAGTTTTCCTTCCATTTCTGTTTTGTGGAACAGTTTGACGAGAATATATATTAACTTTTCTTTAAATGTCTGGTAGAATTCCCTTGGGAAGCCATTTGGCCCAGGACTATTGTTTGTTCGGAGATTTTTGATTACTGTTTCAATTTCTTTGCTGGTTATAGGTCTGCTCACATTTTCTATTTCTTCCTGTTTCAGTTTTGGTAGTTTGTATGTTTCTAGGAATTTGTCCATTTCTTCTAGATTGCCCAGTTTTTGGCATATAGTTTTTCATAATATTCTCTTACAGTTGTCTGTATTTCTGTGGTGTTGTTTGTGATCTGTTTCACTCATGATTTTATTTGTTTTGGTCCTTTCTCTTTTCCTTTTGATAAGTCTGCCTAGGGGTTTATCAATTTTATTAATTCTTTCAAAGAACCAGCTCTTAGTTTCATTGATCTGTTCTGCTGGGTTTTGTTGTTTTAATATCATTTATTTCTGCTCTATTCTTTATTATTTCCCATCTTCTGCTGGCTTTAGACTTTATTTGCTACTCCTTTTCTAGATCCTTTAGGTGTAGGGTTAGGTCATGTATTTGAGACTTTTCTTGCTTCTTGAGGTAGGCCTGGATTGCAATATACTTTTCTCTTAGGACTGCCATTGCTGCATCCCAAAGGTTTTGGACTGTCATGTTTTCATCTTCATTTGCTGCCATGTACTTTTTTATTTCATGCGTATTAATGAGCTCCTTAGGGCTCCTCACTGCCTTCAGGTGAGTTCTCAGGTGGTGGGCAAGGAGATCTTGCTTCTGCTCATGCTCCTTGCCTCAGCTTTCAGGCACTCCCCATATCATGCACCCACATAAGCCATGTAGGTGATGAATTTTTCCTTAGTTTTGACATTGGTCTTGATTTTTATTTGTACAGTTGCAAATTGCTTCTAGACATTTCTAGGAGTTTCTTCACATATGTCATTTAGTCCATCTGAAACAGATCAGTTTCTTAAAACCCATTTCTTCTAATGAATCTGAAACAGAATCTGCTTTCAGGGCTGGTGGTTTTGACTTTGAATGTTTTATTCATCCCTTTACCTCAGCTCTTCATTCAGTTAGTCATGATTCCTGTTAATTTTTTCTTTACCAGATAATCTCCCATTTGTCTTTCTTTCTATTTCAATTAATAAGCTTAGTGTAGACCTTTATTACCTCATGACAGTGTTATTGCAGTGAACTTCTTAGTAGTGCCTTCCTTCTTCTGGAATCAGTTTTGTTGATGGTATGAGGTGAGTCTTTACCCTGAACTCCATTCCCTTTTCATGAAAAACTTGATGTTTTTGAAATGTGATTGACCAAGCCTTCCCTTTTCTGCTGCCTGTGCTACGGCAGCACTTATATTTTGATGATGTATCTCTTTTCTTCTATTGCGTTATTCTAGTAATTTTTTGTTGTTGTTTTGTTTTGAGAGGCTTTGAAACAGCAGATAGCAGATTTACAGGAAGATTTGAAAAGAAAGGAAGCAAAATGGTCAAGCACACATGGCCGTCTTAGAAGCCAAATAGAAATGTTGGTCAGAGAGAACACAGACCTCAGGGAAGAAATAAAAGTGATGGAAAGATTCCGATTAGACGCCTGGAAGAAAGCAGAAGCTACAGAGAGCAACATAAGGATGGGTCCGTGTGTGACTGCCACAAAAAAAGATGGATCCATGGTAGGTTTGGAGCCAGTTTTGTCAAGTCAGGAAGATACTAAATATTTGAGCCCTCAAATTTATAGAGCTGGAGCAGAGGAAGTGGGGAGAATGGTAGGGGATGTGATCAGAGATGTGATAGAGGGAGGTGGGACAGAGTTCATTAGGCCTTAGTTGATTCCTGTAAGCCCTTGGGTGTTTCCTCTGAGTGAGAAGTGGAGCTATGGAGGGCTATGGTCTTTATGAAGAGGGGGCCTGATCCTTTATTTTAGTAAGGTCACTCTGTCTGCTGTTGACTGTAGACTGAATGGGGAGGAGAAGGTTATAAGCATGATTGGGAATGCCAGTTAGGAGATTGTTACTGTTATTCACACCACAGATGAGAGGGGCTTAAGACTGGAAGGGCAGCAGTGGAGGGCTGAGAAGTGTATAGGATTTGTTGATAAGCTGGATATTGGATGTGACAGCAAGGAAGGAGTCAAGAATGGCTTCCAGTAGGGTTCCTGGGTGGCTCAGTTGGTTCAGCATCCGACTTTTGGTTTTGGCTCAGGTCATGATCTCACAGTTTCGTGAGTTCTAGCCCTGCATCAGGCTCTCTGCTGACAATGCAAAGCCTGCTTAGGATTCTCTTTCTCTCTCTCTTCTCTCTCTCTGCCCCTCACCTGCTCATGCGGTCTCTTTCTCTCTCAAAAATAAATAAACTTTAAAAAAAATGGCTTCCAAGTGTAGTGTAGTGATTTGGCATAATAGAGTTTCCATTTATTGTAAGAGACCACAAGAAAAGAGCATGTATTTCTTGGGAGCGTGGATATTAGGATCTCAGGTTTAGGTGGGTAAATTTGAAATGCCTATTAGCCCTCAGGTTGAGATGTTGTCTGGGAAGTTATGTACATAGCAGGAGAAGGTCAGATTGGAGCTGAAAGTTTAGGGGTCATCAGGATGTGTGGTAAAGCTTTGGGCTGGCGGAGTTCACCAAAGCTAAAAGTGTGGGTAGTAAAGAGATCCACGTACTGAGCCAGAGTGTGAGAAGATGGGGGGAGGAAAATTGACAACCAGAGGATGGAGTTAAGGAAGCCAGTGTGGTGTCCTGAGAGCCAAGTAAAGAAAGTACTTCCCAGAGGAGAGAGTGGCCAGCGATGTCAAAGGTTGCTGCTAAGTTAGATGAGGGCTGAAAATTGGTCATTGGATTTACCACGTAGGAATGTGTTGAAAGTAAAAGCCTGACTAGATAAGAGAGAATGAGAAGTTTCAGACAGAGAATAAGAACTTTCTGGAGAGATTTTGCAGTGAATGGAAAGAGAAGGGGTAGTGGCTGTAGGAAAGGTTGTTTTGTTTTTGTTTTTGTTTTGTTTGTTTTAATGGGAAAAGTAACAAGTGTTTCTGTATTGACAGAATTGATTCAGTAAAGAGGAAAATGCCGATGCAGGAGAAGGTGGGAAGAAATTGTTGGAGCAATGTTCATAAATGAGAGAAGGGGGGATTTAGGGAATGAAGGGAGGGTCTGGCCTTGGCCAGGAGCATGGACAGCATGTGCCTGGTAGCAGAAGGTTGAAGGTGTGGAACCCAGGCTCAATGTGTGGTACCTGATGGTAGGAAGCTCCCTCCTAATGTTAGTATTGTTAGTGAAGTGAAAGCTTGGTCGTCAGCTGAGAGTGAAGATGTAGGAGGTTTGGGGAGATGAGAGAAGGAGAGTGAAAGGCAAAGGAACTAGGGAAGTGTAGTCTGGTTCCTGGACTGCTTTGGGAGCCTATGTAGGTTAGAGATCATATATTTCAGGTGAGAGTTGTTTGCATTATTGTTCAGCATTTTGGTTGTAAGGTGGTGGAGAGTTATATTTTAGAAGAGGTGTGGTCATCCAGGTGAATACCACAAAGTGAGTGAGGGCATGGAGGCAACAGTATATGCAACCAGAGTCACTGCGGTGAAACTTGGTTTAAGCTGCATAAGACCATAAGGTTTTGAGGGACATAGAAAATCTACATGGATTAATGAATTGTAGGACCCTGTACAGTTGGTGGAGTTAGGGTGTTAGAGGAATGAGCTAGATATAGCAGTCTGAAGAAAGTGGGGTTCTCCCCACCTCCCCAAACCTTTTATTATAACAGCTTCCCCAAATAGAGACATTTGAAAGAACAATAGGATGACCACCTGAAGAGTCACCTAGATTCAATCACTGTTAATATTTAACCACTTGTGTGTATGTGTTTTGCTGTACCATGTGAAGCTAATTGCAGAAATCATGGCATCTTACCCCTGAATACTATAGCATTTTATTAAATGGCATTGGCTTTTTCAGTAGACCAGGGTAATTATTTTGTAGAATTCCCCACATTCTGGATTCAAAGGCTTTGAAAATGAGATGTTTGCAGTTATTGGTAATTGCACATATTGATAATGACCAGTTGTAGAGTTTGTCCATTGGTGTCCATGGCTGAGGGAGGATAGAGTAGGTTGGGAAACTGAAGCTAAGGCAGTGGAGTTATCTCCTGGCAAGGTGAGTACGTGTTGGGTGAGTTGTGGACATGAGACACAGAACTAGGACAGGGGTGGTTAGGCAGGAGAGAGATTTGGTTGGAATCAGTGATGGGGAGCAAGGAAGACCTACCTGTACCCTGCCTCTAAACCTAGGGGTGTAAATTCTGAGGGTGAGAAATTTCCATCCCTAGAAGGAGGCAGTGGTGAGCCATCTTAGTAAGGAGCTAGGGCTCAAAGTGGAGCAAGAGGTAGAGATAAGGGGGTTTTGCTGATGTTGAGGAGTAACTAACTGCCCTCTTCTCTGGCTAATCTGGCAACAGTTACAGAAGACTTTCATTTTATGTTGTCTGTTATGCCCTCACTTGAAGAATGAATATACAGTTGACCCTTGAGCAACATGGGTTTGAGCTGTGTGGGTCCACTTGCACACAATTTTTCAATAAATACGGTACAGCACTGTAAATATATTTTCTCTTCCGTACAATTTTTTTTCATTTTTTAAATTTAAAAAAAGTTTTATTTAAACATTTTATATATTTTTGAGAGAGTGCAAGCAGGGGTGGGACAGAGAGAGAGGGGGACAACTGCATTGACACCTGCGAGCCCGACAGGCTTCAACTCATGAACCAGGAGATCATTACCTGAGCCGAAGTCGAAGGCTCAACCGACTGAGCCACTCAGGTGCCCCTGAGTGTATGACTTTCTTAATAACATTTTCTTTTCTCTAGCTAACTTTATTGTAAGAATACAATACATAGGGCACATGGGTGGCTCACTCAGTTAAGCGTCTGACTCTTAATCTCAGGGTTGAGTTCAAGCCCTGCACTGGGCTCCACACTGGGTGTGGTGCCTACTTAAAAAAAAAAAAAGAATATGGTGTATAATACATATGACATAAAAATATGTGCTAATCTGTTTATACTGTTAGTAAGGCTTCTCGTCAACAGTAGGCTATTAGTAGTCACATTTTGAGGTAGTCCAAAGTTGTACATGGATTTTCAACTGCTTCGGGGATCAGTGCCCCTAACCCCCACAGCGTTGTTCAGGGCCATCTGTTTTTCCAAAGGTGGTGTGTGTGTCTGTGTGTGTGTATAGTACATTCATAAATAATAGCTTGTTCACTCTGACCTGTAGTGATGATAAATGAAAACAACATAAACAAACTTAGGCCATTCTCCTTGCAAGCTGAGTTTTAGTTTCATTCATTGTACTAATATGTAGACAAGCACTAATTTTATATTCAAAATTATCTCATACTATAGAATTCATCAGTTCGATTACAAAAGAGTCAGATTTCTTCAGGAACCCAGGTAGAAAAATACAAGAAAAACCATTTGCCAACACAAGGTAAGAAGTTGCATGATATTTTTACAAAATATATTAGGAATTTAAAGAATAGAGAATTTACACCTAATATAAGAAGTAAAACATTGTAAAATATCATTGAAGCCCCTACGTATTCTCCCCAACTTACTTCCACCCTGACAACATTCCTTTGCTTGTTTTTCATTCTTTTACTACATTATGTCCATAAATCAATATAGTATTGTTTCTATGTATCCCTCTACAATTTGCTTTTTTCTCTCAATATTTTGATACCCACATTAATACATATAAAACTCTAGTTTGTTGATTTTAATAGCTATACAGATTCCATGTATATTTGCACAATTGAGTTTTCCTATTGATGGACTTCATGTTTTCCCCCAGTGTGTCAATAGAATGAATAAGGCTGAAGAAAATATCTGTCATGTGAGTTTCTCCAGGATACATATCAAGAGTAGGATGCTGGGTCATACCAGGTTTGTGCTACTGGAGGAGATTTTCCCTTTGCTCTGCAAAGTGGCTTTGCCAGTTTTTTTGCTGTCAGCAGAGTATGCTTTTTGTGCCTACCAACCCTTGACCTGGTCGGACTTTAAGACTGTGGCCAGTCAGATGGGCATGAAATGGTGGGTTAGTGTAATTTTAATATGCATTTCTCTGATTCCTGGTAAGGTCATGTGAGCATCTTTTTGTATATTTAATGGACATTTGGGTTTCCTCTTTTGTTTATTGCCTGTTCATTTCTTTTGCCCATTTAAAACTTTTTAGGGAGTGGCTTCTCTTTATTGAAGTTATTCTGCGTACCAATCCTTTCTCAGTTACAAACACTGCCACGATCTTTTCCCAGTACGGGTTTAGCTTTTGGTTTGTGTTTTTTATATACATGTTTTTCCTTTTAATATGGAATTTATCCATCTTTTTTTATGACTTTAAGAAATCCTTCTCAATCCTTAGGTCACAAATATATATTTTCTCTCATTAACTTTTGTTTTCACAACTAGATTTTTAATTTACCAGGAATTTTTAGAAATTATTTTCATGAATTGAATTTATAAAAGTGGATATAACATATGCAGCTTGATGGTTGTAAAGGAAATACTTGGATAAATACCAGCAAGATAAAGAGAGTAACAGCACCCCAGAGCTCTCACCTCCATGATCATATTACATTCCCTATCTGTGTAGTTTCTACTCTTATAAGTACAGTCCTACAAAAATGCTTTTTGAACTTTCTGAATAGTTATGCTGTATGTATTCTGTTGTCTTTTATTGTACATTGTTTTTGAGAGTCATGTTGATCTGCAACTCTAGTTCACTAATTTTCCTGCAAGGCAGTTTGAATGTTTATGAATATATTAAAATTAACCTGTTGATGGTTACATTTTTTTTAAGTTTGGGATGTTAAACAATGATGCTGTGAACATTCATAAACGTCTCTGGTTACATTCATTTCTCTAGGGCACATACTGCAATTACTGGGTAATCAGTAAGAATATCTTTAACACTCATAGATTTTGCCAAGACATTTTCCAAAATGATTTTACTGCCTAACCAGCAAAGTAATGTAAGTGCTTGCACTGCTCCACACCTTGTTGATACTTGGTATTGTCAGACTTCAATTTTTGCCAGTCTGGTATGGATGAAAACTATCTCATCATATTTTTGATTTGCATTACTGGGATTACTAAATATGTTAAATACCATTGCCTATGTTTATTACCTATTTAGATTCCCTCTATGAGAAAAATTGATCAGGTCTTTTACTCATTCTGTGGTGTTGTCTTTTTCGTTATTGGTTTGTGGGGGGATTTCCCCTCCCTCCGTTGTAATCATTTAAGAGTTACACACATTGCAAATATCTTCTTCCAGTCTGTGGCCTGCCTTTTTGCTCTTTATGATATCTTTTGGTGAACCAAAACTGTTTTCCTTTTTTTAATTGAAAATGTATTTGACGTACAACATTGTATAAATTTAAGGTATATAATAATGTTGATATATGTATTTATATATTATGATTGCCAGTGTAGTGATAATTAATACCTCTATCATATCACATAATTGTATCTTTAAAAAAAGTTTTTTAATGTTCATTTATTTATGAGAGAGCGTGAGCAGGGGAGGGGCAGAGAGAGAGGGAGACACAGAATCCATTGCAGGCTCTAGGCCCTGAGCTGTCAGCAAAGAGCCTGATGTGGGGCTCGAACCCACCAACCATGAGATCATGACCTGAGCCGAAGTTGGATGCTTAACCGACTGAGCCACCCAGGCACACCTAGTTATTATATCTTTTTAATGGTTGAAGAGTTGAAGATCTAGTTTCTTAGCCAAATTGTTCATTATAATACAATATTACCTATATTCACTATACTGTTCTAGGACTTATTTACTACTTGTTGCAAGTTGGTACCTTTAAACAACATCTCCCCTATCCACCAAACTCCCCCTCCCTGGTAACCATGGTTTCACTCTTGTTTTACAAGTTTGGCTTCTTTAGATTCCACTTGTAAGTGATATCATACAATATTTGTCTGTCTCTGTCTGACTTACCTCACTTAGCATAATGTCCCCAAGGTCCATCCATGTTATTGCAAATAGCAGTATATCTTTCTTTCTCATGGCAAAATAATATTCTGTTGTGTATCTATATCACATCTTTATTCATACATTGAGGGGCACTTAGGTTGTTTCCATATCTTGGCTATTGTGAGTAATGCTGCAGTAAACATAGGCTTCAATATCCTGTTTTTATTTCCTTTGAGTATGTACTCAGAAGTGGCATTGCTGGATCATATGGTAGATCTATTTTTATTTTTTTGAGGAACTTCCATAGTGGATGAACCAGTTTATATGCCCACCAACAGTGCATCAGGATTTCCTTTTCTCCACATCCTTGCTAATACTTGTTACATCTCGTCTTCTTGATGATAGCTTTTCTGGCAAGTGTGAAGTGATATCTTGTGGTTTTTTTGATTTGCAGTTCCTAGATGATTAGTGAAGTTGAACATCTTTTCACGTACTGTTGGTCATTTGTACGTCTTCTTTGGAAAAATGCTTATTTAATTCCTTTGCCCATTTTTCAGTTACATTATTTTGTTATTGAGTTATATGAGTTTTTCTGTATTTTGGATATTAACTCTGCAAAAGTTTTCTCCCATTCTGTGTGTTGCCTTTTCATTTTGTCAATTGTTTCTTTTGTTGTGCAGAAGCTTTTGATTTTTGATTTGTTGATTTTTGCTTTTGTTGCTTGTGCTTATGGTGTCATATCCAAGAAATCATTGCCAAGACCAATGTCAAGGGATTACTTCCGTGTTCTCCTCTAGAAGTTTTATGGTATCAGGTTTTATGTTTAAGTCTTTAATCCATTTCAAATTAATTTTATGAATGGTCTAAAAAGAGATCCAATTTTACTTTTCTGCATGTGTTCGGTTTTCACATCATTGGTTGAAGAGACTATCTTTCCTCGTTGAGTGTTCTTGGCTCCTTTGTTGAATATTAACTGATTGTATATGTGAGGGTTTAATTCTGGGCTTTCTGTTCTATTCCATGGGTCTGTGTGTCCTTTTTTATGCCAGTACCATACTGTTTTAATTACTCTAGTTTAGCAGTATAGTTTGAAACCAGCAATTGTGATGCCTCCAGCTTTGTTCTTTTTTCTTAGGATTGCTTTGGCTATTTGGGGTCTTTTGTGGTTCTATAGAAATTTTAGCATTCTTTGTTTTGTGAAAAACGTCTTTGGTATTTTGATGGGGATTGCACTGAATCTGTAGATTGCTTTGGGTAGTATGAACATTTTAATTCTTCCCGGAAGTATAATGTATCTTTCCATTTATTTGTGTCATCTTCAATTTCTTTTATCAGTCTTACAGTTTTCAGACTATAGGTTTTTCACCTCCTTGGATAAATTTATTCCTAGATATTTTATTCTTGTTGATGTAACATGGAATTGTTTTCTTAAATTTCTCTTTCTGATAGCTTGTTATTAGTGCATAGAAATTCAGCTGGTTTCTTTGTTAATTTTTGTATCCTATAACTTTACAACAACATTTATTAGTTCTAATAGATTTTTTGGTTGAGTCTTTAGGGTTTTCTATATTTAGTACGTCATCTGCAAATAGTGAAACTTTTGCTTCTAATTCAAATTGGATAAATTTGGATGCTTTTTATTTTTCTTGCCTAATGGCTGTGGCTAGGACTTCCAATTTTATGTTGAATAAAAGTGGTAAAAGTAGGCATCTTTGTCTTTTTCCTAATCTCCAAAGAAAAACTTTTAGCTTTTTACCACTGAGTGATAGTTATTTAATGTTCTTTTCCTTTAACCTTTATACTATAGTTAAGTGGTTAATATACCATCTTATTGTAGATTTGGAGTTTTCTGTAATTGATTATAAATTTTTCTTTCTTTTTTTTTTAAATTTTTTTATTATGTTTCTTTATTTTTGAGAGGCAGAGAGACAGAGCATGAGCAGGGGAGGGGCAGAGGGGAGAGAGGGAGGCACAGAATCGGAAGCAGGCTCCAGGCTCTGAGCTGTCAGCACAGAGCCCGACGCGGGGCTCGAACCCACGAACTGTGAGATCATGACCTGAGCCGAAGTCGGACGCTCAACTGACTGAGTCACCCAAGCGCCCCTGATTATAAATTTTTCATCTTTACCATTGTGTTGTTTGCTTTTACATGTTTTCATGATGCTGATTAGCATCTTTTTGTTTCAGCTTGAAGAGTTGTTTTCAGCATTTCTTGCACAGCAGGTGATTAAACTCCCTCTGCTTTTGTTTATCTGAGAAAGCCTTTATTTCTCCTTCATATCTGAAGGATAATTTTCCTGGATATAATATTCTTGGCTGGCAATTTTTATCTTTCATCACTTTGAATATATCATTCCACTGTCTCCAGGCCTGTAGAGTTTCTGCTGAGAAATCCACTGGTAGCCTCATTTGGTTTGTCTTGGGGTTTTTTTTTGGGGGGGGGGGGTTTGTATGTTACCTTTTTTTTTTTTTCCTTCTCCTGGCTGCCTTTAAGATTCTTCTTTGTGATTAATTTTTGACAGTTCCATTATAATGTATTTTGGAGAAGGTCTTGCATTAAGGTAATAGGGTGTCCTATTAGTTTCATGGACTTGTTTGTTCAAGTCCTTGCCCATGTTTGACAGGTTCTCAGCTATTATTTCTGTATTTTATTTTTTAAAGTTTATTCATTTATTATTTCTGAGAGAGAGAGAGAGAGAGAGAGAGAGTGAGCAAGCACAAGTGGGGGAGGGCCACAGAGACAGGGAGACTCAGAATCTGAAGCAGGCTCCAGGCTCTGACCTGTCAGTACAGAGCCTGATGTGGGGCTTGAACTCACAATGAGATCATGACCTGAGCCAAGATTGGATGCTTAACCAACTGAGCCACCCAGGCGCTCCTCAGCTATGATTTCTTTAAATAAACTCTCTGTCCCTTCTCTTCTTGTGGAACCCCAATTCTTCCAATATTTGGCTCTCTGGTGGAATCTCATAGCTCTTGTTGGCTTTCCTCACTCTTTCTTCATCTTAGTTCCTATGCCTCTTCTGTTGTTATTTCTATATTCCTGTCCTCCAAGTCACTTATTTTCTCTTCCATGTGTTCTGCTCTGCTACAGATGCTTTTTATTGCATCTTCATCTCATTTGTTGAATTCTTCAGGTCCAGAATTTGTTTGGTTTTTGTTTATAATTTCAGTCTGTTTTGTAAAGAACTCCTGTTCATTAATTTTATTCCATGACGTCATGGAATTGTCTTTGAGTTTTCTTGTAACTTGTTGAATTTCTTCACAAGAGCAATTTTGAATTCTTTATCAGATGAGGCATTTCATGCCTTTGAGTTTTGTTGCTAGAAACCTATTAGTTTCTTTTTGTGATGCCATGTTTCCTTAATTTTTTATACTGTTTGTAGCTATGGACTTCTGCTTTCCCATTTGAAATAGCAGATACCTTCTTAGTTTTTATGATTTCTTTGGTTTTTATAGTTCACCAGTCTAGCTGTTAGAAACCATTCTTCTGTATTCCAGAAGGTGGTAAAATGGCCCAAATTTGTAGTTATTCCCCTGCTTACCAACTGTGGCCTATTTTCTGAGCATGCTCCCTGTTTACTGAATCTTGCTCTTTGGTTGTAGTTGGGAGGGCACATAAGGAGCTGGTAGCAGAGTTAGGAGAGGTGTGGGTTTAGCACTTGGGCTTTGGGGGTACCTGTGGGCCTGAGGGAAGATCCTCGAGTGGGGTACTACCAGAGGCTTGTGGGTGGACTTCATGTTGAAGTGCTGAAGCAGACAGCAGGAACAACATTCCTGTAATGACCTTTGATATTCTAGTATGCTTGCTTCCCTTTCTCTTTCCTTCTCCAAGTCATGGGGGTCTCTCCTCAGAGATCTGGGTGCTGTTGGAGACAGATGTTTCTTTAGCCACAACCCATGTAACTGGCCTAGCTGGGCAGTCACTTGTTGCTTTTGCTTTGCTATCACTTCCTTTGGAGAGGTTGTTACTGCCACTGCCAAACAACTTAGTGTGCTGCGTCTCCCTGGGGAGGGGAGCAGCTCTGGCAAGTTCCTCCCTCTCTGCATCCAAACTCATCGCTGTCCTGTTCCAGTGGCATGTTGGAATCTCCCCTCAGGGTGGACTAGACTTCTGCAAATTCTCTTTTGTCTGTGGATATCCACCAAGGTTTGTGCTCTCTGGGTTTCTTTTCCAGTCATGGTGAATGGGGACGGGCAGGTTCACTAACTCCCTTGGATATGCATCCCTTACTGAGGTCCTATTTTTGGATGCCCAGGTGGGCAGGAAAGCTCCCAGATCCCTTGGTATGAGGTGCTGAGGTACTTTCATTTGGTTATAGATGTCTAATTAGTTGTTTAAAAAGGGAAGGAAAAAAGGAATGACTTATACTGCCATGATGCTTGATGGTACCTTACAGTTACCCACAATTCTCAAGATTCTTACTTAATGTTGTTGAATTTCAGTTTTTTTACTTTATGGGTGGTGCCTCTTAAGTCTTCCCTATCTTGTGGTCATAAAGCTATCCTCCTATATTGTCTATATCTAGCTATTCCGGCACTGTTTATTAACTAATTTAATCTGTCCCAACTTTTATAAGATATGTAATTTTATAAGGTATGTTTATACTCAAAGTAGTGAACACAGACTCAGGAGTCAGAGCTCCATGTCCTGCTCATGTGTCCTGGTCCTCTCAGTGGGTCTCTGCTTAGAGGCTTCCAGTTCCTGCTCATGAACAGCTTGAGAGAAGAATTAAGCTTCATAGGATTGAATCCTGGTTTGCTTTATTAGCTGACAACTTTGGTACGTTATTTAACCTCAGCCTCGTTTTCCTTACCTCTAAGATGGGGATATTAGTCTTTTCTATGGAGGATGGTTAAAACATTTAGGAGTGAGGTCCAACAGAGCTTACTTTGCACATGTAAGTAAGGTGCAGGCAATTGTTCTTCGTTTATCACATCAAAACAGAGCATTCCTCTCGTCCCCAGAACCATCTACCATCTACCCGTTTGCCCAAGCCAAAATGCACTCCCAGGGATCTCTAAACTAATCCTTCTGATGTTGATAGTTTCTGAATTGATAAATTAGGTTGAACCATATGAAACCCAGCTCTTTGGAACCTATCAGTGATTTAACACAGTGCAGTCAGAACATTTCTGTCTCCCTGGGTACTGCACAAGCCTTCTCAGATGCCCGCCAACTGCCTGAATGGACTCTGCTTCTGTTCTTTAGTGTGCTCTCTGTGTAGCATCCAGTGGCACGTACTTGAAACAAACTTGCAAATTTTGGGCATGGTTTTTTTGTTTTTTTTTAATATGGAATTTATTGTCACACTGTTTTCCATACAACACCCAGTGCTCATCCCAACAGGTGCCCTCCTCAATGCCCATCACCCACCCTCCCCTTGGGCATCATAGGAAAAAAATATTAGAATGTCAGTATATTTTTTAAAATTCACCTTAATTTGTTGTTGGTGAGTGTGTGTATATGTGTATACACTTATTCTATAACGTATGTATTACTAATATAGTATATGATTGGTGTGCTGGTCATAACCTAAACAGTTTAAACCACAGCAATTAGGTCTGGATTTTAATACCCAATTATTTTGTCAAGCAAAATTCGAGATGTATTCTTGGATGCCTCTATTATATCTACCCTACATCTAACCTCTAACTAAAGTCCTTGTGATTAGCTCCAAAATACCTTGGATTCATCTGTTAGGTTAGTTGAGCACCTGTCTGTTCCTCCAGATTGTAAATTCTCAGAAGATAGATATTGTCCTTGTCTTTCTTGGGTCACACTGGACTTAAGTGCCTGAATAAATATTTGAAGTTCTATAATGAACTCCTATGAATTAGTAAAGAAAAATATTAAGACTTCCTTAGCTAATGGGTAAAGGATAGTAGTTCACAAAAGGATATGAACTAAGGAAATATTTGACCATAATATTAAGTAAATTTAAAACTTTCAATTAAATATGAAAACTAACTCCGACAATTATATTCTAACAGGTAATCCATCTCGAAGATCCAAGACTGTGCCTCCTCGTGACTTAGGCAATTTGGATAAGGGACAAGTAAATCTCTATATTTTTATATATTTAAACATAGATTACTCAGGCTTGAAACTGCTTAGTTAACTGACTTAAGTTTCTAAACCATTTATAAAGGTTTTTTACCTAACATTGTAAATGTTTTTTTTATTTTTTATTTTTTAATGTTTTTATTTATTTTTGAAGGAGAGAGAGACAGAGCATGAGTGGGGGAGGAGCAGAAAGAGAGGGAGGCATAGAATTTGAAGCAGGCTCCAGGCTCTAAGCTGTCAGCACAGAGCCCGATGTGGGGCTTCAACCCCAGAACTGTGAGATCATGACCTGAGCCGAAGTCAGACGCTTAACCGACTAAGCCACCCAGGCGCCCTATAAATGTTTTTTATAAACACCAAATGCTAGCTGTCAAATCCTATAATAGGAGAATCTGGCATTTGGAAATAAATGTAAATTTTAGCTGCTTGAAATGTTATTACATGTCCTTTATGACAGATGAAATAGAGCCTTTTGTCCTTACAGACTGCCTCACCCAGGGAGCCCCCTGAATCAGTGGACCTTTCAGATCCCGAATATAAAAAGGATGACAAAAAAGAGGAAAAAGAAGAAATCCAGGGAGAAATCAGTCATCCTGATGGAAAGGTTAAACTTTTTTTTTTTTAAATAATGAATATTATAAGAAAGAAGTATAGGTTAAAGTACAATTGGAACACTTAAGATTCTAAAATAATTGATCTTCAAGACCACTGAGGGACCTTACGAACTTTAGTTCCTTGGGGTGTGACCTTAGCTTGAGTCTTTGGACTTCTAAAAATGCTAGACACACACAGGCATTTAGTTGCCCTTTCTAGTTTAGGGATACAGCAAAGGAGGGAATACAGTTCTTTGTTTAAACTCTGTTCTTTCTCTAAACATAGCTAAAAAGCCTTTGTAATGTTTGGTACTTTTTAGAAGCCTCTGTTCTAGGCCTTATCCTTCCTGCAGCCTTTCTGTCCATCTCTAGCTGCACAGTTTTATTCTTGTGCTTAGGAAAGGTTTTGAGCAGGAAATCGCCTGGCTTAGTGTTCCAGCTAGAAGTAAGAATGAAAAGGGAAGGGGGACATAAACAGGGTTTGTTAGCAGGGAGGGAATGAGGTAGTTTTTCCTCAGGTTTATAGAAAATTTACTTTTCTGAATACCTTAATTTGACCCATTTTAATTGAAATGATAAAGCCAAAATTCACTGCTAGTTTTGAGTAGAAAGGACAAAATAACAATAGTCAAAGGAAGTAGTTAGACTTTCCCACCAATAATTTGTTATACTAAAGCAGAGTTGGTACAGGAAAAGGTGTTTTTTTTTTTTTAAGAAGAATTCTAGCTAATAAGTGGAAAAGGAATGAGAAAACTTGAGAATCATCACTTTGCAATCTCTAATTGAAATACAGGTTCTGGGCAGTAGTCATGAAAAACCATGAACCCATGGATGACAGGTTGATGGGGCTTCATGGCAGATCTAACTAATGTGACTCAGTTGGTCTTGAGTTCATGAGGACAGCAGGGGATTGCCTTCTGAATGTGTAGCTATAAGCAGCTCTCATCAGTTCCTAGAGAGTATTCTTGTCAGAATAATTCAACCAGAATTTAATCACACCTCTAGATGTGACTACTAGTTTGTTTCCAGGAAGTATAAGGATATATGAGAACATGTTAGATGACACCATAATGGGAAAGCAGTCAACCAATTCCAGAGTGTGGGAAATTTTATATGGTTAATGACCCAGGTCCTTTAATAAGTAATTATCATTAAAAAGGGGCAGGGCAGGGACTGTTAAAGGTTGAGATTTAAGACATATATCAAGTGTTGTATGTGACCCTGTTTTGATCAAATAAACTGTAAAAAGTCTTTTTCATGAATTCAGAGAAAACAGCATGGAGGTTATACCATGATGAAGGAATTAGTTTGTTACAAAAATAGACACCTAGATCAATGGGACCGAATAGACAGCCCAGAAATAAACCCATACTTATACGGTCAGTTAATCTTGACAAAAGAGGCTAGAATATCCAATGGGGAAAAGATAGTCTCTTCAATAAATGGCGTTAGGAAAACTGGACAGCTACCAGCAAAGAATGAAACTGGGCCACTTATTTATACCATACATAAAAACAAACTCAAAATGGATTAAAGACCTAAATGTGAGACCTAAAACTATAAAAGTACTTGAAGAGAACAGAGGCAGTACTTTCTTCGACATTGGACATAGCAACATTTTTCCAGATATGTCTCCTAAGACAAGAGAAACAAAAGCAAAAATAAACTATTGGGACTACACCAAAATAAAAAGCTTTTGCACACAGCATTTGCACACAGCAAAGAGAACCAATAACAAAACAAAAGGCAACTTACTGAATGGGAGAAGGTATTTGCAAATTATATATCTGATAAGGTGTTAATATCCAAAATATATGAAGAACTTATACGACTCAACACCCAAACAACAAATAATCCAGTTAAAAAATGGGCAGAGGATGTGAACGCATTTTTCCGAAGACGACATACTGATGACACATGAAAAGATGCTCATCATCACTGTCAGGGAAATGCAAATCAAAACCACAAGGAGATATCACTTTACACCTGTCAGAATGCCTGAAATAAAAGACAAAAAAGTGTTAATGAGGATGTGGGGAAAAAGGAACCCTTTTGTACACTGTTGATGGGAATGCAAAGTGGTGCAGTCACTGTGGAAACAGTACGGAGGTTCCTAAAAAAGTTTAAAATAGAAATACTGTATGATCCAGTAATTCCACTACTGGGTATTTACCCAAAGAAAACGAAGACCTGAATTTGAAAAGATGTATGTGCCCCTATGTTTATTGCAGCATTATTTACAGTAGCCAATTTATGGAAGCAAACTAAGTGTACATTAATAAATGGATAAGGAAGATGTGTGTGTGTGTGTGTGTCAGAGGAATATCACACAGAGGAATATCACACAGCCATAAAAAGGATGTGATCTTGCCATCTGCAACCACATGGATGGACCTGGATGGTATAAGTCAGACTGAGTATCATATGATTTCACTCATGTGGAATCTAAAAAATTAAATAAATAAACCAAAAGCAGAATCAGACCTATAAATACAGAGAATAAACTGATGGTTGCCAGAGGGGAAGGGGTCGGGGGATGGACAAAATGGGTCAAGGGGAGTGGGAAAAACAGGCTTCCAGTTAGGGAATGAATAAATCATGGGGATGGGGATGAAAGGTGCAGCACAGGGAATGTAGTTGATGATATTGTAATAGTTTGGAGACCGATGGGAAAGCCACAAGTGAGCAGAGCAGAATGGATAGACTTGTAAGATCACTGTGTTGTACACCTGACACTAATATTGTGTACAGTCAACTATACTCTAAAAAAAAAAAATTCAGCAAAAAATGAGTTGGTTTTGGTAGAATAGGTGACATAAGAATGGTGGTGTGTTGATACTTGGGAGTTTATTAACTTTTCTCCTTTTGTGACAATGTTGCTTGTATTACGAGAGATATCAAAGTAGTCAATTTGGAAAAGAGGGACATTTTTATCATCTGGTCTCAGGAGGAAATCTCTCATATTGATAATCTTGTTTCTCTTATTTTGTAGATAGAAAAGGTTTATAAGAATGGGTGCCATGTTATATTGTTTCCAAATGGAACTCGAAAAGAAGTGAGTGCAGATGGGAAGACTGTCACCGTCACTTTCTTTAATGGTGATGTGAAGCAAGTCATGCCAGATGAGAGAGTGGTAGGTTTACATAGCAGTGTTTTTCTCCATGGCTTAAACATTTCCAGAGAGGGGCGCCTGGGTGGCTCCGTCGGTCAGGTAACGACTTCGGCTCAGGTCATGATCTCACGGTTCGTGAGTTCGAGCTCCGCGTCGGGCTCTGTGCTGACAGCTCGGAGCCTGGAGCCTGCTTCAGATTCCGTGTCTCCCTCTCTCTCCACCCCTCCCCTGCTCACGCTCTGTGTCTGTCTCTTAATAATGAATAAACGTTAAATTAAAAAAAAAAAAAAAAAGAAAACAACAAACATCTCCAGAGAAAAAGCATACTGACTTTGTGTCTTTACAGATCTACTACTATGCATCTGCCCAGACCACTCACACTACTTACCCAGAAGGTCTAGAAGTCTTACATTTCTCAAGTGGACAAATAGGTAAAAACTTGTTCTGCCCTTTCTTAATTACATGGTTTCCTTTTTAAAAAAATAAGGGGCACCTGTGTAGTTGAGTCAGTTGAGCATCTAACCTCGGCTCAGGCCATGATCTCACAGTTTGTGAGTTCAAGCCCTACATCAGGCTTGCTGCTGTTAGCGGAGAGCCTGCTTTGCATCCTCTGTACCCCCTCTCTGCCCTTCCACTGCTCACGCTGTCTCTCTAAAAACTGAATAAACTTAAAAAAAAAAACCCAGAAAAATAAAATAAATAAAAATATTTATAGTAATTTTTTTTAAACAGAAAAACACTTCCCGAACGGGAGAAAAGAAATCACGTTTCCTGACCAGACGATCAAAAACCTATTTCCTGATGGACAAGAAGAAAGTATTTTTCCAGATGGTACAATTGTAAGAGTACAAAGGTATGATAGCTGTTAAATTTGCTTCTAGATTTGTCAATTTTCAACTTCTATTTCCAAGTGAATTTTGAAAGTCTTAAAACATTTGTATAAGTCATTCAGAATGTTTGTGAGTTTAGCACTGAGCACAGATACACACTTTGAGAGCAGGTGAAGAGTTTTCAGCATTTTGGAGTTTAGATCTCGTTAGAGACGTATAGGTTCTAATATATACTCTACAGAAACTTAAAGGAGGTCTGTATAGCACATGACAAAAGGGGAATGGCAAGTATTTGTACAGAATTAAATTTGGTGAAACTGGAAAACAGTGAATAAGACACAAAGAAGGAAAGCTGCCCAGTATTTAAGAATAACCAAACAATGGCAGCAGTATTTGAATTAGACTGTTTATTTCTTCTCTGGCTTATATTTTGATTTGCTGGATCTCCCTGTCCCAGCCTGATTAGCATTTTACTTCCCTGGCCTCCCTGACTCAATTTTTTAAAATAACAACCTCTTTATCCTTCTGAGTGTTACATTTCTTGAAGTTAGAGAATTCTTCCTAGTGACGTCTTCAATCCACAATACAGAGTTTCTTGTACTCACTGTGCTGAAGGTTTGTCAGGTTCACTGTCCTACTTTAGTTTGCACCCTCCTCTCCTAGAGTGTGCATGCATTTAACTAACTTGAATTCTGTGACACAGCAAAAAAAAAAAAAGTAAACGCTAATTCAAATAATGTAGCAACTTCTTATGCAGTGTTTTCCTGAATATGGTTCGAAACTTTCTCTGCTGCTCAACCAAATAAATACCAATGTTTTCTAAAATTTGCGAAAAATTTTATCTGTACATTATACTCTGAACAATTTCAGAGACTTCCATCTTTTTTTTTAAGTCTTATGTTTGAAATTTTCTGTAATAAAAAGAAAATATGAAAACCTCCATGTACTCATCTGTTCATTTTCCAACAATTTTTTTTAATTTTTTTTTTTATGTTTATTTTTGAGACACAGAGAGACAGAGCACGAGTGGGGGAGGGGCAGAGAGAAAGGGAGACAGGATCAGAGGCAGGCTCCAGGCACCGAGCCATCAGCACAGAGCCCGATGCGGGGCTCGAACTCGTCAACTGTGAGGTCCTGACCTGAGCTGAAGTCGGACGCTCAACCGACTGAGCCACCCAGGCGCCCCCATTTTCCAACAGTTGTTAACTCATGGCCAGTCTTTTTTCATCTAAACTCAGGCAAATGTCAGATATTAGTTCATTCAGGATTATTTTGGCATTTTTGATTTATAGCAGTGGTTCTTCAACTTCACTGTGCATTAAAACCACCTGAGGGGATTGTTCAATTGCAGAATGCTAGGCCCCATGCCAATGATTTGCATTTTTAATGAGGTCTCAGGTGATGCTGTTATCCCTGGTCCCAGGGCTGCACATGATAAAGCAGTGGCTCTCAAAATGGCTTTTAAGTCTAACACTTAAATGTGGCGCAAAGCCACTACATTTACATAAAACCTGAGAAATAACCAAAAAAACAGTGTGGAGAAGTGGTAATTCACCATCTATAAACCTTGCTTTGTTTCTAACAGCACATCATACCTATTTTTAGGGGGTTCAGTTTGAATGTCCTGCATGCACATCAAGCAGTCCACTTGGGATTAACTGCTTCTTTTGTTTCACGGCTTCTGAACAGGTCTTAAGTCTAGTCATGCCCCTTCCCAGGAATATAAAGTCTCTTTTCCAACCTGATAAAGAGCAGGCATTACTTAGTGAAAAGATTAAAGGTAAAAACTGAAAGCGGTATTTTAATACAATGCCCAGTTTTTCTTAGATGCATAATACATCTAAAGTTAAAAAACAAACCTAAGGATTTTGTAGTTTCACGACATAAATTTATTAAAAACTTTTCATGGGCACCTTTCCTTTTTTATTATTTTTTTAATGTTTATTTTTGAGAGAGAGAGAGACAGGGACAGAGCGGGAGCAGGAGAGGGGCAGAGAGAAAGAGACAGAATCTGAAGCAGGCTCCAGGCTCTGAGCTGTCACTGCATAGAGCCTGACACAGGGCTCAAACTCAGGAGCCATGAGATGACCTGAGCTGAAGTCTGACGCTTAACTGACTGAGCCACCCAGGCGTCCCCCTTTTCATGGGCACATTTAAGTGCTAATTTGATCATTGGAACTAATAGCGTGAAGCAGAAACAGGGTGGAAAGAATTTGCAAAGAAGGCATTGTATAAGGAAAGGACCACAGGAGGCTTTAAGAAAAGAGAGAACTGTCAGAATCAAAAGCCACTTTTAGATCATTTTCCTGTTACATATTTAATATTTTTAAATAAATTCTATTTTAAATTTACAGAGATGGCAACAAAATCATAGAGTTTAATAATGGCCAAAGAGAACTACACACTGCCCAGTTCAAGAGACGGGAATATCCAGATGGCACTGTTAAAACCGTATATACAAATGGTCATCAAGAAACAAAGTACACATCTGGTCGAATAAGAGTTAAAGACAAGGATGGTAATATCCTAATGGATACAAAATTGTAATGATCCTATATGTGACTCATCATGAAATAACACTAACTTGATTTTCTTCTCAAAAAATGTACACTTCTTGTGGATTCTGTGGTTTCATTTATATATAAGTGGAAGAGATTATGTTTGGATTATAAAATAAAACATCATAGTTTTTTATATTCTTTGAAATGTACAAGAACAGCTTTCATTTTTAATTCACCTGTCTTCTACAGTTGAATGCATGTCTAAGGAAAGAAATATTACTTTATGAACTGTGTAGACTGTAAAAATAATGAGACTCTTACTTGTTGAAGATGGTTATAAAAACCAAGAAGTACAAGAAATACAATAGCACAGATTTTTCATGAGCACATCAGCCACAGAACAAGACTTGCACAGAAAGTTTAGTCAAGGAATAAGAGAATGTCTCCAGTCAGAATATACTGTGTTCAATTAGTACTAAAATTAAAGCATTTATCTACTGTAGAGGTTCTTTAATATAATGGAATGGGAAGTTAAAACCATGAATAAATATAAATAGGTCAAACAACACAGGTAGAAGAGTTCATTCTCTGAGTACAGAGCATCACAGGAGAAAAGTTACAGTGAGGATAGGTAAGTGGTCAGAATAGGACACTTGAGGATGGAGGGCGTGTGAAAAATAACTAGCTGGTGTTAACTGAACAACCACAGGTACCCTGATGTTATAACCTATAAAACTGTAGGCTGACAGAAGCAAGATGTCCTTGAAGGAAGGACAAGGCACCTGCAAGGCACTTACATAATAATTACAGGTTGCTGTAGTCACTACAATAACTTTAAAAAAGCTAAATAAATCAATTCGAGATGATTTAAGAACTGAATATGAAAAAAGTTGCAAACTTCTCAAATAAAGAGTTATATACATCATCTCAGGATAGGGAAGGATTTTTAAATGAGGGACAGTGCAACCCTTAACAGCTTGATGAATGGTGTGTCTAAAGATACCACAAAAAAGAAAAGATAAGCCACAGACTAGAAGATATATATATATATATACTTGACAAAGGATTAATATCCAGAATATGTAAAGAATTCCTACAGATAACATAATTACAAACAACACAAAAATGGACAAAGGATATGAAAAAGCAAACAAGTGACTACTAAACCAGTGAATGCATATTGAAATAATAAGATACCTTTTTATACTAGTATCATATACTGGCCACACCACATGTTGCCAAGGGACTCAGACTACTGATGGTAGTAAATGGAGTAAACCACCTTTTGGAGAACAATCACCTCGTGACCTAGTAAATTCCACTACTAAGTACATATACTAGAAAACCCATAACATGTACACATATTTGTAACTGAGAAAAAACTGGCAACAGTCTAAATATCTAGCAACAGAATTATGTGCACAGATAGAAGAGTGAAAGTGAATAAAGTAGAGCTCTGCATACCAACATGGATAAACAGTGCCAATAGTGAGAAAATTAAAGGTGCGATAGTGCACGCATTAAAAAAATATACACAGCAGTACTATATCTTGCTTATGGATGCATTCATATGCAGCAAAATAAGAACGTAAGAATAATAAACACCAGAATCACAACAGTGTTCACCTCTTCAGGGAAGAGAATGATTGGGGAAGGTCACTATAGGAGCTTCCAACTGTACTAAGAAGGTCTTACTTAAACTGAATATATATTCGTTATAAAATGAACTACATTTTTTCATATGCCTAAAATACTTGCTTTTGAAATTATTGTAAAATAAAACCAGAAAATACTTGAAAGCAAATATTTATTAACTATTTTTTTTTCAAACAATTCCTAGTAGTTTAACATGTAAGAAAAAAAACGCCAGCACAACTGCAGAACAAGTCAAGAAAAGTAAGCCTGAACTGGCCTACATGTAACAGAAAACCTTCTTCTGGGCTGCTGTAGATGCTCTGAAGTGTTTACCTGAAAAACAAAATGCATGTTATTTAAAACCTTTGCTTAATTTAATGTTCAAACTAGTTACTGAATCACCTGTTACATTTATGTGGATGAATAAACAGCTGGTTACCCAAGCAGTTCAATAGCTTTATTAGGACATGGATTGTTCAACAGTGTTCTGTGCATACCATATCCTTGTGTGCTTAAATTACTTCTAGTGCCCATCCCCAACAACTATCTGGTACTATGAATAGTCATGATAGCCATTCCAAGCATTCTTACAGATGCAGATCCTCTCTGGTTCTGGTATTCAATAGGTGAAAAGGGCCTACAAAGAAGTCTAGAAGAGTCTTGTTGAGCTTTGTTATCATTCTTTGAGAAATCAAGGAAAATCCAAAGATGCTTTTATGGGCAATTTAGTATTAATCTCCACTATATTAGTTGCATGCTTTATGCTGATCATAAGGGTGAACAAGAAGTCATGATACTTACATCATTCGTCTCGGTCTGCCAGCCCCATTTCTACTAATGACATATGAACTGGATACTGTTCATCTTCATATAACGTCACTATTTGTTCTGGTGCCTGAGCCTAAAATTAAAAGACAGTTATCAAGAAAATACAGTAAGGTCTTTGCTGGCTTTTCTCTCCTACATTTTGCCTGTATCACACTGGAAGGAAAAGGCATTCTCCAAATTTATTAATAATTTATACTTTAAAGAGGTCTTTGTGATGGTTTCCTATTAAATCCCATTCTTTCCATTCTTACACTTTATTTAAAATTTAAGTCTTCTCAAAAGTTTACCTAGATTGAGCCAATGGGCTTTAACACTACCATCCCTGTTAAAATTCATTTATATTCTACCCGTGTACCTTTATGCATAAACTGACCAAATTTTGAATGTTATTCATGGTGGTAAATAAATACATTTATCTGTAAAAATACTTACAACTCTGTTTCCACTGGCTTCCTGAGAGAAACCATACATAAGCTATTTACTCTGCACACACAGAAGCATGATATGTACCTCTAGAGGTTTTCAAAATGTACTTTCTAGTTGTTTCATTAAGAGCTCATTCTTGTCAGAGCCAGTATGTCAGGAATCCCCAAATCCTGGGTAGGTTGGGCCGAAACAATAGTGTTGAGGACCAGGCTGAATTAAAGAGTGTATTTCCATTCAAAGGGGTTGTTGCTATACCACTCTGGCTGAGTGCCAGTTTGGACAGGAGACCTAGGATTCCTGGAATTTATAATATTTAACCAGAAGTTAGAAATACAGAATTTTGGGGGGTGAGTTTTTCCAATTTTAAACACTGCACTAAATAAAACAGGTTCAGGCTAGATTCTGCCTATGGGACACCCCTTTGTGACATGCTAATCCTCTAAAGAAAGAATATTTAGGGGTGCCTGGGTGGCTCAGTTGGTTAAGTGGCCGACTTCGGCTCAGGTCATGATCTTGCGGTCCGTGAGTTCGAGCCCCGCGTCGGGCTCTGTGCTGACAGCTCAGAGCCTGGAACCTGTTTTGGATTCTGTGTCTCCCTCTCTCTGACCCTCCCCTGTTCATGCTCTGTCTCTCCCTGTCTCAAAAATAAATAAAACATTTAAAAAATTTTTTTAAAGAAAGAATATTTATATTAAACATGATCTGGACTTTCTTATTTGAACCTTTGTTTTTTTCCATAAATGTGTTATATGCATGATATAGGTGTGGTGTGTGTGTTGTACGTGTAGTGTGTATGTGATATGTGGGTAATGTGTGTGCAGTATGTTATGTGTATTCTGTATGTGTTGTGCGTTTTGTGTGTGTTATGGGTGGTGCTGAGTGGTGTTTTAGTGTGTGTGTGGTTTATGTGTTATGTTGGTATGTGTGTGGTGTATATGTGATGTATGAATAATATTTCTGTAGTGTGCTATATTTTGGTGTGGTTTTTGTGTGTTATATGTGGGTTATGTGTAGTTTGTGTGTGCTGTATGTTTGGTGTATGTGATGCTTGTGTGCTGTGTGTATGGACTGTGTGTGGTATGTGTGTTGTGTGTGTCTGGTAATATGAGCAGTGTGAGTGGTTTTGACTGGGGCATGGTGTGTGTGTAGTATGCGTTGTGTGTAATGTGTGTGCATTATGTGTGAGATGTGCATGGTGTATCAAACACGTATGTGTATGTGGCATATACTTGTGTGTGCAGTGTGTGTAGTATAAGTGTGTAGTATAAGCGTTGTATGTGTGGTGTATGAGTGGTGTGCATGGTGTTGTGTGATATGTTTGCGTGGCAGATATTTGGTATGTGTGGTGTGTAAATAGTGTATTAGTGTCAGGTACGCAGTATGTGTTTATATTCCCTATGTGTTTTGTGTGTTGTGTGTGTGCTACCCGCCTTAGTGTGTGGTTTATGCTAGTGTCTGTTGTGAGCGGTGTGGGTGTTCCAGTGTTGGGTTCGTTATATGTGGTGCCCATGTGGTGTGTGACTGATATTTCTGTAGTGCATATTGTATATTTGTGTGTGGTGTTTTTGTGGTGTATCAGTGTGCTATATGTTTGGTGTGTGTTGTATATTTGATGTTTGTGTGATATGTGTGTGCACATGGTACATGTGTACTGTGTGACAGGTATGTGTGGCATATGTGTGTGGTATCTTGTGTTTTTGGTGTGGTGTTTGTGTTATACGTTGGGTAAGTATATGGTGTATGGTATTTATGTGTGGTGTATGTGCAGTGTGAATGGTATATATGTGATGAATGGGTTGTGTGCAGTTTATAGTATGAATGTGTTGTAGGTATGATGTAGGTGTGGTGTGTGATGTTTGAATGTTGAATGATGTATTTGTGTGGTTGGTATGTATTTAATGAGTATATGGTGTTTGGGTGATTTGGTTTTTGTGTGTGTTCTGTATGTGTAGTGTGTGTTGTATGTTTCTCTGTATTATGTGTGGGGTGTGAGTGCTGTATATGTGGTGTAGGTTATTGGTGGTGTACGTGTGTGTGTTAAGTGTTTTGTGTTTTTGAGTTGTTCATGTGTTATGTTTGGTGTCTCAGTGAATACATGGTGTGTGTGAATGGTATTCTTGTGGTTGTGTGGCATGTGTGTGGTATGCATGCTATATGCGGTATTTGTGTGTCTTGTGTGTTTTGTGTAATTCTTGTTTGTTGTATTTCAAGTGGGTATGTAATGTGTTTTATGTACGTGGTATATGTGTGCTCTGAGTGTGGTTTTTTATGATGTGTGTGGGAAGTTTGGTTTATGTGTAGTTTGTGTAAAAGGTTTTTGGTAAGTGTGTGTTCTATGACATGGTTTTTTGTGTGGTATATGTTTGGTGTATATTTTATGTGTGATATGTGGTGCATGTGTGTCTTTGCCATTTATTTTGCATGTTATAAGTACAGTGTGTGTTGTATGTTTCTCTCTGTGTGCTTGGTGTGGAACGTGAGTGCTGTACGTGTTTATTTGGACTTTTTGATCAGTTCTACGGCATTAAATTCAAAACTAGTACACGTCCATCCTTTTCAAGACTTCGACCAGAATTCCTATTCTGGTCTTTCCTACTTTTCAGATACAGTTCAATTCACTTCCCAGACCTACCTTATTATTGTTTTTACTTTTTTATTATTTTTATTATTATTGTTACTTATTATTTGAATGCCTAAGGAGGAGTTCAAATACTATATATATCCTAATCTCTTTAGATGGAAATAATCCTTTTTTAAAGTTTATTTATTTATTTTGAGAGGGCCCATGAGCAGGGGAGGGGCAGAAAGAGAAGAGAGAGAGAATCCCAAGTAGGCTCCATGCTGACAGTGTGGAGCCCCATGTGGAGCTTGAACTCACTAACCATGAGATCATGACATGGGCAGAAATCAAGAGTCAGATGTTTATGCCACCCAGGTGCCCTGGAAATAATCAATCCTTATACACCACCTCCCCAAGTTACCTATACTTCTTTTATGATATGATAGACTGTATTTCATTCTACCTCATTAATGGTTTACAAATGTTTGATTTCCTTCATTGACTTAGGAATTCTTTGACTACAGGACACTCATCTTGATCATTGTCATCTTATTGATTGATCACATCAATGATATTTTATAATAAAAGTTTGCTAAATATAAACTAAAACATAATTTTAACAAACCTTAAAATTAATCTTGTATATTTATAGCTTTATATGCTTAAAAGCAATTTTTTTGCATCTAGAGTTGCATAGATTGAAAGCACTTTAGGGGCGGCATCTGGGTGGCTCAGTCGGTTAAGCCTCTGACTTCAGCTCAGGTTATGATCTCTCGGTTCTTGAGTTCCAGCCCCATGTCGGGCTCTGTGCTGACAGCTCAGAGCCTGGACCTGCTTCTGATTCTGTCTCCCTCTCTCTGCCCCTCCCCCACTCAAACTCTCTGTCTCAAAAATAAACAAACAAAAAAAAAGAAAGTACTTTAGAAAATTAATAGGGACCCTAGAAATAGCTTCAAGTAGATTTAATTAAGATAGATAGTTACCATGGAAGAAGCATAAAGTTGTTTCCCTTGAAGACAGTCTATCATAGCCCACAGTGCTTCCATGCTCCATTTGGGACAATATGGTATTCTGGTCTTCCCCGGATCTCTTAAGGGAGGTTTAAACCCTGCCAAGAGAACCTTTATGGCTCGGGCTGGATACTGCATAAGATGAAGAGGAATCTGACGCAGTCTGTCACAAAAGAAATTCTTAAAATGTTCAGAATGTCCTGATTAAAATTCTCTAACAGCCAAAACTAAAACATAGGTGTAAAGGTTTGGACATTGGATTTGGCAATGAATTCTTAGCTGTGACACCAAAAGCACAAACAAGAGAAGAAAAAATAAACTGGACTACAACAAAATTAAAAACTGTGCAAAGGACATAATCAAGGAAGTGAAAAAACAACCTACAGAATGATAGCAAATATACATTAAAAAGTAGACATTTCTCCAAAGATACATAAATGGCCAACAAGCACATGAAAAGAACTCAACATCACTAATCATCAGGGAAATGCAAATCAAAGCCACAATGAGATGTAACCTCACACCCATTAGGGTGGCTAGTATCAAAACCCCAGAAAATAATGAGTGTTGGTGGGGATGTAGAGAGAAACTGAACTCCTGGGACATCTGGTATAAAATGAAAAACAGTTTGCTGGCTCCTCCAAATATTAAAAATAGAACGAGTATGTGATCCAGCAATTCCACTTCTCAGTATATACCCCCAAAGAATTGAAGGCAGGGTCTTGAAGAGATATTTATACATTCACATTCATATCAGTATTATTCACAATAGCTAAAATGTAGAATCAACCAAAATATCTATGAATGTGCAGGATACAAAATCAGTGTACAGAAATTGGTTGCATTTCTATACACCAATAATGAAGCAACAGAAAGAGAAATCAAGAAATCGTTCCCATTTACAATTGCACCAAGAACCATAAAATACCTAGGAATAAACCTAACCAAAGATGTAAAAGATCTGTATGCTGAAAACTACAGAAAACTTATGAAGGAAATTGAAGAGGACACAAAGAATTAGAAAAACATTCCATGCTCATGGATTGGAAGAACAAATATTGTTAAAATGTCAATACTACCCAAAGCAATCTACACATTCAGTGCAATCCCAATCAAAATTGCACAGGCATTCTTCTCAAAGCTAGAACAAATAATCCTAAACTTTTTATGGAACCACAAAAACCCTGAATAGCCAAAGTTACGTTGGAAAAGAAAACAGAAGTGGGAGGCATCACAATCCCAGACTTTAGCCTCTACTACAAATCTGTAATCATCAAGACAGAATGGTATTGGCACAAAAACAGACACATAGACCAATGGAACAGAAGAGAGAACCCAGAATTGGACCCACAAATGTATGCCCAACTAATCTTTGACAAAGCAGGAAAGAGTATCCAATGGAAAAAAGTCTCCTTAGCAAATGGTGCTGGGAGAACTGGACCACAACATGCAGAAAAATGAACCTGGGCCACTTTCTTACACCACACACAAAAATAAATTCAAAATGTATGAAAGACCTAAATGTGAGACAGGAAACCATCAAAACCCTAGAGGAGAAAGCAGGCAACAACCTCTTTGACCTCAGCTGTGGCAATTTCTTGCTTGACACATCTCTAAAGGCAAGGGAATTAAAAGCAAAAATGAACTATTGGGACCTCATTGAGATAAAAGTCTTCTGCACTGAAAAATAGAAAAATCAACAAAACAAAGGCAACCGATGGAATGGGAAAAGATATTTGCAAAAGACATACTGGATAAAGGGTTAGTATCCAAAATCTATAAAGAACTTACCAAACTCAACATCCAAAAAACCAATAATCCAGTGAGGAAGTGGTCAGAAGACATGAATAGACACTTTTCCAAAGAAGACATCCAGATGGCCAACAGACATGAAAAAATGCTCAACGTCACTCATCATCAGCGAAATACAAATAAAAATCACACTGAGATATCATCTCACACCAGTCAGAGTGGCTAAAATTAAAAACTCAGGAAACAACAGATGCTGGCAAGGATGTGGAGAAATGGGAACCCTCTTGCACTGCTGGTGGGAATGCAAACTGGTGCAGCTGCTCTGGAAAACAGTGTAGAGGGTCCTCAAAAAATTAAAAATAGAATTACCCTACAACAGAGCAATAGCACTACTAGGAATTTATCCAAAGTATACAGGAGTGCTGATTCACAGGGGCACATGTACCCCAATGTTTATAGTAGCACTTTCAACAATAGTCAAATTATGGAAAGAGCCTAAATGTCCAATGATGGATGAATGGATAAAGAAGGTGTGGTTTATAGATACAATGGAATACTACTTGGCAATGAGAA
Organism: Acinonyx jubatus; assembly: GCF_027475565.1. NCBI lineage: Eukaryota > Metazoa > Chordata > Mammalia > Carnivora > Felidae > Acinonyx > Acinonyx jubatus. The sequence continues at coordinate 546,571 of NC_069380.1, read as the reverse complement.
AGAATGAAATCATGCCATTTGCAGCACCGTGGATGGGACTGGAGGGTATTATGCTAAGTGAAATACATCAGTCAGAGAAAGATATCATGTTTTCACTCATATGTGGATCTTGAAAAACTTAACAGAAGACCGTGGGGGAAGGGAAGAAGAAAAAAAATAGTTACAAACAGAGAGCGAGGGAGGCAAACTATAGGAGACTCTTAAATACAAAGAACAAACTGAGGGTTGATGAGGGCGGCAGGGGAGAGGGGAAATGGGTGATGGGCATTGAGGAGGGCACCTGTTGGGATGAGCACTGGGTTTAGTATGTAAGCGATGAATCATGGGAATCTATCTCCAAAACCAAGAGCACACTGCATACACTGTATGTTAGCCAACTTGACAGTAAATTATATTAAAAAAATATCCATCAATGGATGAATGGATAAATAAAAGGTAATATATACAATGATGGGATATTATCCAGCCTTAAAAAGGAAGAAAATCCTGATACATGCTACCACATGGATGAACCTTGAGGACATTATGCTAAATGAAATAAGCTAGTTATACAAAGACAAATGCTGCATGATTCTACTTATATGGGATACCTACAACAGTTAAATTCATAGGGAAAGAAGTAGAATGGTGGCTGCCAGGGACTGGATGAGGGGCGAAAGAGGGGGAATACTGTTTAAAGGGTACAAAGGTTCTGTTTTGCAAAATGAAAAGATTTCTGGAGGTTGGCTACATAGCAATGTAAGTATAGTTAACATTACTTAACTGTACATTTAAAAGTGGTTAAAATCGTAAATTTTATGATACATGTATTTTACCACAATCAAATATTACAAACAAAAAAAAATTAGAAAAAAAACAGGTGTCGGCAAGGATGTGTAGAAACTGGAAGCCTTATGCATTGCTGGCAGGAAAGTAAAATGGTATAGACACTGCAGAAAAGTTTGGCAGTTCCCCAAAAAGTTAAACAAAATTACTATATGATCCAGCAATTCCACTTCTAGGTATACACACCAAACAACATAAAGCAGGGACTCAAACAGCTACTTGTACATTAATGTCCAAGCAGCATTATTCACAATAGCCAAAGGATGGAAATCACTCACGTGTCCATCAACATATGAATAAACCAAATGTGGTATATACAAAGGAGTGTTATTTAGCCATAAAAATAATGAAATTCTGATACATGCTATAATTGAATATGCCCTGGAAATGTTATCCTAAGTAAAATAAACCAGACACAGAAGGACAAATACTCTATGATAGTACTTATATAAGGTACCTAAAATAGGGCAAATTCATGAAGACAGAAAGTAGAATAAAGGTGATCAGTAGCTAAGGAAAAGGAATGGAATGTTATTGTTTAATGTGTACAGAATTTCTGTGTGGGATCAGGAAAAAGTCCTGAAAATGGACAGTGGCATTAGCTGCACAACATCCTGAATGTACTTAACACCAATTAAATGTATGCTTAAAAATGGCTAAAATGGTACCATCTTACACCTGTCAGAATGGCTAACATTAACAACTCAGGCAACAACAGATGTTGGCAAGGATGCGGAGAAAGCCAAAATGCCTTTGCATTTTTGGTGGGAATGCAAGCTGGTTCAGCCACTCTGGAAAACAGTATGGAGGTTCTTCAAAAAACTAAAAATAGAACTACCCTACGGCCCAGCAATTGCACTACTAGGCATTTATCCGTGGGGTACAGGTGTGCTGTTTCAAAGGGACACAGGCACCCCCATGTTTATAGCAGCACTATCAACAATAGCCAAAGTATGGAAAGAGCCCAACTGTCCATCAATGGATGAATGGATAAAGAAAATGTGGTATACACACACACACACACACACAATGGAGTATTACTCGGCAATCAAAAACAATGAAATCTTGCCATTTGCAACTACGTGCATGGAACTGGAGGGTATTATGCTAAGTGAAATTAGAGAAAGACAAAAATCATATAACTTCACTCATATGAGGACTTTAGAGACAAAACAGATGAACATAAGGAAGGGAAATAAAAAGAATATAAAAACGGGGAGGGGGACAAAACAGAAGAGACTCATAAATATGGAGAACAAACTGAGGGTTACTGGAGGGGTTGTGGGAGGGGGATGGGCTAAATGGGTAAGGGGCAGTAAGGAATCTACTCCTGAAATCATTGTTGCACTCTATGCTAACTAATTTGGATGTAAATTTTAAAAAATAAAAAATTAAATTAAAAAGAAACAGAAAAATTAAAAAAAGAAAAAAATGGCTAAAATGGTAAAGTTTGTTATATTTTACAATAGACTTATAGATTTAAAAAATCCTAATAAATAAATAGCTTTAAAATAGTTTTTCTTTTATAAGAAGAACCAAAACTTTCCCAATAATTATTTTAAAAAGCTCTAAGAATTCTAATTCAACTAAGTTGACTTAAAAGAAAAAAAAAAACCTGTTTATTGTCAGCTTTTCAGTTGATCCGTAATCAACAAATTGCACCAGGACAGCTAGAGGATTAAAGTCTTTAACAGACACAATCTTTGCTCTATACCATAAGCCATCATCATATTCAGCAAGGCAAGGCATTTCTAGAAAGACAGAAAAAAGGAAAAAATCACATTGCTTTGTATTTTCTTTAAAAAATTGTTTTTAATACAGAAAAGTACAAAGAAAACGTAAACACCATAAACCCATCATTCAGAACTAAACACTCAACAGTTTGTCAAACACTGGATCCTGCATGTTTCTGCTTACAGTCTATGCACCTGTTTCTCCTAATTCCCAAGCACTAAACTCTGAAGAAAGGTACTTCTCCCATTCTCACAGTTCCTAGTTCCTCTGCCCATGGCTTAGACCATCCTTGCACTGCCCTTGCATCTTAGACTTCCCAAATGTCTTTTCATTTGAGCCATCATCTTCTGCAAAAGATGCTTTCTGCTATTCCTGCTTTCAATTTGGTCCCCCTTCAATCCATTCTGTAGAAAACCACCAGGATTAAATTTAAAAAATTCAATTGCCCTTGTTTATAATTCTTCAACGGCATTATAAACATCTCCAATATCAAGTCCTTAGTACTGCAATATATAGGGTTCTTCACAATCTACTCCCAACTATCTCCTACCACATATCCTCAAGTGTTACCTAACTAGAATCACTTGAGCTTCTACTTTAGCTCCTGGCTGTTCCCCATATCTAGAATGTTCCTCAATGCCCCCTTTAATGATAAACCTCTCTTTCAAAGATCAGCTCCAATTTTACAAAGCCCTGACTACTACTAATCGTTGGTTTCTCTGTGATCCTACGGCACTGTGAACACACCTTTAATGCAAGCTGTTATTTTCATACTGAACTTAGTTTTCATGCCCCTCTCAGCAAGCCCACTAGTTCTTATGTGCAGAACTATATTTGTATTCCTAATACAGTATCTGGTACCATATTGCTTGGTAAAAAATCTAATGAATGAATGCTACGCTTGAGTAAAACTGGAAAAATTAGTATAGTATCTACTTCCCTTTTCTTCGTACACTTTTAGATTTCAGGGTAGACAGAGCATACTTCAGGCTCCTGTCTTCTTCTCCTTCCACCCCTCTCATTCTGTATGTTATCCTACATAATCTCCACAAAAGTGTAGTTGTGGGCAAATGGTATTTAAATACTACACAACTGTAATGTACAAAGATTTTTATTAAAGAGTTGTAAACAATTTCTTGAGTTTATAGAGAAGATTATCAATGAAACAGTAAAGAATCTCCTCTAATAGAGCGGTCTGCATAGTAAGCAATTGACTGAATCACTGTTAACAGTCCTTCCAACTTTTGCCATTTCCAGCCTTAAAAACATGGCTGAAGTTTCATCTCAAAATAGAATTAAAAACAAAACAAAACAAAACAAAACAACACAACAACAACCCAACCAACCTAGTCGTCATGTTATTTTAACCTACGAAATAACTTTTTAATAGGCATTTGCCTACAAATCAACTTGTACATATGCATATTAAAAAAAAAAAACTTTTACTGAAGGATAAAATACCCACAGAAAATGCACAATATATGTATAGCTCCATGAATAATCACATTACACACAGGTTTCTGTGACTTCCCTTTAGACAAGAACACAATGAGGAAGGAATTATCTCATCCAGGCTATAAATCTGAGTTTATAAAAAGAAAAAATCATGAATTTATTTGTCACTCCTTCAACAAATGTTTATGAGCACCTAACTTGCACAAGGTGCCCTTCTAATTGCTGATGACACAATTAGGTACAGAGAGTCCCAACTCACAGTGCTTTTTGAAAAAGAAGCAGTATGCATGAGGAAAAATGGGGCAGGGGAGGGTGGCGGGCAATGCTACCTTCTATGGGGGGGGGGGCAGGGAACACCTACAGTGTGGGCACAGTTGAGCAGACATCTAAACTGCTATGTACAGTTTGGGGGAAGAACAGAGGGAAAGCGAGTGCTGTTTATCAGCCAAACATGAGTCACAACTAATTAAAATCTCATTGAGTAAAATCAGGTAAGATTTTAGGCTCATGCTTTCCTTTGCTTTAGCTTATCCTCTGATACACAAAATACTAAGAAAAAATACATCTCTGTATCACATAGTGATAAAAATGTATAGATACCACTCTTTTCAGAAATTGTCAACACCAGTAATGAGATGCATTTTTTTCTTAAAAGAATCACATGTACAATAAAGATGGGTAGGAATGGATTAGAAGAAAAATATACAGCACTATTTGACCTATCCTGACAAGACAGGACACAATCTGAGTGCCCATATCCTACTTCAAAATTACCAACTTAGGTGGTTTGTAATTAAAATTAATGTCATTTAGGTCTGAATGACAACTTTCACAATTTGAGCTAATGGTAAAACCTCAGGCTTAGAAAACTCATCTTATGCAGTCAATTTTCCAATGCGGACCGAGTTCTGGAACATGGAAATGCCCCAAGGCAGTTACTTCCCTTCATCTAGAAAATGAGAACGACACTTCATCTACAGTGTCTTGTGGATTCAAAGACATGGTGCTTATAAAGTGTACAAGTATCAGTTAACATTAGAAACAGCCCAGCCTCAAAAGTCCATTCAAACAAAACAACGGTTTTATTAAGGATCCTATTATACTCAGAAAATTTAGCATACCTTGTCTAAAATCCGTCAGCGGAGGAAATGTTTCCACATTCTTATTGAACCTCCTCAGTGCTTCGTTAAGGCTTTCAGACTCAGATTCCCAGCTAACTCCACTGTCATCTGTGTCACTATGCTGGTTAAACAGATTACAGCTTTCTACAGAATCAAGGCAAATATACACCTAAGTGGGGAGAAGGGAAGGAAAAGACTTTCGAATTTTGTAATTTTTAGTATCCACTTATATGGACAAAATTATTGCGGCAGGCAGTCTGAACAAGGGCCTTGATGATCCCTTGTACAGTTCCTCTCCCACATCCGACCAGCGTTGATCTTTGTGAACAAGAGAGTGTGACAGGAGTGATGATACGTCACCGCTGAGATCAGAGCATCAAAGACACGTGGCCCGTCTTGGTCCTATGCTCTCCCTGCAACTCTCCTCAGGGAAGCATGCGCCATGTTCCCAGCAAGCCCGCGGGGAGGCCCACAGGGCAAAGCACTGACCTCCAGACCACACCCAGCAGAGTCTTTTTGGAAGTGGGTCCTGGGTGCCATTTCTACCACCAACATCTCCACAGCCCGTCAGCGAGAGATCCCGAGCCAGTACCTAAGTAAGTAGCTCCTGGATTTCTGACTCTCATGTGGGTTTTGTTCCAAGCTAAGTTTGGGGTAATTTGTGATGCAGAAATAAATAACTAATAGGAAAAGAAATCATTACAAAAACCAACTACAGCTGTATACTATTTTCTCTGATGGAATTATATAGCAAATTCTTCCGCCTGTGAAAAACGGTTTACTATGGAAAAGAGCTGAAGGAACGGCCTGAGCTACTTAATTTGTCACTTCTTTCTTGTTAGGCAAGGTCATGGAATTGAATTTTCTTTAGTGAACTTATTTATTCAGTCAATATTTGTTGAGTGCCCATTATATAACAGGCAGCATTCTAGTTCTGGGAACACATCTGCGACCAAATCAGGCAAAAGTCCTAGTCTTCATGGAGCTACATTCTAGTCGGGTGAAGCAGACAATCATAGTAAGAAAGGGACACTGTGTGTTAGAAGACGATAAGTGGCATGGAAAACAGAGCAGGGTGAAGAGCAGCTAGAGTTCAGTGTGGGAAGAAGCCACGGAAATGAGATGTTTAAGATTTCATAGATGGAAACAGTTCTGCCCTAAAAACCTAAATATTGATATAAACATGACTAAAGCAACACAATACTGGAAACACAGCAACTGCCTGAAAAACTTGCTTTATTAACAAATGTCTGAAGAGGAAATGACACAGGGGCAAACTGGAGGTCACTGATTTTCAATTATTTAAGATCAGGAGGACAGAAGTGTGAAGAGTTGATCCTCGAGTTTAAGATCAAGACTGCCTGTTATATTTTTAACCAACAACCGATCATTTAGACCACATACCTCATTAGGTGAGACCACATGTTTAACTTGAACAGCATAGAGTTCTTCTGGGGGAGGCAGAGATGAAGGCAAGTATGGTGGTAAAATAGGAGTTTCTGTTTCAGACAAAAGCAATTCCTAAAGCACCAAAAACAAATTCAGATTTCAGAACAGCTATTACAGAAATCCAATACATTCATTACAGTGCCAATTAATTTTCAATTAGCAGAAAGGAAGCTCTCTTAGATAATGAATACCACAAAATAATTTTGTTTTAGGACCAAAATGTGAGTAAAGATCTTCAGCACTCTTTTGTTCCTCCAGTTAAAAAATTTTTGTGTGTGTTTAAAAACTCAGATGAATTTTTTTTTAATGTATACATATTTACATATACACACAAAACTCCGGAAGACTGGCTAACAGTTAATGGTAATTGTCACTGCTTAGTGGGACTGGGGCATCTGATGTGTAGAAAGGGGACTTTTTTTCTATTCACATTTCTACAGTATTTATTTTTAGAATAAGTATATACCTTATAATAAAAACTAAAATAATATATGAAATGCCAAAGGAAGATTCAACTTAAAATCGTCAAAAAAAAAAAAAAAAGTGTGCTGTCTTTAAACTCTAAAAAAGCATAACCAAAAACTAAAACTTATGTGATTCCCAAGAGGATCCTGGCAGTCAGCAGTTATTAAACGCAAAGGTATTATAAAAATTAGGATGTTTTTAAAAAAATTCTTTTAATGTTTATTTATTTTTGAGAGAGAGAGAGACAAGAGAGAGACAGAATGCGAGTGGGGGTGGGGTAGACAGAAAGGGAAACAGAATCTGAAGCAGGCTCCAGGCTCTGAGCTGTCAGCACAGAGTCTGATGTGGGGCTTGAACTCACAAACCAGGAGATCATGACCTGTTCCGAAGTTGGATGCTCAACTGACTGAGCCACCCAGGTTCCCCTGGGTGTTTTTTTTTTTTTTTTTAAAGAAAGCTTTAAAAGATTCTTAAATGTAGTAATTAGCATAAAAAGTAAAATAATCACATTTAAATTTGTAGATTAATTTATTAATATTTAACATTTCCAAACTGGTGGCAAAACAGAACAAAATCTATCTGAACCACTTAGTAGAGTTCAGCAAAAAGTGACTATGACTGCTAAATTTTACTGATTTGTTACAAAGCACTTGACAATAAGTTTGCTATTTTTATAATCATAGGAATAAAATTCTACTTATTAATAATGAAACTTTCATTAAAACTCTTCCTGCATCAAAAAGCACAAGTAACAAAAGAAAAAAAAAGACTTCGTTAAGATAAAAAATTTTGGTGCTTTAAAGGACACCATTAAGAAAGTGAAAAGACAACCCACAAAATGGGAGGAAATACCTGCCAATCGTATTTCTGATAAAGGACTTATATACAGAATATAAAGAACTCTTACAATTCAACAAAAATAACCCAACTAAAAATGGGCAGGAGATTTTTTCATTCTTTTTTACCTTTATTTTCTATTTTTTTCTGGATTTATTGAAATATAATTGACATATAACATTGTATTAGTGCAAGGTATACAACGTAATTATTTAATACATGTATATACTTTGAAATGACTACCACAAAAGGTTCACACCAATAACCTCATAATAGTTATAAAATTTTTTTTCTGATAAAAACATTTACTATCAACTCTCTTAGCAACTTTCAAGTATACAATACAGTGTTGTTAACTATAATCACCATGTTGTACATTACATCCCCAGGACTTACATCTGGAAGTTTGTATCTTTTGATGCCTTCATGCATTTCCCCCTCTCCTCATCCCTTACCCCTGGCGACCACCAATCTGTTGTATCTGAGTTCAGTTTTGTTTTTTTTTTAGATTCCATGTATTAGATCATACCGTATTTTTGACTTATTTCACTTAACATAATGCCTTCAAGATCCATCTATGTTGTCAAAAATGGCACGAGTTCCTTTTTATGGCCAAATAGAATACTATTCCAGTGTGTACAAACATACAGCCTCACACCACACACCCCACATCTTTATCCATTCATCCGCTGATGGCCACTTAGGCTGTTTCCAGGTTGTGGCTATTGTAAATAATTCTGCAATGGGCATGGGGTACAGCACACATTTCTTCAAGACAGTGCTTTTGTTTCCTCTGAATACATGCCTAGAAGTGAAATTGAGAATGACAGTTCTATTTTTATTTTTTGAGGCACCTTCATACTATTTTCCATAGTGGTTGTACCAATGTACATACCCACCATGGTGCACAAGGGTTTCCTTTTTCTCTACATCCTCACCAGCACTTCTTTTTGTCTTTTTGATGATGGCCATTCTAACATGTGTGAGGTGACACCTCATTGTGGTTTTGATTTGCATTTCCCTGATGATTAGTGATGTTGAGCACCTTTTCATGTGTCTGTTGGTTATTTGTACATCTTCTTTGAAAAAATGTCTGTTTAGTTCCTGTATCTACTTTTTAATCAGATTGTTTATTATTTACCATTGATTTGTGTAAGTTTTTATATATTTTGGATATTATGACTTATCAGATATTTGATTTTCGAACACTTCTTCCCATTCTGTAGGCTGCCTTTTTATTTTGTTGATGGTTTCTTTTGCTGTGACGAGCTTCTTGGTTTGATATAGTCCCACTTGTTTAATTTTGTGTTTGTTGGCTTTACTTTTGGTGTCAAATCCTGGGAAGAGTATTTGAACAGAAATTTCTTCAAAGAAAATATACAAATGGCCAAAAAAAGAGCATATGAAAAGATGCTCACCATCATCAGTCACCAGAGAAAAGCAAATCAAAACTACAATGAAATACCACTTCACACCTATCCTAGGATGGCGGGGGTGGGGTGGGGTGGGGGGGGTGGGGGGGGTGGGAGTCAGATAACAAGTGTTGATAAGGATATGGAAAAAAAAATGGAACCCTGGAGACTCCTAGTATAAGAGTAAAATGGTGCATCCCCTTTGGAAAACAGTCTCAAAGTTCCTTAAAATGGTAAAAAGTCACTATATGACTCAGCAATTCCACTGGTAGGAATCAGGTCCATATCCAAGAGAAGTGAAAACAGATGTCCACATAAAAACTTGTATGCAAATGTTCACAGCTTTATTCACAATTGCAAAAAGGTGGAAACCCAACTGTCCATCAACCGATGAATGGATAAACAAAATGTAGTATATCCATGTAATGGAAAGTTATTCATCAATAATAAGGATACATACTGCCACGTGAATGAAGCTTAAAAATGTTATTCCAGTAAAAGAAACTGTGTTACAAAAGGCTACATATTATGTGATTCTTTATATAAAATGTCCAAAATAGGAAAATCCAGAGAGACAGATTACTGGTCTCCAGGAAACTGGGAAAGGAAAGTGACTCCTGTTGGTATGGGGTTTCTTTCTGGAATGATGAAATGTTGTGGAATTAAGTAGTTGTGATGATTGCACAACTCTGAATATACTGAACACCCACTGCATTGTACATTTTAAGATGGTGAATTTTATAGTTTGTAAATTATATCTCAATAAAGCTGTTATAAAAGAAAATGCTTATTGCTTCCTGATCTTATATTAGATCCCCTGTATTGATGAAGTATCCAAGTTTCCAAAATGTTTGGATTGTAACTTACCTCAAATCTTATTTCCCATCTTTCATCCTCATACTTTTTATCATAATCTGTTAGTTTCTGAAATAATAAAGTATTGTTAACTAATAAACCAAATTCAACTATATAATATTTTTAAGGCACTTTCATATTTTGTCCCCACAAAAACTGGGTGCATGTCCTTGTTGGCATTCATGCAGTTATTTTGGGTTAACTATACAAAAATCTAATGTTCTGAGTAATCTTCATAGTGCAACAAGAAGAATCTTCAAGATCATGTTAAACACACGTCAATGGTAATTATAGCTACCCTTGAACAACATGAGGGTTAGGGGCATCGACCCCCCACCACACACAGTGGAAAATCCACATATAACTTTTTACTCCCTAAAAACGTAACTGTTGACCAGAAGGCTTACCAATAAAAAAAAAAACAAAACAAAACAGCTGATTAACACATATTTTATATGTTATATGTATTATATATTGTATTCTTGTTATAAAGTAAGCTAGAGAAAATGTTAAGAAAGTCATAAGGAAGAGAAGATACATTTACAGTACTGTAAAAAAGTCCACACGTAAGTGGACCCACACAGTTCAAACCTGTGTTGTTCAAGGGCCAACTGCAAAGAGTAGGAGTTCTTACCTCTTCTTTTAAATGTTCACACTGAAGAGTACAACGGGAGGGGAGGGACTTAGTAATCTTTATAAAACCAGTTTAACAGATGGAACACCTTTCATACAAACACATGAGTACAAACACACAGGAGCACACATACACACACCACACACACCCCTCTGCTCAAAAGAAAAAGCTGGCAGTGAGAATTACATGTACAAAGTAATATCACTTTTCTAAGTGTGAGAAATAGTTTTCTATATTGAACTGAACATTCAGTATTTGGTTGTGTCCTGTCATGAAAATGAGTATTTAAAAATGTAACAAGTGAACTGTAAGTCTAGAAATAAAAAATATCTTGCTATATAAAATGTTAATGTTATTATTTATGATGGATTCCCTATTGCCACTAAGTATTTATGGCATCTTGCAATGTGAAAACATATCTATGACAGGCTAATTATGTTTTTTAAAATATAAAAAACAGAAACACTGGAAAACTGAAAGGAGCTATTTCTTGAAGCTAAGCTTAAAATCCAGAAGCAAAATGGGGAAAATGTTAAAATGTCAAATAAATGGGAAAAAAAATTTATCTGGGGAGAGAATCCTTTTCTGGCAGCGAATTCTATTAAGATTTGTACGTATATGTTCAAACAGCATATATATAAAACAACGTTAGATCCTGGATGGTCTTTCCACTAGGTTTGAAGATACAGAAACATTAAATGAATCTTAATGCAATTAAAGTCTTTTTTTAGGACATTTAGGACATAAAGCATGACGTAGTGTATTGTTTCCTCAACAGATAATTTAAAAATTCTCTATATTCTCTTAACATATCAAACACAACCATGTTGAAGACTTAAAGTGTAAGGCAAAATATGACATTTTATCCAGAATCGGTTTTTCAATAATTTAGGCTCTTATAGAAAAACAGCTCACTTACTTCTTTCAATATCTCTTCAGAATGCTCAAAAGTACAGTATTTATGGTATGCCATAAAATAAGAAAGTGACATTCCATCAAAATAGAGATGAATCGATAATTTCCCCCATGGGTTTTCAGGTAATTCCTGTTTAATTTCAGTAAAGATTATTATTATAAAATAAAGTCTGCTTGAAGATTCAAATTTTATAGCAGGCAAATATGATACTAGAGTTCTGACAATCACAGTTTTACCAGTTTGACTAGTGGCTCATTTCACAAAATTTTCTTCCTGGCATTTTGGCAGGTTATAAAACAGTAATTCTACTATTCCAGTTTCTGTAAAATATATTTACATGTAAGATAGTTTGCTAGTTATTTACTAGAAAATTACATCATCTTTAAATAATACTAATAATTTACACTAAGTAGAAGGAGAAAGAAAAGGTATGTTCAGAGGTAAAGAAATGAAGTTTTGCTAAAAATCCAAAATGACAGAATCAGAAGACATCAATGACTGTCTAGAAGGAGGAGTTAGGATAATGGCTTAAACTCTTAAGTCCGCTCAGCATTATTAGGTACTGAACATGTACGTAGCTGATAGGCTGATCATTTTTCATTTATACTTGGTACCACCTTAGTCCAAACTCCTGTCTCTACTGAGTTTCTATAATTGCTTTCCAGCAGACCTCCCTGCTTCTATCTTTTCTACTCTCTAGCTTTTCTCAGTGCAGCAGAGTGAAAATACTAGAACGTTAAAGGTAGATCATGTCACTCCTTTGCCCAAGCCCTTGAGTGGCTGCCTTTGTCAGCTTGACAGCTGAAGCTTTCACAAACCTCTCCCCCACCCCCAATTCTTTTCTATCGTGCTCCTTCTGCTCCAGCCCCAGTGGCTTCTCTGCCAGTCCTTGAACACCCCAGGCATGCTCCAGCCTTGGAGCTCTCTGCACTATTCTCCAGACATCTCATGGTTGGTCCTCTCACCATTTTAGAATCTTTACTCCTATCTCATTTTTTGCAGTGTGGCCTCCCTTGACCACTGTGTTTAAAATGTTAACTTCTCCCCTGCCCCACTTTCCCCATCAGCCCTTCCTGCTTTGTTTTCTTCCTAGCACTTACCACAACCTAATATACCTTGTATTTTATGTTTTTTATTTTGTTTCCCACTGCTGAAATGGAAACTCCATGAAGGCAGACATCTGACTATTCAGTCCATTGCTGTACCTCCAGGTTGAGACTAGAGTCAGTCAGTATTTCTTAGTATATAAAGTCACAGGAGCAAGTCTGGGTAAGGTCTGTTATGGCAGTAAGGGCTGTAGGGCATGCACATTCATGGTTTCTGACAATTTAAGCAGCCTTGGGTATACTATGAATTGTTCTCCTGTGTTAAGCTAAACAGCAAAGAATTTTGATCTCTACCTTACTGCCATGATTTTCCACAAGGGCTATGAATAACCGGAGAGGGGCTCTTGGTACTAACATCAGCAACATTAAAGCTTCTGTACTGTTTTATATAAGTAGGTCTGTGGCTCTTGTTAAGTCTTTATCATCCTGTAGTCAGTCACCTTTCATACAGAGATACTTTCCTTACAGTGTTTGTATCGTTCTACTGGAATCCTCAAACATAGCTGCAGATCAATCTCATTACCTCACTGCTCAGAAACCTCCAATGGGCTCCACTTATTCACCTCTACCTCTCTTAAATCCTATCACCACCACTTCTCCTCACAAAACCTCTTTTATTCTAGCCAAACAGTTATGCTATTTCCTAATTGTACCGTGCCCGGTTCTGTTTCTTTACGCTTACTTATGAATTCTATTCCCCTGGTCAGGAGAACTTTCCCAACTTTTAAGGGCTACCTCACTTACCATCTCTAAGTTCCTATTACACTTACTCTTTTTACCAGTCACTTGGCTCTTGGCATGTCACTTTGTAGTGTGAAGTTTTTAGGTTTATATCTTACATCTAGTTGTTTCACCAACTACATAAGGTGTTTGAGCACAGGGGCTCACCTGCACCTCACACAGTGCTACGTACATGGTCACATCCTGAGAACTACTATGTATATTTATAAACATCTCCAATTCTTTGATACTGCTCCTTATTAGGTTGTTAATAAAGAATCTTTCAGATTACTGACTTTAGTGCTTATGAAAGTTCTCAGGAACTTGCTCAAAATTAGATTTAAAACAAGCCTAGAAACCAAAGTGGTAACTTTTCTATGTTAGTGAATAAGTTATATTCAAATAGGAACATTTTTCATCATTAAAATATCCCTCAAATTATGTTACCTACAACACATTATGGCCAATAAGTTAAATCAACAATATATGCCTTGAATATAAATTACCATAATGTGAATTTCCACCTGTCTCTTCGAAAGCAGTTCCTGAAGGAGTTCTATTGCATCTGGTTGCCAGACATTCCCAACCTATTTGGGATTAATAAACTCAGATTCTTTCACAGTTTCACAAAATATGACAGAGCAGAAAGCAAATGAAGTTATATAAAAGTAGCCATAAACAGGTAACGGGAGACAGTAGTATAAACTATACGAGCAGTTTTAAGAGAATATCATGGCCATATGAAACTAATAATTTGTCTGAGCTTCCTTCCCTCACTACAGTTCTCTCTTAAAGCATTTTAGGCTTTAAAAATATAAACCTACATTAAAAACAAAGCATCACAAAAATTTTTTTTAAAACACCAATATACCAATGTGGTGCTTGGATAATGCCTAAAATAGGTATTTCTTAAGGAGCAGTGATTGTCGTGGTTTTAATGTTAAGACATTCATGTGGCAAAGAATTGGGGCCTCCTGCCAAAAGCCATGGAGGAGCCTCAACTTTCCACCAATGCCACGTGAAAGCGATTTGGAGGCAGATCCTCTACCCCAGTGAACCCTTCAGATGACTGTACATATTCATGCAGTTTTACTAGGGGCTCTGAGCCAAAACCACTCAGCTAAGCTGATCCTAATCCCTGAACCACAGAAACTATATGAAAGAAAAAAAAGTTTATTGTTGATTTAGACTAAGTTTTAGCTTAATTTGTCATGCAGCAAGAGATAATTAATACACCACTTCTTTATCTGATTTCCAGCTTCAAATCTGTTGTGATTTTATTTGATGAAGAAATAACTAAATTTTAACAGTCTTACACTTACCCATCTATGAAGATATTAGGTCTCTTTACTTATTCAGATTTTTTTAAATGTTTATTTTTGAGAGAGACAGAGAGACAGAAACAGAGACAGAGCATGTGTGGGGGAGGGGCAGAGAGAGAGGGAGACACAGAATCCCAAGCAGGCTCCAGGCTTTGAGCTATCAGCACAGAGGCCAATGCGGGATTCTAACTTGTGAACTGCACAATCATGACCTGAGCTGAAGTCAGATGATTAACTGACTGAGCCACCCAGGCGCCTCTCAGATTTTTTTTTTTTTTTATCCTTCAGTTTGATTTTGTAGTTTTCTTCATAAAGGCCCTTTAGCTGTCTTAAGAAACTTATTTCTAAGTATTTTATTATTTTTGCTACAACTGAAAGGGATTGTTAATAAAAAGACAATATTTAAAATTAATCATCCTACAAATTACAATTTACTCACAGATTTGGTATTATAGAGCTGGCAAGGAATACAAAACTGGGGTATATCAGGATATAGTAAAATAGGGTAAAGGTGACATTGTGGAATCTTCTCGGTGAATCCATGATCTAAATATTGTACCTGAAACAGAACAAATAAAATTTATAATTTAAATTTACTATTAAAAACTAGGGGCCAGTAGGGACTCTTAGGTATTTAAAAAAACAGACATCCTAGAAAGAGATCAAATGGATTTGAAAATTTTCCAGAAAAAAAGAAACATTGTATTCCTTCATTCCATACAGTGTATTAAATTTCAGTCAAAAGTTTTTTTTACACATAAACCAGATTTTTTTTAACAGAGTCTTCTGAGATTCACAAATTCCTTTAGAATTTCTTTTGAAGATAATTTGTTTTGTTTTTCCTAAGTATTTTAGAAGCACTGGTTTATATTTAATAAAGGAGTATACTGGTTTGTTTTCTTGTTGAATTTTAAGAGTTCTTCACACATTTTGGATAATAGTCCTTCATAAGATGTGTCTTTTGCAAATATTTTCTCCCAGTGTGTGGCTTGTGTTCTCATTCTTTTGACATTGGCTTTCACAGGGGAAGTTTTTCATTTAAATAAAGTCCAGTTTATCCCTTATTTTATGGGTCTTCTGTACGATATCTAAAAAGTCATTACCATCCCCAAGGTCATTGAGGTTTTCTCTGCTATCTTCTAGGAATTTTATAGTTTGTGTTTTACATTTAGGTCTATGATCCATTTTGAGTGAATTTTTTTGAAGAGTGTAAAAGTCTGGGTCCAGGTCCATTTTTGTGTGTGTGGATGATCACTCGTTTCTGCAGCATTTACTGAAAAGACCATCTTTGCTTAGTTGTTTTGCCTTTGCTCCTTTGTCAAAGATTAGTTGACTATATTTTTGTGGGTCTATTTCTAGGCTATTTTGTTCCATTGCTCCATTTGTTTATTTTTATTTTTCTGCTAATACCACAATATCTCAATTACTGTGACCTTATAGTTAAATTTTGAAGTAAGGTAGCATCAGTCCTCTGATTTTGTTCTTCTCCTTTGTGTTGGCTGTTCTGGGTCTTTTGCCTCTCCCTATACACTTTAAAATAAATTTGTTGATATCCACAAAACAACCTGCTGGGATTCTGATTGGCATTGCATTGCATCTATAGATAAATCTGGGAAGAACTGACATTTTGACAATATTGAGTCTTCCTATTCATGAACTAGAATATCCCTCCATTTTGTTCTTTGATTTTGTTAATCAGTTTTGTAGTTTTCCTTGTATAGATAGATCTTGTACATATTCAGTTAGAGTTATACCTAAGTATTTTGGTTTTTTGGGTGCTAATGTAAATGGTATTGTATTCTCAGTTTCAAACTCCACTTGTTCATTGCTGGTCTATAGGAAAGTGACTGACTTTTGTATATTAACCTTGTATCCCGCAACCTTGCTATAATTGCTTAGAGTTCTAGGAATTTTCTTGTTCATTCTTTTGCATGTCATCTGTAAACAAAGTTCTTCCTTTCTAATTTATCTTTTATTTCCTTTTATCTGATTGCATTAGCTAGTACTTCTATTATGATGTTGAAAAGGAATGGTAAGGGGGAATATCTTTGCCTTGCTCCTGCTCTTAGTGAGAAAGTCATGAGGTTTTCACCATTAAGTATGATGTTAGCTGTAAGTTTTTTGTAGTTTTTTTTTTAATCAGGGTAGGAAGTTCCTCTCTATACCTATTACAGAGACTTTTTAGTATGAATAGGTATTAGATCCTCTCAAAAGCTTTCTCTGCATCTACTGATATGATCATGTGATTTTTCTTTTTCATCCTGTTGATGTGATACATTACATTAGCCAATTTTCAAATGTTGAATCAGCCTTGAACACCTGGGATAACCATTTGGTCATGATGTATATAATTACTTTTATACATTGTGGATTTGATTTTCTACTATTTGGTTGAGGATTTTTGTATCTATATTCCTGACACTGGTCAGTAGCTTTGTTTTCTTGTAATGTTGTTGTCTATTTTTGGTATTACAGTAATGCCGGCCTCATAGAATGAGTTGGGAAGTATTTCCTTTGCTTCTATCTTCTGAAAGAGATCTTAGTAAAATATCTTCCTTAAATATTTGGTAGAATTTACCAATGAAACCATCTGGGCAAGGTGCTTTCTGTTTTGGAAGGTTATGAATTACTAATTCAATTTCTTTATTAGATATAGGACTATTCAGATTTTCTATTTCTCTGTGTGGGTTTTGACAAGTTGTGTCATTTTAAGGAATTTGTTCATCTAGGCTGTCAAATTTGTGAGTATAGATCTACTCATAATATTCCTTTATTATCTTTTCATGTGCCCTCTTTCATTTCTGGTATTAGTAATTTGTGTCCTTTTTCTTGATTAGCCTGGTTGCAAGCTTAATGATTTTATTATCTTTTCAATGAAACAACTTTTAATCTCATAGATTTTCTTTCTTGATTTTGTTTTCAATTTCATTAATTTCAGCTCAAATTCTTATTTTTTTCAGCTTAACTTTGGATTTAATTTTTTCTTTTTGTAGTTTCCTCAGGTGGAAACTTAGAAAATTGATTTTAATCTTTGTTCTTTTCTAATATATGCGTTTAATGCTGTGAATTTCCTCTAAGCAATGCTTTTATTGCATCTCATAAGTTTTGATAAGTGTTTTCATTTTCATTTAGCTCAAAATATTTTTAAATTTCTCTTGAGATTTCTTCCTTGACCCATGACCTATTTTAGAAGTTTGTTGTTAAATCTCTATGTATTTTGGGATTATCGTTCTGTTACTGGTTTCTAGTTTAATTCCATTCTGGTCTGAGAGCCGACACTGATTTCTACCTCTTTAAACTTAAAGTGTGTCTTATGGCTCAGAATGTGGTATATCTTGATAAATATTCCATGTGAGCTTGAGAAGAACGTATTATTGTTCAATGAATTAGTCCAGAGATGCCAATTATATCCAGTTGATTGATGGTATTTTTGAGTTCAACTATCCTTACTGATTCTCTGCTTGCTAGACCTGTCAGTTCTGATAGAGTGTTGAAGTCCACAACTATGTTAGTGGGTATTTCTATTTCCAATTTTATTAGTTTTTGCCTCATGCAGATTTACTCTTTTGTTGTTATGCACATACATATTAGGAACTGTAATGTCTTCTTAGAGAATTGACTCCTCTGTCATTATGTAATGCCCTTCTTTATCCCTGATAACTTTCCTGCTTTGAAGTCTACTCTGAAATTATAGATATCCCTGCTTTCTTCCAATGAGTGTTGGCACAGAATATTTTTCTCTATCCACTCATTTTTTCCCACTCATCTTAAATCTATATGTATCTTATACTCAAAGTGGGTTTCTTGTAGACAACATACAGTTAATTGGTACATTTATTTGTTACTATTTTCCATTTACTGCTTTTGTTCTTTGTTCTTGTTTTCCACTATTTTTCTGCCTCGTGGTTTTAAATGAGCATTTTATATAATTGCATTTTCTTTTTCTTAGCATATCAATTATACTTTTTAAAAAGCAATTTTTAGGGGCAACTGGGTGGCTCAGTCAGTTAAGCATCTGACTTTTCATCTCAGCTCAGGTCTTGATCTCTTGGTTGTGAGTTCAAGCCCCACGTTGGGCTCCACACTGGGCATGAAGCCTACTTAAAAAAAAAGCAATTTTTAGTGGTTTCCATTTAGTTTACTATAATACTGAATTATTATCATTATTAAACATTTACACTGAATCCAAGTCTATTTTCAAAAAACATTTACCACTTTGCAGGTATCATGAATACCTTATAACAAAACAATCCTAATTCCTTTCTTCCATTCCTTGTACTATGGTTATCTATTTCACTTATATTTAAGCAAGCATACATATGCATTTGGTATATTTGTATATACGTACATAAGCATATATACTAACCACATTGTTGCTATTATTACTTTGAACTATTATGCTACATCAATTAAGAATAAGAAAACTCCAAGTTTTATCTCCACTTATTCCTTCTTCAGTTCTCTTTACTTAGATCTGAGTTTCTGACCTTTATTATTTTCCTTCTCTTTAAAGAATTTTTTGTACTATTTCTTGCAAGGCAGGTCTACTAGCAACAAGTTCAATTTTTGTTTCTCTGTGAAAGTCTTTGTTTATCACTCAGTTTTGAAGGTTAATTTCACAGTTTGGTGGGGTGTTTTTCTTAAGATTTTAAACATTTAAACCCACCTTCTTGTTGTTTGTATAGCTTCTGAGGAGAAATTGGATGTAATTCTTAATTTTTTTTAAAGTTTATTTATTTTGAGAGAGAGGGAGAATGCGCATGTGAGCAGGGAAGGGGCAGAGAAAGAGGGAAAGAGAATCCCAAGCAGGCTCACAACGTGAGCACAGAGCCCAACGTGGGGCTAAATCCCATGAACCATGAAATCATGACCTGAACTGAAATCAAGAGTCGGACGCTTAACCAGCTGAGCCACCCAGCTGCCCCTGGATCTAATTCTTTGTTTGTCTATAGGTGAGGTCCATTTTTCCTCTGGCTTTTTTCAGGATTTTTTCTTTAATTTTCTGTAATTCCAAATGATATACCCAGGTGTAGTTTAAAAAATTTTTGTTTTTGCATTTATCCTGGTTAGTGTTCTCTTAGCTCCTGGAACTGTGGTTGAGTGTCTGACATTAATTTGGGGAAAATTCTCAGTTGTAATTATTTCAAATACTTTTTCAATCCTTTCTTTCTTTTACTGGTATTCACATTATCCATATGTTATACCTTTTGTAGTTGTCCTTGGGTATTTGAATTTTTTTTTTTCAGTCTTTGTTCTCTTTTCAGTTTGGGAGGTCTCAAGATGTGTGGTGTGTGTGTATGTACACACACACACACACACACACACAATCTGTGTCCAGTCTACTAATAAGTCCATCAAATGCATTCATTTTTGTTTATGTATTTATCTCTACTTTGTCTTTTCTTAGTATTTTTCTCTCTCTGCTTACACTGTCCATGTGTTCTTGCACAGTCTACTTTATCCACAAGAACCCTTTTCATATTAATCATAGTTGTTTTAAATTCTCAGGTAATTCCAACATCTCTGTCATGTCTTGTTCTAATGTGTCTCTGTCTCTTCCAGTTGTGTTTTTTGTTTTAATATGCATTCCAATTTTTTTCTTTTTAAAAGTTAAAATTTATTAAAAAATTTTTTTAATGTTTATTTTTGAGACAGAGAGAGACAGAGTGAAAGTAGGGGAGGGGCAGAGAGAGAGGGAGAAACAGAATCTGAAACAGGCTCCAGGCTCTGAGCTGTCAGCACAGAGCCCGACGCGGGGCTCAAACCCACGAACCGTGAGATCATGACCTGAGCCGAAGTCAGACGCTTAACCGACTGAGCCACCCCGGCACCCCTTAAAAATTTTTTTAATGTTTACTTTTTAGAGAAAGAGAGAGAGCACGAGTGGGCAGAGGGCAGAGAGAGAGAGGGAGACACACAATTCGAAGCAGGCTCCAGGCTCTGAGCTGTCAAAACAGAGCCTGACATGGGGTTCGAGCCCACAAACCATGAGATCATGACCCAAGCTGAAGTGAGATGCCCAACTGACATGTCACCCAGGCGCCCTGTTAAAATTTATTTTAATTGACATATAACATTAGTTTCAGGTATACAAATAATGACTTGATATTTGTATATAATGTGAAATGATTGCCACAATAAATCTAGTTAACATCCATCGCCATAAATTTTTTTGTGTGAGAGGAAAACTTTAAGATTTACTCTTAGCAATGTTCAAATATACAATATAGTATTATTATAGTATTATTAACTATAGTCACCATGCTGTACATCCCCATGATTTATTTTATAGCTGGATGTTCGTATTTGTTGATCCTTCACCCACTTTGCACACCCCCACCCCTTCATCTCTTGGAACCACCAATCTGTTCTCTGTATCCATGAGCTTAGTATTTTTGATACTGATGGTGTTTTGTTTTTTATATTCCACAAATAAGTGAGATCATGTGGTATTTGTCCTTCTCTAACTTTATTTCACTTAGCAGAATGCCCTCAAGATCCATTCACATTGTTGCAAATGGCAAGTTTTCCTTCTTTTTTTTGTGACTGAATATTCCATTGCATGCATGTGTGCGTATGTGTGTGTTTATATATATATATATATATATATATATATATATATATATATATACACATACACACATGCATCAATAGACCACTTAGGTTGCTTCCATATCTTGGCTATTGTAAATAATGCTGCAATGAACATGGGGGTGCATATACATACATATATGTGTGTGTGTGTGTGTGTGTGTGTGTATATATATATATATATTTTTTTTTTGCATACAGCTTTTCGAGTGTTTTCATTTCCTTCAGATAAATACCCAGAAATGGACTTTCTGGATATGATAGTTCTATTTTAATTTTTTGAGGAACCTCCATACTGTTTTCCGTAGTGGTTGTACCAATTTACATTCCCAGTGCACAAGGGTTCTCTTTTGTCCACATTCTCACCAACACTTGTTATTTCTTGACTTTTTAATAACAGTCCTAACAAGTATGAAGTGATATTGTAGCTTTGAGGTGCATTTCCATAAAGATTAGTGATTTTGAGCACATTTTCATGTACATGCTGGTCATCTGTATGTCTTCTTTGGAAACATGTCTATTCAGATCCTCTACCAAATTTTCCAGATTGGTTTTTGCTATTGAGTTATATGGGTTCTTTATATATCTTGAATATTAGCACCTTATCAGATACATGATTTGCAAATATTTTCTCCCATTTGACAAGTTGCCTATTCATTTTATTGATGGTTTCCTTTGCTGTGGGAAATTTTTTAGTTTGATGTAGTCCTAGGTGTTTATTTTTGCTTTGGCAGCCTTTGATGGGTTACCAAGACCCATCATCAAGGAGTTATTGCCTGTGTTTTCTTCTAGGAGTTTTATGGTTTCAGGTCCTTATTTCAAATATTTGATCCATTTTGAGTTAATTTTTGTGTATAGCATATGATATAATCCAGTTTCATTCTTTTGCATGTTGCCGTCCAGTTTTCCCAACACCTTTGTTGAAGAGAAGGTCTTTTCCCCATTGTATATTCTTGGTTCCTTTGTCATAAATTAATTGACTACATAAGCATTCGTTTATTTCTGGGCTTTCTATTCTCTTCCACTGCGTCTGTTTTTATGCCAGTGCCATACTGTTTTGATGTACTTTTTAAAGTTAATAAGGAATGTCAATAAGTGATTTATTTTGCCCAAATGTAATGAAATTAACATATTACTATTTAATTGGGTTGGTTCGGCAATCAGCATTTAAAACAATGAAACAGAACTGAATAAGAGGTATCTGAGTACATTACAGGTAGTTAGGGTGAGTACAGTTTAATGTAATATTTTTTTTAAGATTTTATTTTTAAGAAACCTCTACACCCAATGTGGGGCTCAAACTCACAACCCCAACATCCAGAGTCACATGCTTCACCAACTGAGCCACCCACGCACCCCTAATGTATTTTTTTTTCAATATATGAAATTTATTGTCAAATTGGTTTCCATACAACACCCAGTGCTCATCCGAAAAGGTGCCCTCCCTCAATACCCATCACCCACCCTCCCCTCCCTCCCACCGCCCCATCAACCCTCAGTTTGTTCTCAGTTTTTAAGAGTCTCTTATGCTTTGGCTCTCTCCCACTCTAACCTTTTTTTTTTTTTCCTTCCCCTCCCCCATGGGTTTCTGTTAAGTTTCTCAGGATCCACATAAGAGTGAAAATATATGGTATCTGTCTTTCTCAGATATGGCTTATTTCACTTAGCATAACACTCTCCAGTTCCATCCAGGTTGCTACAAAGGGCCATATTTCATTCTTTCTCATTGCCAGTAGTATTCCTTTGTATATACAAACCACAATTTCTTTATCCATTCATCAGTTGATGGGCATTTAGGCTCTTTCCAGAATTTGACTATTGTTGAAAGTGCTGCTAAAAAACATTGGGGAACAAGTGCCCCTATGCATCAGCACTCCTGTATCCATTGGGTAAATTCCTAGCAGTGCTATTGCTAGGTCATAGGGTTGATCTATTTTTAATTTTTTGAGGAACCTCCACACTGTTTTCCAGAGCGGCTGCACCAATTTGCATTCCCACCAACAGTGCAAGAGGGTTCCCGTTTCTCCACATCCTCGCCAGCATCTACAGACTCCTGATTTGTTCATTTTAGCCACTCTGACTGGCGTGAGGTGGTATTGCTTTGTATTTCCCTGATGAGGAGCGACGTTGAACATCTTTTCATGTGCCTGTCGGCCATCCGGATGTCTTCTTTAGAGAAGTGTCTATTCATGTTTTCTGCCCATTTCTTCACTGGGTTATTTGTTTTTCGGGTGTGGAGTTTGGTGAGCTCTTCATAGGTTTTGGATACTAGCCCTTTGTCCGATATGTCATTTGCAAATATCTTTTCCCATTCCGTTGGTTGCCTTTTAGTTTTGTTGGTTGTTTCCTTTGCTGTGCAGAAGCTTTTTATCTTCATGAGGTCGCAGTAGTTCGTTTTTGCTTTTAATTCCCTTGCCTTTGGGGATGTGTCAAGTAAGAAATTTCTACGACTGAGGTCAGAGAGGTCTTCTCCTGCCTTCTCCTCTAAGGTTTTGATGGTTTCCTGTCTCACATCCAGGTCCTTTATCCATTTTGAGTTTATTTTTGTGAATGGTGTGAGAAAGTGGTCTAGTTTCAACCTTCTGCATGTTGCTGTCCAGTTCTCCCAGCACCATTTGTTAAAGAGACTGTCTTTTTCCCATTGGATGTTCTTTCCTGCTTTGTCAAAGATTAGTTGGCCGTACGTTTGTGGGTCTAGTTCTGGGGTTTCTATTCTATTCCATTGGTCTATGTGTCTGTTTTTGTGCCAATACCATGTTGTCTTGATGACTACAGCTTTGTAGTCAAGGCTAAAGTCTGGGATTGTGATGCCTCCTGCTTTGGTCTTCTTCAAAATTACTTTGGCTATTTGGGGCCTTTTGTGGTTCCATATGAATTTTAGGATTGCTTGTTCTAGTTTCGAGAGGAATGCTGGTGCAATTTTGATTGGGATTGCATTGAATGTGTAGATAGCTTTGGGTAGTATTGACATTTTGACAATATTTATTCTTCCAATCCATGAGCAGGGAATGTTTTTCCATTGCTTTATATCTTCTTCAATTTCTTTCATAAGCTTTCTACAGTTTTCAGCATACAGATCTTTTACATCTTTGGTTAGATTTATCCCTAGGTATTTTATGCTTCTTGCTGCAATTGTGAATGGGATCAGTTTCTTTATTTGTCTTTCTGTTGCTTCATTATTAGTGTATAAGAATGCAACGGATTTCTGTACATTGATTTTGTATCCTGCAACTTTCCTGAATTCATGTATCAGTTCTAGCATACTTTTGGTGGAGTCTATCGGATTTTCCATGTATAATATCATGTCATCTGCAAAAAGTGAAAGCTTAACTTCATCTTTGCCAATTTTGATGCCTTTGATTTCCTTTTGTTGTCTGATTGCTGATGCTAGAACTTCCAACACTATGTTAAACAACAGCGGTGAGAGTGGACATCCCTGTCATGTTCCTGATCTCAGGGAAAAAGCTCTCAGTTTTTCCCCATTGAGGATGATGTTAGCTGTGAGCTTTTCATAAATGGCTTTTATGATCTTTAAGTATGTTCCTTCTATCCCGACTTTCTCAAGGGGTTTTATTAAGAAAGGTTGCTGAATTTTGTCAAAGGCCTTTTCTGCATTAACAGGATCATATGGTTCTTATCGTTTCTTTTATTAATGTGATGTATCATGTTGATTGATTTGTGAATGTTGAACCAGCCCTGCATCCCAGGAATGAATCCCACTTGATCATGGTGAATAATTCTTTTTATATGCTGTTGAATTCGATTTGCTAGTATCTTGTTGAGAATTTTTGCATCCATATTCACCAGGGATATTGGCCTGTAGTTCTCTTTTTTTGCTGGGTCTCTGTCTGGTTTAGGAATCAAAGTAATGCTGGCTTCATAGGAGGAGTCTGGAAGTTTTCCTTACCTGTCTATTTTTTGGAACAGTTTGAGAAGGATAGGTATTATTTCTGCTTTAAATGTCTGGTAGAATGCCCCAGGGAAGCCATCTGGTCCTGGACTCTTATTTGTTGGCAGGTTTTTGATAACTGATTCAATTTCTTCACTGGTTATGGGTCTGTTCAAGTTTTCTGTTTCTTCCTGTTTGAGTTTTGGAAGTGGGTGGGTGCTTAGGAATTTGTCCACTTCTTCCAGGTTGTCCAGTTTGTTGGCATGTAACTTTTCATAGTGTTCCCTGATAATTGCTTGTATCTCTGAGGGATTGGTTGTAATAATTCCATTTTCATTCATGATTTTATCTATTTGGGTCATCTCCCTTTTCTTTTTGAGAAGCCTGGCTAGAGGTCTATCAATTTTGTTTATTGTTTCAAAAAACCAACTCTTGGTTTCATTGATCTGCTCTATAGTTTTGTTTATTTCTGCTCTGATCTTTATTATTGCTCTTATTCCGCTGGATTTGGGGTGTCTTTGCTGTTCTGCTTCTAGTTCCTTTAGGTGTGCTGTTAGATTTTGTACTTGGGGTTTTGCTTGTTTCTTGAGATAGGCCTGGATTGCAATGTATTTTCCTCTCAGGACTGCCTTTGCTGCATCCCAAAGCGTATGGATTGTTGTATTTTCATTTTCATTTGTTTCCATATATTTTTAAATTTCTTCTCGGATTGCCTGGTTGACCCATTCATTCTTTAGTAGGGTGTTCTTTAACCTCCATGCTTTTGGAGGTTTTCCAGACTTTTTCCTGTAATTGATTTCAAGTTTCATAGCATTGTGGTCTGAAAGTGTTCCTGGTGTGATCTCAATTCTTTTATACTTATGAAGGGCTGTTTTGTGACCCAGTATGTGATCTATCTTGGAGACTGTTCCATGTGCACTTGAGAAGAAAGTATATTCTGTTGCTTTGGGATGCAGAGTTCTAAATCTATCTGTCACGTCCATCTGATCCAATGTATCATTCAGGGCCCTTGTTTCTTTATTGATCCTGTGTCTAGATGATCTATCCATTGTTGTAAGTGGGATGTTAAAGTCCCCTGCAATTGCCACATTCTTATCCAATAAGGTTGCTTATGTTTGTGAGTAGTTGTTTTATATATTTGGGGGCTTCCGTATTCGGCACATAGACATTTATAATTGTTAGCTCTTCCTGATGGATACTCCCTGTAATTATTTTATAGTGCCCTTCTTCATCTCTTGTTACAGCCTTTAATTTAAAGTCTAGTTTGTCTGATACAAGTATGGCTACTCCAGCTTTCTTTTGACTTCCAATGGCATGATAAATAGTTCTCCATCCCCTCCCTTTCAATCTGAAGGTGTCCTCAGGTCTAAAATGAGTCTCTTGTAGACAGAAAATAGATGGGTCTTGTTTTTTTTATCCATTCTGATACTCTGTCTTTTGGTTGGCACATTTAGTCCATTTACGTTCAATATTATAGAAAGATATGGGTTTAGAATTGTTGTGATGTCTGTAGGTTTCATGCTTGTAGCGATGTCTCTGGTACTTTGTCTCACAGGATCCCCCTTTGGATCTCTTGTAGGGCTGGTTTAGTGGTGACGAATTCCTTCAGTTTTTGTCTGTTTGGGAAGACCTTTATCTCTCCCTCTATTCTAAAAAATTTTTTTTCAACATTTATTTATTTTTGGGACAGAGAGAGACAGAGCATGAACGGGGGAAGGGCAGAGAGAGAGGGAGACACAGAATCGGAAACAGGCTCCAGGCTCTGAGCCATCAGCCGAGATCCCGACGCGGGGCTCGAACTCACGGACCGCGAGATCGTGACCTGGCTGAAGTCGGACGCTTAACCGACTGCACCATCCAGGCGCCCCTCTCCCTCTATTCTAAATGACAGACTTGCTGGTAAAGGATTCTCGGCTGCATATTTTTTCTGTTCATCACATTGAAGATTTCCTGCCATTCCTTTCTGGCCTGCCAAGTTTCAGTAGAGAGATCTGTCACGAGTCTTATCGGTCTCCCTTTATATATTACAGCACGTTTATCCCTAGCTGCTTTCAGAATTTTCTCTTTATCCTTGTATTTTGCCTGTATGACTATGATATGTCATACAGAAGATTGATTCAAGGTATGTCTGAAGGGAGTTCTCTGTGCCTCTTGGATTTCAATGCCTTTTTCCTTCCCCAGATCTGGGAAGTTCTCAGCTATTATTTCTTCAAGTACACCTTCAGCACCTTTCCCTCTCTCTTCCTCCTTTGGAAGACCAATTATGCGTAGATTATTTCTCTTTAGTGCATCACTCAGTTCTCTAATTTTCCCCTCATACTCCTGGATTTTTTTATCTTTTTCTCAGCTTCCTCGTTTTCCATAATTTTATCTTCTAGTTCACCTATTCTCTCCTCTGCCTCTTCAATCTGAGCCATGGTTGTCTCCATTTTATTTCGCAGTTCATTTATAGCATTTTTCAGCTCCTCCTGACTGTTCCTTAGTCCCTTGATCTCTGTAGTAATAGATTCTCTGCTACCCTCTATACTGTTTTCAAGCCCAGTGATTAATTTTATGACTATTATTCTAAATTCACTTTGTTATATTTAAATCCTTTTTGATCAGTTCATTAGCTGTTATTTCCTGGAAATTCTTTTTGGGGGAATTCTTCCGTTTTGTCATTTTGTATAGTCCTTGGAGTGGTGCGGAACTGCAGGGCACTTCCCCTGTGCTGTCTTGAATAACTTGTGTTGGTGGGTGGGGCCACAGTCAGACCTGATGTCTGCCCCCAGCCCACTGCTGGGGCCACAGTCGGACTGGTTTGTGCCTTCTCTTCCCCTCTCCTAGGGGCGGGATTCACTGTGGGGTGGCGTGGCCTGTCTGGGCTACTTGCACACTGCCAGGCATCTGGTGCTGGGGATCTGGTGTATTAGCTGGGGTGGATTGGCAAGGTGCACAGGGGCAGCAGGGGCAGGCCTAGCTCGCTTATCCTTTGGAGATCCGCTTCGGGAAGGGCCCTGCGGCACCGGGAGGGAGTCAGGCCCACCGCCAGAGGAACGGATCCGCAGAAGCATAGCGTTGGGTGTTTGCATGGTGCAAGCAAGTTCCCTGGCAGGAACTGGTTCCCTTTGGGATTTTGGCTGGGGGATGGGGCTGGCGAATGCCTTTGTTCCCCCCAAGCTGAGCTCTGTCGTCCAGGGCTCAACAACTCTCCCTCCCATTGTCCTCCAGCCTTCCCGCTCTCCGAGCAGAGCTGTTAACTTATAACCTTCCAGATGTTAAGTCCCGCTTGCTGTCGGAACACACTCAGTCTGGCCCTTCCCCTTTTGCAAGCCAGACTCGGGGCCTCTGCTTGGCTGGCCGGCCGCCCCTCCGCCCCGGCTCCCTCCCGCCAGTCTGTGGAGCGTGCACCAGCTCTCTGCCCTTCCTACCCTCTTCTGTGGGCCTCTCGTCTGTGCTTGGCTCCAGAGAATCTGTTCTGCTAGTCTTCTGGCAAATTTCTGGGTTATTTAGGCAGGTGTAGGGGGAATCTGAGTGATCAGCAGTACTCGGTGAGCCCAGCGTCCTCCTATGTCGCCATCTTCCCCTAACCCCCTGTAATTATTTCTTAAAGCAGACCACAGGATAAACTTTAAAGATATCAGGTTAAGGAATGAAAAATTTATTGTGTATACTTGAAATGTAAAATGACCTTAAGAAAAAATAAAAAGTAATTATTAAAATACCAAAGTATAATACAAATTTAAAACAGAGATCTTAGTGTGAGAAAAATCAATGTTCACCACCATCCTATTTAGATTCCATACACGTAAAGTTCACGTGTCATGACAACAATGCAAGTTTGTTTATTTATTTTTTTCTGTGGGAGAGAGAGACAGAGACAGAGCATGAGAGGCAGAGAGGGAGACACAGAATCGAAGCAGGCTCCAGGCTCTGAGCTGTCAGCACAGAGCCTGACGTGTGGCTCAAAATCACAAACCGTGAGATCATGACGTGGGCTGAAGTTGGACGCTTAACCAAATGAACCACCCAGGTGTCCTGATTTTTAGTTTACTTTTATATTAAGAAAGAAAAAGGGTTATCTGAACAATTCAAATGTATGTGAAAGTGGACCTATTTGCATTTAAACACATGAGTCTTTAAGTATCCATATGCTCAAATACTGAAAATTTGAAACCATTTCACTTTTATTAAAATGATTTAAAGCTTATAGTCCAGCAGAAAAAGCACACGACTCAGATTGGAAATTTAGCAATCAGATGCATAGGTATGAATGCCAGCATCACTACTCACTGATATGCTGACCTTGGGCTTGTCACTGGATCTAAATATCAATTTTCTTATTAGTAAAATGTGAATAATCTATTCGATAGTTGGAAATGAATTATAAAACATGAATGCACACATGTGAAAGAAGCTTAAAAACCTGAAGTGCTTTGTAATTGTTAGGTATCATCATCAAATATGTAATAAAAGTCTTGTGCAAGTAGAAACAAAAGACTTTTCTCTTTAATTTTTCCTCCCCCCCCCCCCCCAAGAATGCGGTTTTTCAAAATATGCAGTTCTCTCTGAAGATTTTGCATGAAACTCAAGTACTACCTCAGTATTCTGGAAAGATAAACTGTTACTGTGAAAGGGTAAATTAGCTGGGCTGTAAACAAATTTGCTAACGAAATATCTAACATATTGGAAAACAAGCTGCCTTACTTGTTTGTGTACGAACAGGGCTGCCAATTACAAGTAAGTGGTACCATTAAGGCACCAAAAGCCAAATCTCTATCTGGAAATATTTTTTGATTATTCAAGTTAATAAATATACTTTGAAGTAAAAATTCTTATTCATTCATTCATTCATTCATTCATTTATTTTTGAGAAAGCACACACATGTGTGCATGTGCAAGTCGGGGAAAGGCAAAGAGAGAATCCCAAGCAGGCTCCATGCTGTCAGCACAGAGCCTGATGTGGGGCTGGATCTCACAAAATCATGACCCAAGCTGAAATCAAGAGTCGATGCTTAACCAGCTGAGCCACCCAGGCCCCTATTTAAGTTCTCTCTACATCCAACATGGGGCTCAAACTTATGACCCCAAGATTAAGAGTCACACACTCTGACTCAGCCAGGTGCCCTGGAAATAAAAATTCTTATTATGAATAAATGTATAATGTATCTGGTCTTCCTACAAGACTGAACTCATTAATACATGTTTTAATCAAACTTTCATGTATTTATACTCTAAAGATCACTTAACATTATAACATTTAGCCTTAAAGTAGTCACAAAAGTATACCAGACTCACCTTAATACTGCCGCCAACAACTTCCATTACCTTGCCTCGATACCACATAGTATCTGATCCTCTTACTGCACAGGCTTCTCCCTTTTTCCAGAAATAAGGCTCCAAAAGACCAAGGCATTTTAAATTACTTTGAATTTCATTCATCATTTTTGTTAGCTCAAATTCTGAAGAAATTATTAAAAATAGAAAGCATTTAGGAAGAATTTTCTCCCATTTTCAATATGAAATCATCAATAACCTTTAATAATCTCATCACCGGGATAATAGTATAAGGATCTACTAGAGCTTTAATAAAAATATAACTCCTTCAGTAGCTTCCATACGTTTCAAAACATGGAACTAACAGCATGTAAATAATTATTCTGATCTCTGGTTATAAATGTAAGCATTATTTTGGGAATAAAGCATGGTTAAAAGCTCTAAACACATTAACAGATAGCCTAATATAAAAGAACTACCATGTTAAGATAATGTCATTTTACCAGCATACTTAAGTAAAGTAGAACACAAGTCAGGTGTTACTTGATGCTTAGATAGACACAACATAATTCTGGGATATAAAATTAAAATTCTAATGTTGCTATTTGCTGCTAATTGGCTCATCATTTCCACAGTAAATACATATCCCCATAACTGATACCACTGAAGGCAAAGTATGGGGGCAACTGCCACATCAGTTCTACCACTTTAGTTGTGCGATCTTGTTTCTTTACCTCCATGAGCCTCAATTTAATCTGTAAACCTGGTATGACAGAACCTGTCTCCATTATCAGTATTGCGGGGGATTAAATGTAAAACATCTAGCACATTGCCTGACAACGTTGACAGTCAACCAGCTTTAGCTATGACTATTCACTTCTAGAATAGCAAATTGCACAGATTTGTTTTGTGTTTGAATTAGAAAAACAGGGTTTAGGAGGTCAACAAATGAGACAAAAATTTCAACAAATGCATAGCCATCATACCCCTATCCATAGCTGGAATTATGGAGCTAATGGACTTAAATACCCATGAGTGCTAGAGCTGCTGTTAGTTACAAGGTATGCTGGATGCACCCAGGTTGTAGTAAGGAAACATTTATACATAAGCCTAAAGAGATAGCAGGAAGGAGATGAATATTCTCAAAGGGCTCCCAATCTCCAGTCATTCGTTGTGGTTTCTTTCCTCATTCTACAGAATATGAACTTTTGTATTCTTTTCTCTTGGAGAGCTCCCAAACTTGCATAAGTGCCAGGTCCTACAAACCTGGAACCAGCTCCATGTTTTTCTTATGCCCAGTGTCTATCCCTGATGTCTCAACAAATGATTTTTATGTGAAAAGCACTTTGCAGGAGTTATTTTCACAAAAAACCTGTGAAAATGAGGTTAAACCTTGCCCAAGGTATTTCAATCTGTGTATACTTCATAGAGAACTGGGCTGCTAGCTACTACTTTTAGTGATTAATCAATCCCACATAACATAAAAGATATTACCTGACAACTTAGGTACTACAAATATAGTTCCATCATCGCCAATGCAGCTGACTGTTGCCTCAAATACTTTCATGTTAGGAATAGCTGGTGGTTTGTAGCATCCAGTGGTTCTTGGTTCTGGAACTTTCTGCTTAAATTCAGATACCTTGTGTTCACTGATAACATCAGCAGCTTTTTTGTCAGGGTCAAAGTTAGTCTTAATATACTTTGTAACCATTGAATCTTCTTGTTCTGGGGGGATTTCCAAAGACTTCTCAGATGAATGGCTGTTATTTAATTTTTTAATTCTGTAACATCCAAAAAATAATATATCTAAACATGAGCAAATAAAAACATTCTTTGGAAAACGATATAAAGAGAGTCCTTCAAATATACTAGAAATTTAAAGAAAATATTTGTTCTAGTCTAGGATACATTAGTCTAATTTGTTACATAAAAAAGAGCATAATTTAAGTTATAATAAAAATTGTTTTAAATTATAAATCAGCTTGAGAAAAAAGTAATATAATTTCACTTAAGTGTTTTAAATTACTGTCTCATATTTACATGTTATTCTGTCTTAAAATCTCAAAGTATATTACAAGTATTGTACAATTAACTAGATCTTAAAGGGAAATACAGCATCTTCAGGCTGATTCTAATTTAGTCCACAGACAGAACATACACACATTCTATCAAAATAATACAAATAATAAGTCCCTTAAAAATAATTCAGCACTACTGAGATAGTGTCAGTGGTAATAAGCTATAACTCATAATTATTTTACTTCCTGTCATTCCCTTCCAGTTAAAAAAATGTACGCCTACTATAAAAAAAAAACCTATAGGAAATATTGTTTATTTTCATAGAATTGTAGGTTTTTGTTTCTTCTACTTTCTTGTATTTTCTTTAAAAAAAAAAAGGAGATAAGCACTTGTGAGACAGCTACATAATTCTTCAACTAACATCGTTCCCACTTGGACTTCAGCCTTGAGACAGCTGATAGTTTTAGTGCCGTAAAAGCAGTAAAGAACATCACGGTGGTACTTGTTAGCAGTATTAACTTGCCTAGCACTTTCCACTTTAGCATTCTTTTACCAAGGAATTGCTTTAGCCTAAAGCCAGTGAACCCGAAAAGAGACACATGCAGGGTATCTTTACGCAGAGCCTTGCTGTATGCCAGTACACGCTACCATGCTTACCTAACTACTTCATGCCCCATTTTATTTTTGATTTCTCATTCTCCTACCATTACATCAGGACTGGGGTCCTGGCCCAAATAAGTTAATTTATAATAGTGCAAGATAAAAAAAGAGATCTGGCCACGTATGGTACAAAGTGGCTACTTGGAACATGTGTTTGCATTTCTAATAGGCCTTGTATCTAGAAGGCAAGAAATAAAAAGCAGCAGCTAGGGCTATAGCAATATCCTCATCCTTTGCCTCTTGTACCAATGGTACCTTAAACCACAAACTTAGTACCTGAAAGGTCTTTAAATTTAAATATTGTTCAATTACTTTTCTGCTATCCATTCGTGTTTCACATAAACACATTTTGGTATGTACCTACCACAATTTCCAACATAAAGCTTCAACATTTCTGTCTAAGCAAATGATGGCAAAGGGCTCAGATATGGTACCCAGTATGTAATTCTCTTTTCCTTTGGTTTAGAGTGTAAATGCCAAAGCAAAACGGAAAACATAAAAACAGAAATGTCAGTAGGGATTTAAAGATGTAAGAGCTAATGAGCCTGAATAAAAAAATAAGCAATCCTGAATGAATTTATTTCT
Organism: Acinonyx jubatus; assembly: GCF_027475565.1. Taxonomy (NCBI): domain Eukaryota; kingdom Metazoa; phylum Chordata; class Mammalia; order Carnivora; family Felidae; genus Acinonyx; species Acinonyx jubatus. Next base: position 512,720 of record NC_069380.1, on the reverse strand, counting down.
GAGCTGGCTTCTCAAGGTTAAGTTTGTAAATCATTAGGAGCAAACAAGATGAAATTCAGGTTTGAAAGCACACAGATATAAGGATTTACACAGGCAAGTAAGAAGCCTTCATTATAAACTGGTGTTAAAAAAAAAAGTACATACCTCCTTTCTCTCAAAGCCAAACCCTTTTTAATCAAATATTTAGAAACATCGACACGCTCTCCTTTCTCATCTCTGCAGAAAATTTTCACAGGTAATGGCCATGTTGTATTGTTTTCCTGCAGTGATTTAAGAAAACAGTAAATATGAAATACTAAAAGGAAACCTTATAAACAACATACTTCTCACAGGCATTTCCTCCACATTTATTCAAGTCAGAAAAATAAATTTCCAACCTAGTAAAGTTATTTTGGTACCTGACTCTATCAGAGAGAAAATAACATGGAAGAGAGTCAAGTGGGACAGATAGTCGGTTTGTGAAATGTGTCAGGAAGACCTCACTGTCTTATCTTGTTTTAAAGTTTATTTATTTTGAGAAAGACACTGAGTAAGCAGGTGTGCATGAGTGGGGGAGAGGCAGAGAGGGAGGGACAGAGAAGAGACAGAGACAGAGAGCAGGTTCTGCAACATCAGCGCAGAGCCCAAAGCAGGGTTCAAACCCACGAACTGCGAGATCATGACCTCAGTCAAAGTTGGACGCTCAACTGACTGAACCACCCAGGCACCCCAGGAAGACTTCACTGTCAAGGTGAAACATGGGTGTATCTGTCAGGGGAGGCAGACTGCAAACTTTTGTTTCAGCCCAGAACAGGCTGGGGGAACATAAGTTACAAATTTGTCTATCTTCCTAAACCGTTTGCAAATTACAGAACTGAAATGTATTTTCCCAGGTGTGCTGTGTTTGTGTGTGTCAAGAAAGGAAAGTGCTGCAAGGCTTATATACTCTGCTTCACATGGAATTAGGGAAATAGAGAAAGTACACACAGAAAAAGTAACACGGAAAAATTACCTAAGAAAATTCTAATCATTAACACAATAAAAGGTATCCCATTGGAATAAAAGTAAAGAAAGAATACTTTTAAGGGTTCTGAAAAAATATATCCCTCTTCTCAAACCTATACTTACACAAACACCCATTTTTATGCATACAATCAATATGATTTCACTAGAAGACTAACTCTTCAGTTTGTAAAGTATAGCAAAAGGCTTTAGAAATGCTCTCTAGCATGTTTTTTGACATGCAAATTATCAACTCAAGATTATTACTTTAGAAATGTTTTGATTAATTCATATAATCATCTATGGGGTATCTATAATAAACAGGTGTTATAACTTGAAACAAGACCAAAAATGCTGTCAAAAAATCCAAATAGTTTGCTGTTATTTTCTCAACAATAAATTGTAGAAAACATCATTGTAACTGTTTAGCCCACTACACACCTGTAAGATTATGGTTGCTACAGCTCCAGTCAGGTACAATGAAAGACAGTCACAAGCTGTAGCTGTCCACTTGTCACTCCCACCAGTTGGTCTAAAACAATAAAAACAGACAACTTGTTTTATAACAAATAGCGTAAGATACAGAAATATAAAAGAACCACTATATGTATATATTCATATATATATGAACAAACTTCATATGTAGTGAGAAATCAATTAAAGCATGGCTTCCGTTATTTTCATAATTTTCTTCTGTTTTCATAGACTTTTGCTTATTCCTCTCTATTCTACTTAGGGATCATATCATATGCTAACATGTATATCTGTTCTGCAGCTACACTGAGAACCCTTAAAAAGGTAATGTTTTATGTACTTTTTTTTTTTTACCTATTATGTACATTTCATACATGCTGAGTAGACTATAAACTCTTGAGAGTGGGGATAACGTATTATGTGTTATGTCCATCATCATATCCCTAATGCCTAGGATAGTGCCTGGCACACAGAAAGCACTTTAAAACTATTTAATGGAAATTTAAAAAGAACAATCCCTTTGCAATAATGATTCCACTGCCCAAACATTTTTGAAAGCTTTTTTCTGGAATTTAAATCTAATATGAATTGCTACCCATGAATATTAGCCTCAATAATTTATGGACAATTTATTTTTAATATTCATGGTAAAAATGTTCAATAGGGGCGCCTGCGTGGCTCAGCTGGTTAAGCATCTGACTTTATTTATTTATTTATTTATTTATTTTATTTATTTATTTAAATCCAAGTTAGTTAACATATAGTATAATAATGATTTCAGGAATAGCATCCAGCTCTTGATTTCGGCTCAGGCCAGGATCTCACTCACAATCATGAGATCAAATCCTGTGTCAGGCCCTGCACTGAGTGTGGAGCCTGCACAGGATTCTTTCTTTCCCTCTCTCTCTGCCCCCTCCCGCTCATGCGTGCGCTCTCTCAAAATAAGTAAACGTTTAAAAAAATGTTCAATGAATATTGACAGGTCAATGAAAAGCAGAATATTCAATTTCCTCGTCTATTTTAGTTTGTGGAATTGAAACTGACTGACTTTCCATCAAATCCGCCTCCAAAGAATAAAGAACTAGTACCATGAAAGAGATTACAAGTATCATAATGCAGGCTCTAAAGGTTCTCTATACATGATTTCTAGATCTGGAGTTTCCATGGAGTCGACCCATCGGGTAAACAACTAACCTGGCCAATCTTTTCACATTAATGAGTGAACAAAACCAACTGTGCGTGTAGTTTGACCAAGTAGGATTTAGTAAATATGCTACACTATTTACTAAGAAGCCCAAATGATGTTCTTAAGAATTTAAATTATCAGTGACTCTTAGAATTAGTTGTGGTTTTCAAAATTTATTATGACGATATTCAGATAAAAATCAGTGTTAACAGGGGCACCTGGGTGGCTCAGTTGGTTGAGTGTCCGACTTTGGCTCAGGTCATGATCTCGAGGCTCATGAGTTTGAGACCCACATCGGGCTTGCTGCAACTAGCCTCTCAGTGCAGAGCTCACTTCGGATCCTCAGTCCCCTTCTCTCTGCCCCTTCCCCACATGCACTCTCCCCCAAATAAATATTTAAAAATAATCAGTGTTAACATTAAGATTTTCTTATGCTCTATTATGAATATACATTTTGTAAATATTAACTTTTAAGATTATGAAGTATTTACAACATTAAAAAATTCTTTGGTCTGTATTTATACAACTCTGTTTCAGTTGGGAAAGATGAAAAGGCTCTGGAAATGGATAGTGGTAAAGGTTGCACAACATTGTGAATATGTTTAATACAACTGAAATGTACACTAAAATGGCAAAATATATATGTTTTGTATATTTTACTATAAGAAAAAGATTTTTCAGAAGGGTAGTAAATCATAGTGATTAGAGCTCCAATTCTTCTTTTAAAATATCTACCTATTTATTTGTCTATAGCAGGGGAGGGACAGAGAGAGGCAGAGAGAGAATCCCAAGCAGGCTCTGGACTGTCAACACAGAGCCTGACTTGGGGCCTGATCTCACAAATTGTGAGATCATGACCTGAGCCAAAACCAAGAGTCAGGCGTTTAACCAAGCCACCCAGGCACTTTGCTCCAATTCTAAATTCAGACTTGTTTATAATCCTAGCTCAAAAGTTAATAGATGTATTACTCTGGAAAATAACCTCTTGAAGACTCAATTTTCTTATCTATAAATAATACCTTATCTATAGCTTAAAGGTTTATTGTGAGGATTAACTAGAGTAATGCCTGTAAGACAATTAACACAGGGTCCAGAAGTGCTAAAGGTTAGCTAGTATTAGACTCATGAAATAATGGTATTCCATTTGAGTCCAAAAGATATAATTCAAGGTGTGTATAGGAACACATTCTCTACATTATTGGATACAATTAAAGGATTGATGAATTCTGTTCAATTGCTCTGATTGAACTGTTCAAGGTAGAACTGAAAATTAGGATAAAATATTTTTTAAAATTTTTAAAAAGGTTGTTTTTGAGAGAAAGTGCATGAGTGGGGGAGGGGGAGACACAGCATGTGAAGCAGGCTCTGCGCTGACAAAGAGTGCCCGATGTAGGGCTCAAGCTCATGAGCCATGACATCATGACCTGAGCCAAAGTCAGACGCTTAACTGACTGAGCCACCCAGGCGTCCCCAGGATAAGAATTTTTAGGATGGTTGGCCTGAAATTTCCATTCCAGGGCATTAAATTCTTTCAATTTATAGAACAAATTTATTGATGTGGCCCCACAGTCACTCTTAGTAATCGCAGACAGTGGAAAAGGTACCTGTAAGATTAATGTTCTGTGCAAACAGGCAGATTATGGAAACTACTATTGATAAGCTCTTCAAGAACATTAAATAAATGGTCTACCAGCAATTAGAACAGAAAGGGGTCACTAAGAACAAGGTATCCTATTGTGGAGACCAATTTTAATACAGTGTAGGAAATACTAGTGACTGAAAGAGATGTGCTCCACAGCAGTGAAGTCAGCTGGTCTTGACTGTTCATTTATTAGGGCTGGTATAAAAAGAATTACTGTCATGATGCCCCTAAGATCTCTGAGTTCCAATTCTAAGATTCTATAAATCTCTTATTTTTATTAAAGTATAATTAACAAAGTTATGTTAGTTTCTAGTGTACAACATATTGATTCAATAATTCCATACATTACTCAGTTCTCACCCTGGTAAGTTTGTCACCATACAACATTATCATAACATTATTGACTATATTCCCTATGCTGACTTTTCATCTCCATGAATTTTATGAAGGGAGTTTTTTTAATTTCATTTCCCTTTATTTTATAAAGGGAAGTTTATACTTCCTAATCCCCCTTTATAAAATTCTATAATTCTTATTACAAAGAATTAGATTTATTTCCATGGATTTATCAATGAAGAAATGTGCCCTACAAACAGAAAACTGCCACTTCTGTATTTTTCAAAAAGAAATCTGATGATAATACATACCCATATTAAGTCTCATAGGAATCTTCTATGAACAGTTATATACAAAAAATTGGGACAAATGGATAAATTCTTAGAGACATAGAATCTTCTAAGACATAGTCAGGAAGAAATAATCTGAACAGACTGACTGGTGGTAATGAAAGTGAGGCAATAAAAACAAACAAACAAACAAACAAACAAACAAAACAAAACAAAAAAACCCTAACCTCTCAACAAACAAAAGTCTAGGACCAGATGACCATACAGGTGAATTCTTCCAAACATTTACGAAAGGGATAATAATATTTACCCTCAAACTATTTCAAAAGTTAAAAAGGAAGGAATACTTCCAAACTCATTCTATAAGGCCAGCATTACTCTGGTACAATGGAATATCACTTCACACATCTTCTTCATCCACTCATCTACAGGTTGACAGGTTGCTTTCCTATCTTGGTGAGGCTACTGTAAATAATGCTGAAATGAACATAGGGGTGTGTATGTCTTTTTGAATCAGTGTTTCAGTTGTGTTTTGATAAATACCTAGAAGTGGAATTGCAGGATCATATACTAGTTCTATCTTAAATTTCTGAGGACCCTCTTTGGTGTTTTCCATAGTGGCTGCACCAACTTATATTCCAACCAATAGTACATCAGTTTCCCTTTTCTCTACATCCTCACCAACATCTGTTACTTCTTGTCATTTTGATAATAGCTATTCTAACACGTGTGAAGAGATATCCTATTGTGGTTTGACCATCTGTAAGTCTTCTTTAGAAAAAATGATCTATGTGTAAGACCTGAAACCATAAAAACTCTAGAAAAGAACACAGGCAGTAATTCCTCTGACATTGCCCATAGCAACATTTTTCTAGAGATGTCTCCTGAGGCAAGGGAAACAAAAGCAAACTTAAACTATGAGGACTACATCAAAATAAAAAGCTTTTGTATGGCAAAGGAAACAAACATCAAAACAAAAAGACAACTTACTGAACGGGAGAACATATTTGCAAATGATACATCATCATGTTTTAAATGAAAGAAAATTTCCTGTGCTTTTAGAAGGAAGAGGTAGATCACTATTGCTTTCCTAGCTTCATGGCTCTAGAACTCTCTGGTGCTGTTCTCCCAAAGTGACAGAAAATATGGCCTCATACTTTGATATCTTGCTCCTCTCCCCTACTTTTATCTGCATCTTTTCTTTCCTTTGCCCCAGTGTCTGTCTTGCTCAAATTAGGCTCTATCCCCAACAGTTTCTGCTCAGTGTGAGGTCATGGAAGAGAGCATCAGTTTACTTCCAAAGGTTATATGGCTAAGGTTCCAGCACCACAAAAATGCGGCATATTATAGATCTCTCACATCCAATTATGAAGAGCATCTTGCATTATTCCCTTCTTGGTCTTGGTTGTTGTTCTCAGATTGGCTTGCATGCTCCAGTGAAAACCTGTTGCCAATTCCTATTCTCAGAGCTGTTAGAATCCCAGTCAGCCTTCCTTCCACACAAATGCCGATAACCCTAAGGGTCCATAAGGGCATGATGTACCACATGGTGTACTTGTTTGTATTTGGGGCTTACAGAGGGAAACCTAGTTGTCTACTTAGGTTTTAGAGATTGACTGTGCTGTCTTTAGTTTTGCTATCCAAACTGCTCTGTGTTTATGGTAGAATTCTACTAGATTCAAAAAGTATTTCATGCCACTTTCAGAATCCTAATTCACTTTTTGGTAATTTATATATTTTTAGCTTTCCATGCAATGCTAAGCTTATAAAATATACTTTATTTCTATCTGCCTATGTCCTTCACGTTTTTAATAATTTAACAGTTTGAATCTACCTAGACACCCATGATACTCACCTATCTATATTCCTTGGTACCTCTAAAGTTTATGTGCTCCAAATTTTTATCTTTCCCTCTTCTTAAAACCTCAAAATTAACTAGATTTTTAAATAACTGCTTATTTGTGTGTGTGGGGGGGGGGGAAGAGGGAGGAAGGGAAAAAACACGAGTGGGGGAAGGGCAGAGAGAGAGGGGACAGAGGATCCAAAGTCGGCTCTGTGCTGACAGCAGAGAGCCCGAGGTGGGGCTTGAACTCATGAACCGTGAGATCATGACCTGAGCTGAAGTCAGTCACTTAACCAACTAAGCCACCCAGGCGCCCCCCAAATTAACTAGATTTATGAAATTTCAGAATTCTAGTAAAATTAAAACTGACAAGAACCAAACAAAAAAGAAAAATACTTGTAATTATTCAATAATGAGAAAATTTACTCAGCTAAAAACTACCTTATATCAACAAGAGAGCATTCCAAAGATAATCTTCCCATTGTCCTTAGGTTTTCTTGAAGCTCTCGTAAACAGGTAATATTCACTACTAGTTCAACACCCACGTCATACAGCAAAACCTATGAAAATAGTAACTTTGAGTCTGTGGAAAGACAGTATTTCAAAATGTTTTTCACAAATTGAATAGCATAATAAAAATTAGATTTAAAAAATTTCAAGATAAAAATACTGAATCCATTCACCTTCACAATTATATTTTTAATTCTGCATTTACCTCTACCAATGTGTCTGTAACCATTCTGATGATCTGGCCTCTTTGCCACTGATTTTTATCTGGGATCCTAACTGCACAGTGCATATCATTTTCCCATTTAACGGGTTCCCATTTTGAGTCTTCATAAGCAGCTACCATCTTTTCTTCTAAACTGTATAGAGAAAAAAAATTAACTTTCAAACCTTTTCTTACAACACCTAAGTCTCTAACCACATCTTCTACTGTCCCCCCTTTCTCACTCTACTCAAGCCAAACTGGATACCTTGTTTTTCCTTGAATACCCAAGCACATTTCCACTGCAGGGCCTTTGAACTTGTTCTTCCCTCTGCATGAGATGATCTTCCTCCAGATACCCTCATGTTTTACTCCCTCTCTTCCTTTAGGATCCATTTCAAATGTCATAGTCTTTTTGAGGCCTTCCCTGATTATCCAAAATTGCCTTCCTCCTCAACTGCTTTTACTCTACTGTCTTTATCACCATCTACTACAGTAAATATTTTGTCTATTGTCTCTCTACCAGAATTTAAGCTTGATGACGCCAAAGACTTGTAAAGGTTTTTACCACTGTATCCCCAACACCTACAATACTGGTTGTCAAAAATAGGTGTTCAATAAGTATTTGGGGAATGACTAATTCTAATATAGTGAAAATAGCCAGTAAATACACTATTTGTATACTTGTAACCAGTGTTTCAGTGACTGTTTAACTGAAATAATTTTGCTTTTAAAATTCTACATTTGTGATTTCTAGATTTTTGAAACAAAATATAGAAAAAAGCCCATATGCAATCCATGTTTTCCTTATATGTTATACCTGTTAAGTAAGTTTTCTGTTAATAACCACTGAACATAAATCTTCTCAGGAGATATCACATTACAGATATGTACAGGTAGTTCCTTATTATAAAGTGATTGGAGATTCTCATTAGGGAGAGATTTTATAGATACAGGATTTAAGCTGTTTACTTCATTTGAAATAATTTCTTCTGGAGAAGGATCCCATACTTCACTATGTTTTTTGGAATTATCCTTGAGGGTATACCTGGAAAATAACAAAACCCATTAGCAAAAATAGTTTGCAAAATATTCATGTTTGTATTTGCTTAGATCTAGAGATGAACAATTTTTTTTTTTTAAACGTTTATTTTTGAGAGACAGAGAGATATAGAGCATGAGCAGGGGAGGGGCAGAGAGAGAGAGGGAGACACAGAATCTGAGGCAGGCTCCAGGTTCTGAGCTGTCAGCACAGAGCCCAATGTGGGGCTTGGACCCACGAACCGCAAGATCATGATCTGAGCCAAAGTCGGGAGCTTAACCGCTGAGCCACTCAAGTACCCCTAGAGATGAACAAGTTTTAGCTATGATTCGCTGCTTCCCAGTTTTCATATTAACAGCAATTTTAGTTTCTTTTTTTAAAAAGGGCTAACTATTACCAAAGTAAGTACAAAAACCACCCTTAAAAGCCAAACTTTCTCTTTTTTTTTTTTTTTCAGTGAGCAAGAGCATGAGTGGGGGGAGGGGCGGAGAGAGAGGGAGAGAGAATCCCAAGCAGGCTCCACACTCAGTATTGAGTCCAGCATGGGACTTGATCCCACAACCCTGTGATCATGACCTGAGCTGAAATCAAGAGCTGGATGCTCAACCAACGGAGCCACCCAGGTGCCCCCAAACTTTCTATTTTAGAAGCGTTTTAAATACCAAGTTTGTTCATAATTTCATCATCTGCCATTGATATCTTGTACTCAAAAAGAGAAGAATTATTGATAATTTGTTTTGATGACTAAAAAGTATCAATCCACTTGCCAGTGAGAATACAAGTGGAAGCCAATTGCTATTAAGGTGTATTAAAAAGAGAAATTATTGAAGTGTTTAGAATGTTTAATAAGTCAGGTTAGTTCATACTGAAAACACAGATAATTAGATGTCCTTTATTTTTATTAAAGAAAAACTTAATTTCTTTCACAATAAGCTTGAGATTTAGCTAACCAAGGTGACTTAATTTTTGTTGCTGTATCTAATGGATAATTTTCAGCCCTTACTTGACTTGAATTCTCAGCACTAGCTACTCTTTCCTTCTTGAAACGTTCTCTCTCTGGTTCCTGGTTTTTCTTCAGTCTCGGGCTCATGATCTACCAGTTTTGGACTTTCTTTCTCATAGATTATAATCCTCATAGTTGCATCTTCATCAAGGGAAATTGAGATGAATAATGAAAGTGATTTTCATTTATTCTAATGGACTCATTTATATGCTGCTAACTCCCAGGTGAATCACTTAACCATGTCTCTCTTCAGAGATCCATATATTCATTTCCTCCATTTAATTAATGTTTACTGCAAACACTCCCACCCCTCTGCCCTTCTATACTGCGGTCACCTCAACCACTGGTGTGTCTTGGGTATTATTAGCACAATGGCTCAAATCTGGCTCTCGTTCAACGTATCCACTTGAACCCAGAAAAAATTCACATTTCTTCAAATGGGAATGTGGGCTAATTCTACCACTAACTACTCTATACTGACATTTCTCTTACTAATTCTCTTCTCAAATAGGTACAAAGGGCTACTAAAGCAGATCTTCTACCTAGAAATAAGATGTTATTCTCTTTTTAGAAGTACTTTAAATCCTGAGGAGCCATTCTCTTGGTTTCAGGGTCACTTAGGGATGGAGGGAAAAGCCACTCTACTCCCCATTAAACTAATGACTCCAATTATTTTTCCGTCTATTTTTCCTGATTCAAAAACAGGGGGAAACTCCAAAGCAGATATCCAAAAGAAAATGATATGCCACTTTCTTTTTTTTTTTAAGTTTTATTTATTTTGAGGGAGAGAGAGAGGGAGAGAAAGAGCAAGCAGCGGGGGGTGGGGGGGCAGAGAGAGAGGGAGAGAGAGAACCCCAAGCAGGGTCCGCACTGTCAGTGCGTGGAGCCCAACACAGGGCTCAAACTCACAAACCACGAAATCATGACCTGAGCCAAAATCAAGAGTCGGATGCTTAACTCTTGATGCTTAACTTGAGCCACCCAGGTGCCCTACCACCTTCCTGTGAATAAACTGAATTTTTTAAAGTTTGTAGGTCTACTTACCCTACTTCATAAGATGCTAGGCCCTCTTTGACTAGCTGGTCATTTATACTAGTAGGAGTCATTCCAGGAGCACCAAGAGAATCAAAAAGCTCAACTAACAGCACATTATCTTCCAGAATTTCTGTAAAACCATTAAGACGAGTTTGGGGAAAGAAAGAAATATGTCATAAAATATACTAAATGAGGCAATTTTAAATAACAGGAAACTTAATTTCATTTTGCATACATGTGGTTTCTTGCTAAGTAATATCAAAGTCTCTCTGCAGGGATAAAAGTAGCACTTTGCAAACATAAAGCAATTGTCCATGTCGTCTGTAACATATGCAAATTAATACAATTTTTATTTTAGATTATTGTGTGCTGTTCTATAACACATCAAAAGCAGTTTAAAACTTTTAAACTCAGAAAAATATAACTTGACCTATATTCATTGAATAAGTGTTCTGATGTGTCTTTAAACTGTTTTATTAAATTCAAACTAGTTCCAGAGGACAAAAGAATGAAAGTTAATTCAGTCCAGTGATTATCTGCTAAGGTTTACAGCTTTTAGAAAAATGGCACAAAGTTCAAAACAACAAAAACTCCAAAAACACCCTTAAAGATTGGAACCTGGAATTTTTTCCCATTCCTCTGTTTTTAGAACAAACCATCTAACTTTTAATTTCTTTTAGAAAACAAATTGGCTACTTCAACAAGTAGATCTATTTAGATTTCTTAAACTAAACTGGGAGTTTAACTATGGGCAAAATTTACATCTCATGTGCCTGTTTACTTGCTTATGGTACACAGCACAGAGAACCTGCCTAATATGTATCTGCATAAACAACAGAGGAATTTCTTTAGAAAACACACACTTCAATGCCTTAACATATGCAGTGAATGCATACTTAAACTGCAGTTTATGCCTACAATTTCTATACAACAGCAGCTGGAGCTGCAGGCCAGAATGATGATTCTAAATAAAAAGATGAAGAGTTACCAGCATCCTATATCATAAAAACACATATTACAAAACTTTTTCCAAGGGCCTAAAAATGATTGTGGACTCCTTTTTAATGGATCAGATACGTCATCTAGAAATAAAAGGCTAAACGATGATGAGCCTCAATAAATTTTCATCTCCGTACTTTTCCATTTCTTGTGCTCTCGCGTTCCCTTCAGTTCTTTGACTATATTTCCCATACACAAAGTTCTTTATTCCTGTATGTTCTGTACTGTCACCACCTTCCTTGCTCTGCTAATTAAAATTTAAATATCCGTTGCTTTATAAGGTAACAATGCATATTAATGGAAAGCTCCCCTTCTGGTCTGTGGTAGTTCATTTTAATATTAATGTCTTAAAACTCCTAATTTCATCATTGCACAGGTTGATGAGGTATTTTAGATTTAAGGAGTGCCAGAAGGCCCTGCTCAAATTACCTAGGATAATAACTATATTGTGACTAGTGTTTGGATATTAATGGTGTAACAAGTAATTAAGTGAGTAAGCAAAAGAAAGAGGAAAGAAAGGAACCAAGTCAGGTCCACTGCAGGGAGGGGGAGCTAAAACCAACAGAATAAAATACCAAAAGGAAAGTTGGTAAGCAGAATTATCTAGGTTAAATTCACAAAATCAGTGGAGATAACTCAAGGACTAAGAAGCCCTTAATTTACTGTTCATATCAGAGAAGACAGATATAAAAATGTTATTGACTGACAATGCAATATCTATAATCACATTCCTCCTTAAAGAAACTATTTCTTCAGAACAATTTCTTGTATCAACAATGTATATAAATTATCACTGATAGGCATCAGTTCTACGTTAAGTAACCTTGAGCAGCTGACCAGTAAGCTTCAGTCTCCTCACTGTAAAAGAGGCTAACGCTCTTACAGTAGTTGGGTTCATTTAACGTAGTATGATAAATGTGAACAAATAGGTGCTGTAAAAATTACCCTGGAAATTCCCATAAATCAACCCTAGGTAAACATGATCTTGTATATTCTGCACTAGTACTTATTAAGACCAACACAGTCAGATAAACAACAGAATCCTACACCTCCCCATACCCGAATTCAAACCCTTTGGGGCCAGACATGTTTCAGAACTCTTCAAATTGAGAAAGACTACGTAAAACATACACTGAATATTTTGTAATAGCTCCAGCAGACTGAGGCAGCAGCCTACAAACATACATTATTATCCTGAAACGGAATATATGATATTCACTATAAAGGAGAGAGATAAAGACTGTATGTACCTTCATGTCAATTCAGATCAGATTTTGCTACTCAACTTTTCATTTTCAGAACATGTTGGGTTATAAAATTGTAAGGTAATAGTCAGCCTGTATCTTGGACCCAAGCTCCTCCAAAACAGAAACAACTTTTTTTCTAAATATGGGGAGAGCCTACAGTTGAATTCACTTAAGTCATATGAAATGAAAAAAAAAAAAAAAGAACATATGAAAACTATTTACCAGTTATGTCCTACTTCCCCTCACTTCCCTGCACATTAAACTTTAGCATCCATCATGCCAAAATCAGGATAGAGTCCTTGCAAAAATGCAAACAGAAATAAGAGAAGCTAATTTCTGGCTTTAGAGCTTTCAAGAGGCCACGTCCAGGATGACTTCATCTTTTTATTTTTTTAAGATTTTATTATTTATTTATGTTTTAAAAAATTTTTTAATGTGTATTTACTTTTGAGAGAGAGAGAGAGAGAGAGAGAGAGAGAGAGAGAGAGAAAGAACACAAGCGGGGAGGAGCAGAGAGAGAGAGAGGCAGACACAGAATCGGAAGCAGGCTCCAGGCTCTGAGCTGTCAGCATAGAGCCCGACGTGGGGCTCGAACTCACGAACCATGAGATCGTGACCTGAGCCAAAGTCAGACAGGTGCCCGTTAAGATTTTATCTTTAAGTAATCTTTATACCCAATGTGGAGCTGGAACCTACAACCCTGAGATCAAGTCACACCCTCCATCAACTGAGCCAACCAGGCACTCTTGAGATGACTTGGTCTCTGATGGAAAATTCTGCCTCTTGCTGATTTTAGATTCTAGAGCCTGCAACTATACCTACTATACCCAATGCTCAATACATGTTCTCACTACTCTTACTGATGACACATTGAATTTATTCTGAGATCTGGCAAATGTTATAATGTTACTCTTATTTAAAATTATATATGACCATACAGCAACAAATGAAAATGGAAATAGCTTACTAATGACTGAACATGTCATAAATTTATCTTGAGTCTTTTCTTCAAATTTGTCCTTAGCTTTTTTGGACCACTGCACTGCTCTCATACGTGGTTCAATATAGGCCAGCTTACATTTGATTGCCTGTGTCAAACAGAATTGTGCCATTAAGAAAAGTAAACTTAATTTCCAATTATTTTAAAATTACAATAAAATTTTATGTGAACAAAAAACTTTGTGTTTGAATTTAATGCATATTTAGAAAATAAATAAATGTACAAAGGTATCTACAAAATATTTTATAAATACAAATAATTGGAATCAACAGAGTATTTGGTTGAAGGAATTACTGCACATTTAGACATTGATATAACAAGCATCCACTGAAAGTATGATATGCTGTTAAATGAGAAAATCAGGTTATAGGACTATTTGTCTAATCCTATAATCGCTAAAAACAGAGAAGACACATCTTAGATTTATATATATCAAAAATATTCAACAATTCTAAGTGATTCCTCTTTTTATCTGTATTTTCAAGTTTTTCCTATAATTTTTACCCATTTTTAAAATGAAAAATATTGTTTAACCAAATTCAAACGCTTAGGTGCAACATGAGATAGAAAATCAGCCTTAACCATATCTCTGGGGAGTAGGATTCCAAGAGAAGGGTAATTTTTCACTTTTTCTTCCAGACTTTTCTCTCTCTTGCACATGTTATATATACTTACACATAAATGAGATTGCAGTAAAAATACTCCTATGATGAGTTTTGTTTTCACAAAATACATCATCCTCTTAGCTCATTATACTAGTATAACATTAAGAGCTGCAGAACAGTAATACATAGACACAAACATACATACACATATACATTTATAATTAATGCTTATTTGCTAAGATATACATACATCTTAATAACTTATAGTTGCTATATAGAAAATTATAGGAACCACAGCAACTCTTTTCTATAGTCTATGTGTTAGAAATTATTTACAGACAAAGATGTTAACAGAATATTTCTATGGTAAAAATGATTTCTAAAATTACTTTCATATTTGTGCTAATATTCTAACCCTATGATTCATGATAAATAGATTACCTTCTCTGGGGGATTCAGAAACTCATCCTTTATTTTACGCATTTCTTTAAGTGTTATTTTTGCAGTATTGCCAAAGTCCACATATTTAACTTCAACTTCACGACGTCCAGGCAATCCTTCAAAAGTTATGAAATTAGAAATTGCAAACTTGGAAAAAAAGAGACCCAGAGATTTACCTTCCAACATTACCCCTAGCTTACTAAAGATAGATAACTGAGCAAAATGTTAAGATCAAATAACATCACTTCCACGATTAATCTGTACCAACTCAAATGGGATCAGTTTTTAAGCATAACATTTGCCTGTAGAAAAAGTGTGCAATCTCCTACCAACGACTTTTGCTCGGTACCAAACTCCATCTTCAAATTTAGCTACACAGGCTTGATCTTGAACTGGACAGAGGATTTCCAGATTTTCTCCATCTTCACTTTTATAGAATTCCTCAATTGTCTTTAATAGAAATAAAAAATCCAGGCTCTCTATCTAAGAGATAAAGGGATTAAAACACATGGTATGTATTATAAGCACTATTCATAAAATTACCAAATGTTAGAATCAGATAAATCATGTCACATAATTTATATTTGAAGTATCTTATTACAGAAGCAATATATAAAATTAGCAAATGTGGACATAACAAAAAGTTTTAAAAATCACATTGCTCCAGGGCACCTCGGTGGCTCAGTTGGCTGAGCGTCCCAACTTCAGCTCAGGTCATGATCTCATGGTTCATGAGTTTGAGCACTATATCAGGCTTGCTGATGTTGGCACAGACCCTGCTTCAGATCTTCTGTCCCCTCCTCTCTCTGTTCCTTCCCTGCTCATGCTCTCTCTCAAAAATGAATAAGAACATTAAAAACATATCCAGATACCTTAAATGTATATCCTTCCAGATCCTTTTCTTATACACAAACTTTCCATATTTTTTAAAACAAAAATGAAATTATATCATATATGCAATTTGATTACAGTTTGATAATTTGCATTTTCTATCAGTTCTCACTTTTCTGTTTCAGTAAGGATTCCTATTAATGCTCCAGACCACATTTAGATACCCCATGCTGACCTAAACCAGTATTCAGTTCAAGACTACATATTATATCTGGTTATTTCAATAAATCTTTTAGAATCTACCATGGTACTTTTATTTTAATGACTTAGTCTTGCTGAAGAGCATCTATTATGTAGTTACATCTTCATGCTATTATTTAGCTTGTTCCTCCAGTAAGTAGTATCTAGCTCCTGAAATTTCCCAAAAGCTAAAAGTTGGTATCTATAGGTGTGATGGATTCAAACAGTTTTTGGCCAGAATACAAGTAATTATACTTAAGTTGTAAATATACTTAGGTTGCAATACATCAAAAGACATAATAATCACTAACTCAACATTAACATGCTAAGATTCACATATAGATTGGGGTGATGATTCTGATCCCTCTGTTGTACAGTTATGTTTTTATCCTGTACCCACCAAATAATTCATGTAGTACTATTCTGGCATTATATGAATGTCCAGTTTCCTATCAACCATCAATCTCGTGGTTTTAAAGTGAATTGCTAATTCTTTAACTCAGTAATTTCAGTAGGGTTTGTGAAATGACTGCATTGAGCAAATCTCAAATTTCTTGTACTAAATAAGACTATTTGGTTACTGTAGTTCTTAAAGCATCTGAAACACAGTTCTTAAAAAAACAATCCCAAAACATCATAAACGTTTGATTATCTTTCCAAATACCAATTCTTAAGTTTAAAAAATACTTTAAAATCCATTTCAAATGGCAAAAAATTAGGTTTTTCTCTTTTTTGAGCATTATAATGCGAGTGGAAATTTTGTGAATCTAGCTTTTCTTGTTATTCCATTTAAATTACTTAAAATTTTAAAATTTTCTAAACTTTTATTTCTAAGTAGATATTATTCATGTTCTTCCATTAATAGGTTATCCAAAGGGAACAGTGAAAAATTCAACGGAGGAGTGACATCAGCAAAATAGCAGACTGGGGGTTCCAAGTTCTCGTTCCCACACAGAAACATTGAAAAAAAATGAGAAGCCATATGAAATTTTTCAGAACTCTGGAAAACTCAAGGGTTTACTGCAACCAAGCAAAACCCAATCAAGTTCCTGGCATTCAAAGAAATCTCTGTCAAAACATTTGCTGCACACAAGCTAAAGGAACAGAGACTTTAGTGATCACAAAAAGGAACAGTCTTTACAAAAATAGAATGGGAAAGTCTCAAACAAACCGACCACTACAGTCTTCAACAATTAAGAAAACCCAGCAAATCCCAGGGAGGTGGGGATCTGATTTTCAGAGTTACAACATTCTAATAGTCAAATGCCCAGTTTTCAACAACAAAAAAACCAGGTGAAATACAAAGAAAAAGGAAAACATGGCTCACTCATAGGAACAAAATAAATAGTAACCACCTCTGAGGAAGCCCAGATATTGGACTTACTAGACAAAGACTTTAGAACTGTCTTAAATATGTTCAAAAAACTAAAGGAACACATGGATAAAGAACTAGAGGAAACCAGAAAAACAATAAAGGACCAAAATTAAAATACCAACAAAGAGATAGAGATTATAAAAAGGAATCAAACAAATTCTGGAGCTGAAAAATACAATAAGTGAAGTGAAAAAAACACCAGAGGGTTCAACAGCATGTTTGAGCAAGCATGAGAAAGGATCAGTGAACCAGAAGATACGGTAACTGAAATTATTAAGTGGGGAAAAGAAAAAAGAGCAAAGGGAACAGAGACTCAGGACTTGGATAGAGACTAAGGGTACCATTAGACATATTAATATACACATTATGGGAGTCTCTGAAGGAGAAGAGAAAGAAAGGAGCAAAACAATTATTTGAAGAAATAATTTCTGAAAACCTCCCAAATTTAGTGACAGACATGAATCTTTAAATCCAAGAAGCTCAATGTTATGGGTTATATTATATCTCCAAGCAAGGTGTGTTGGAGTTGGAACCTGAGAATGTGACATTATTTGGAGAAAGAATCTTAACAGAGATAATCAAGTGAAAATGATTATGGTAGGTCTTAATCCAATATGAGTGGTGTCATTAAAAGGGGAAGATTTAGGTACAGAGACAAACACAGAAGAATGCATGTGAAGATGAAAGCAGAGATTATGGTAATGCAAGTCACAGACCACCCAAAATTTCCAGCTAACCACCAGAAACTAGGAGAAAAGAATGGAATATTCTCACTCACAGCTCAAGAAGGAACCAACCCTATTTATACCTGAATCTCACACTTCTAGACTCCAGAACTATGGGGCAATAAATTTATGGTCTTTAAGTCACTTAATTTGTGTAACTTTGTTATTGCAGCCCTTGGAAATGAATACAGATTTTGATTTTGAGAAGGAGGGTGTTGCTGTAAAAAATACCTAAAATGTGGGTGTGTCTTTGGAATTAGGTAATGGATAGAGAAGAAGTTTTGAAGTGTTTGAATGAAAAGTCCAGATTGCTTTGAAGAATTTTGGTAGAAATATGAATGTCAAAGTTTCTTCTGGTGAGATCTCAGACAGAAATTAGGAGCATGTTATTGGAAACTAGAGGAAAGGCAATCCTTGATATAAAGTGGTAGAGAACTTGGTTGAATTGTATTCTGTCAGATAGAAAGTAGAACTTTAATATTTAGCTGAGGAAATCTCAAAGCAAATTGTTGAATGTGCAGCTTGGTTTCTCCTTGCTGTTTACAGTAAAACACGAGAAGACAGAGATAAAGAATTGCTAAACATAAAGGAAACAGAACTTGAATTTAGAAAATTTTCAGCCTATCCATATTGTAAACAATGAGAAAGTATGCTTAGAGAGGACACCAAGGGTGTGGCTGAAGAGATTATGGGCAGGTGGCTTGTGGATCCAATCAATCATCTCAGCAGAAACTCTGCCAGCTTGAAATGGAGGGAATAGAGATGGGAAGAAAGAAGGAAGGCTGTTGAACTTATGGGATTCTATAGGCAGGAAGTGAGCTGATGGAGCTATTCAGCCCTGCACATGTTTTATCTTTGAAGAAAAAGGTATAATGACCCTGAAGGTAGTTCAGAGGCTGGCGTGTCTGCTACTGCCACCAGGAGCCCAGAGGGCACAAGTCTGAGAGGCAGGATTGACTTGTCCTCTGTTCCAAGAGGTGCAGCCTCCTGGGTTCCACAAAATGAAGACAAATACTCAATTCCAATAATTGAGGCTGCTTCTAGAGCTGAGTAGGTAAAGCCAAAATAGGCTGAATAATCCTAGTGGGACTGAAAGGTGGAGCATCTAGCCAGTGAAGATTATTCTCAAGTCATAAGAATCTAATAGAATTTGCCCCGCTAGGTTTTAGATTCCTCTGGTTTCACATATTCAGATATAGACAAGAATTTTGCCCCAGCTTGTATGCTACTAATTCTTCACCTGTACTTGAATTAGACGATGAGATTTGGGACTTTTGGCTGATGATACTTATGTATAAGATTTTGGACTTAGAATTGATGCTGGAATGATTGGGATGGGATGAATGCATTTTGTATGTGAGAAGGACATGAATTTCTGATGGAGCAGAGAGTAGACTGCTTTGGGAACTGTGTCCTCCTCAAAAAATATGTTGGAGTTCTAACCCCTCAGTACCTCAGAATGTAACCTTATTGAAGGTAGGGTTTTACAGAGGTTATCAAGTTAAAGTCTTAGGTGGGACCTAATTCAATATGACTGGTGTCCTTATTAAAAAATTGAGACAGACAAGTTCAGAGAAAATGCCATGTGAAGGCAGCAGAAGAGACTGGGATAATGCAGAAGCCAACAAGTGGTAAAGATTGCCAGCATACCACCAAAATCTAGGGAAAAGACATGGAATGGATTTTCCCTCTAAGACCTCAGAAGGAATGAAACCTGCCAACACCTTGATTTTAGACTTCTAGACTCTATCACTTCAGACCACAAAATTTTGTCATTTAAGCTATCCACTTTATGGTATTGTGTTACAATGGCCCTAGGAAGCTAATACACTCAACAAACCCCAAGTAGAATAAACCCAAAGAGACACACTCATACGCATTATAATCAAATTATCAATAACCAGAGACAAAGGCAGAATCTTGAAAACAGTGAGAGAGAAGCAACTTGCCATGTACAAGGGATCACCAGTGAGATTACTTGCTGATTTCTTCTAAGAAACCTTTGAGGAAAGAAGACAATACGGAGGTAAATTTAAAGTGCTGGAAAAAAAACCCCTGTCAACTGAGAATTACAGATCAGCAAAACTGTCCTTCAAA
Source organism: Acinonyx jubatus (assembly GCF_027475565.1). Classification (NCBI taxonomy): domain Eukaryota; kingdom Metazoa; phylum Chordata; class Mammalia; order Carnivora; family Felidae; genus Acinonyx; species Acinonyx jubatus. The sequence goes on along the minus strand of NC_069380.1, from coordinate 492,619 downwards.
AATAAGGGAGAAATTCAGCCATTCACAGAGAAACAAGTGGTGAGGAAATGCACTACCACTAAAGGGAGTCCTTTGGGTAGAGCTAGAAGGATGATAGAGTGTAGCTCTAGCATGTAACTCAGAGCCACATGAAGATATAAAGATCTGTGGTTCAGGTAAATACAAGGACACACATGAAAGAAATTAATTTTGGTTTGTAACTCCACTTTTATTTCTACTTATTTCTATAGGATAATATCTATTTCTATAGGATTTAAAAAACAAAATCAGAAATCTATTAGCACACAATGTATAAAGATTACTTTTTTAATATTTATTTTTGAGAGAGAGAGGGCACACAAGCAGAGAAGGGGCAGAAAGAGAGGGAGACACAGAATCCAAAGCAGGCTCCAGGCTCTGAGCTATCAGCAGAGAACCTGACAGAGGGCTCGAACTCGTGAACCATGAGATCATGACCTGAGCCAAAGTCAGATGTTTAGTCGACTGAACTACCCAGGTGTCCTAAAGATTAATTTTTGACATCAATAATATAAATGGGGAATTTGGAGCTGCAGAGGAGTAGGGTTTTGTGCAATTAAAGTTGGTATAAGTTCATATTAGATTGTTATAACTTTAGAATATTATATGTAATCCCCATGGTAATTATAAAAAAACTATAGATGTATACAAAAGGAAATAAGAAGATAATCAAAACATGAAACTACAACATTTGCAAAGCCATGTTCCCTGTAGCATTATTCACAATAGCCAAGAGGTGGAAGCAAACCAAATGTCCATCAATGGATGAATGGATTATGGAGAGAGTTTTAGTTCTGCAAAATGAAAGTTCTATAGATCTGTTGCACAACAATGTGGGTATGGTTAACTCTACTGAACTGTACATTTAAAAATGGTTAGATAGTAAATTTTGTTATTTTTTATGACGTTTTTTTAAAAATATAAAAAATGACATTACAAAAAGAACCCCACACAACTAAACACAATAGAGATAAGTAATACAAGAAATGAGAGACAAAAAAGCTAGAAGATATACAAAAAACAAATAGCAAAATGGCAGAAGCCTTTCCAACAGTAGGTACTTTAAATGGATTAAACTCTCCAATTAAAAGGTAAATTTGCAGAATGGATTTTAAATCTTTTTTTTTTAATGTTTATTTATTTTTGAGAGAGAAGGAGAGTGCGATTAGGGGAGGGACAGAGATTCCAAAACAGACTCTGTGCTGATAGCTGAAAGCCTGATGCGGGGCTTGAAATTATGAACCAGGAGATGGTGATCTGAGCCAAAGTTGGATGCTTAACTGACTGAGCCACCCAGGTGCCCTTACAGAATGGGTTTTTAAAAAATGGTCCAACTATATGCTATCTATAAGATAATCACTTTAGATCCAAAAACATACAATGGTTGAAAGTGAAAAATTAGAAAATGGTATTCCATGCAAACAGTAACCAAAAGAGAGCCAGGGTGGCTATGCTATTACCAGACAAAATAGACTCTAAGTCAGATAATATTACAAGAAACAAAGAATGACATTATACATTGATAAAAGGGTCAATTAACCAATAAGACGTAACAATTACAAATATATATGCACCAAACATCAGAGCCCTCAAATATATAATACAAATATTGACAGAATTGAAGGGAGACAGTTTTTCAATAAAAGGAGACTTAAGTGCTTCATTTTCAAGAACTACAAAGATTATCAAGATGAAAATAGATTACTTGAACAAAACATTCAAGCCAACAGAATTTTTCTCAAGTGCACATGAAACATTCTCAGGATAGACAATACGTTAGGCAACAAAACAAGCCCTAATAAATTTTAAAAGACTGAAAACATACACAGTATCTCTCCTAATCACAATGGAAGAAGACTAGAAATTAACAGAGAAAAACTGAAAAATTCACAACAAACTTATGGCATGCAGCAAAAGTCGTGCTAAAAGGGAACTTTACAGCTGTAAAATATATACAGTAAAGAAAAGAAAGATCATAAATAACCTAATGATAAACCTTAAGGGAAAAAAAAGGTAAAATAAACCCAAAACTGGAAGGAAGAAAATAATAAAGATTAGAGCCTATATATAAATAAAATAGAAAAAAGAGAAACAATGGCTAAAAAAAACAAAATCAAAAGTTGGCTTTTGAAAAATCAACAAAATTCACAAACCACTGACTAAGAAAAAAAGGAAAAATGCAAATTACTAAAGTCAGAAACAAAATGTGTCAATTTGGGGCACTTGGGTGGCTCAGCTGGTTAAGCGCCTGACTTTGGAGCAGGTCTGTGAGTTTCAGCCCCACATCGGGCTCTGTGCTGACAACAGGGAGCCTGGAGCCTGCTTCAGATTCTGTGTCTCCCCTCTCTGCCCCTCCCCCACTCACACCTCTGTCTCTTTCTGTCAAAAGTAAATAAAAACATTAAAAAAGTTAAAAGAAAATGGGTGAATTGCTACCGATTTCAATAAATAAAAAGCATTATAAGAATCTACTATAATTAGAAACACCTACCAAAACTGAATCATGAATAAATAAAAAAAGCTGAGCAGACTTGTATCTAGCAAGGAGACTGAATCAGTAATCAAAAACTTCCAAATTAAGAAATGCCCTGGATCATATGGCTTCTATGATGAATTCTATCAAACTGATAGTTACCTAAAAGGAGGTGGTTGGGGGGGATGGGTTAAATAGGTGATGGGGGATTAAGGAGAGCACTTGTGAGGAGCACCAGGTGATATATAAGGAAATAATGCATCACTATATTGTACACCTGAAAATAATATTACCCTGTAAGTGGAATTAAATAAACACTTAAAAAAATTAATACCATCCCTTCTTGGACTCTTCCAAAAAACTGGGGGGGGATAAACTCATCCTAACTCATTTTAAGAGGCCAACATTACCAGAAACTAAAGCCATACATAGACATGATAAAACTATAGACCAATACCATTTATAAACACTGATGTAAAAACCCTCAACAAAATACTTACAAAACAAATTCAATGGCTTATTAGAAGGATTATATATCATGATCTAGGGGAGATGGATTCCTGGAATGCAATGATGGTTTAAAATACAAAACAAACTAAAACAATGCAAAAGACATTAACAGAATGAAGGAAAAAAGAAGACCATGATCATCTCAGTTGATGCAAAAATTGTATTAAAAAAATTTTTTTTAATATTTATTTATTTTTGAGAGACAGACAGACAGAGCGTGAGCTGGGGAGGAGCAGAGAGACAGAGGGGGAGACACAGAATCCAAAACAGGCTCCAGGCTCCAAGCTGTCAGCAGAGAGCCTGATGAGGGGCTCGAATCCACAAACCACCAGATCATGACCTAAGCAGAAGTCAGATGCTTAACCGACTGAGCTACCCAGGTGCCCCAAAAATGGTATTATTACTTTTTTTTAAATTTAAATTCAAGTTAGTTAACATATGGTGTATTAGTATTGGTTTCAGGAGTAGAATTTAGTGATTCATCACTGACATTTAACACCCAGTGCTCATTCCAACAAGTGTCCTCCTTAATGCCCATCACCCATCTAGCCCATCCTCCAACCCTTCTCTCCCTCTCCTCTAACAGGAATTGAAGGAAATTTCTTCAACATCATAAAGGCCATATGAGAAAAACCCACAGATACCATTGTCAATGGTGAAAGACAAAAGCTTTTCCCCTCAGACAGAAGAAAAAGATGCCTGCCTTTTCTACTTGTATTCAACATGATATTAGAACTTCTACCAGAGCCATTAAATAAGAAAGAGAAACAAAAGGCATCCCAACTGTCAGAAGTAAAATAATCTTTTTTGTAGCTGATATAATTTTATATGTACAAAACTCTAAAGAATCCACAAAGAAAACCTGTTAGAAAAAAACTCAGCAAACTTACAAAATATAAAACCAAGACATAAAAGTTAGTTATGTTTCTATTTAGCAGTAATGAAAAATCCGAAAACAAAAGTAATAATTCCCTCTACAATACCATCCAAAAAGGTGATACACTCAAGAATAAACTTAAACAAGACACTTGCTGTATATTACACAATAGTGATAAAAGAAATGAAAGAAGACAAAAATAAGAGGAAATACATCCCACACTCATGGATTGAAAGACCTAATATTGTTGACAATACCACCCAAAGCAATCTACAATGCAATGCAGTCTCTAACAAAATCTCAGTGATGTTTCAGGCAGAACAGAAAAACCCACCCTAAAAAAGTCATACGGAATCTCAAGGGACCACAAATTACCAAAACAGTTTTGAAAAAGAACAAAGTTGGAGAACTCACACAGCCCGATTTCAAAACTTGCTATATAAAGCTATGGTAATCAAAAAAGTGTGCTACTGGCATAAGAACAGATAGACTGATGGAGTAAATAGAGATCCCAGAAATAAACCTTCACATATATTATGGCTAACTGCATATTGACAAGTATGCCAAGACCATTCAATGGAGAAAAGACCATCTTTTCAACAAACAATGCTGGGAAAACTGGACATCCACATGGAAAATAATGAAATTGGACTCTTCTCTCATATCATACACAAAAGTTCACTCGAAATCAAAGACCTAAGTCTAACAGCTAAAACTATAAAACTCTTAGAAGAAACCATAAGGGAAAAGCTTCGTAATGTTAGATTCAGCAAAAATTTCTTGACTATGACACTAAAAGCACAGGCAACAAAAGAAAAAAACAGAAAAACTGGATTACCAAATTAAAATTTTTTGTGGATCAAAGAATGCTACCAAGAGAGTAAAAAGGCAGCCCACAGAATGGGGGGAAAAATCTGAAAATGATGTATCTGACAAAGGATTAAAATCCATGATGTATAAAGAACTCCTACACCCCAACAACAAAATAATCCAATTCAAAAACGGTCAAAGGACTGGAATAGGTCTTTCTCCAGAGAAAATATACAAATGGCCAATACACACATGGAAAAATGTATTCAACAATCTGAGCCATGTGGAAAATGCAAATCAAATCCATAATGAGATACAATCCATATCCTAAATAGCTATTACTTAAAAAAAAAGTGTTGGTGAGGATATGGAAAAATTGGAACTCTTATGCATTGCTAATGGAAATATAAAATGGTGCAGCATTGTGGAAAACAGTTTGGCAGTTCTTCAGAAAGACAAACTGAATTATAATATAATTTAGCAATTCCAGACCTAGGTATAAACCCAAAAAAATTGAAAGCAGAGACTCAAACACTAGAACACCCATGTTTATAGCGGCATTATTCACAATAGCCAAAAGGTTGAAACAATCCAAGTGTCCATCAACATATGAATGTATAAACAAAATGTAGTATATACATACATTGAAATATTATTCAGTCACGAAAAGGAATGAAATTCTGATACATGTTATAACATGTAAACATTATGCTAAGTGAAACAGATAAATTCATAAAGACAGTAGGACAAGTTATCAGAGGCTGGGGGTGGGGAAGAAAAATGGGGAGTTATTGTTTAAGGGTTACTGAGCTATTTGGGATGTGAAACAGTTCTGGAGATGAATAATGGCAACAGTTGCATGACACTTGGGGTATTTAATGGTACTGAACCATACATTAATGGTTAGAATAGTTAATTTTATATATGTTTTACTTCAATTTAAATATAAGACACTGTAAAAAAAACTCAATAAAAGAAATGTATGCAAGTCCTAACTTAGGGCCAAATAAGGCGACTTCCACAACTTATCTGGGGAGCCCGCAGAACATGGTACAGGGTTTAAGATGACAGGTTCTGAATGAAGCTACACTACCCAGTCTAATCCTGGCTCCACCTTTCTGTAGCTGTGTGACCTCAGGCAAGTTGCTTCATCCTTTTGGTCAGAATCTCCAATCTAGACAACAATACTAGTGTCTTTCTCACAGGATTGTTATAAAGATTAATGAGTTATTCACTTATTATTGCCCTTAGAATGAGTTAATTCATATGAAGCACTGACACAAAGAGATTAATAATGACGAACTCATTGTTAGTAGCTAGCCAAACAAACCCATCAATCCACATTCAAAATTAAATATGAATGGCTTTGATCTGAATTTATTTTGGTGTTCAAATTCAGAAAATTACCTAGTAATAATTAGTAAATTCTCAGATGTTCACGGTCAGAAACAGGTTTTATCATAGTATTTTGATGACAGTTCTACGTGCTTTCCTATTGCCCAGATTTCATAAGGTAGCAAGAAACACATATATTAGGTATCCTTCACTGTCCCTTCCTTCTATATTTCACTAATTTGCATGATTAAGAGTTTCTTAAATTACTACGAATCATGAGAATTTCTTGTTTAAAGTTGCAGCTATGAAACTTAAATTTACAGAATGTTGGTACTGGATTGTTCTAAAAGTCATACTAGTACTCATTTCCCTTATACATTGCTACTTAAAATTTGAAAAAAAATACTTGGTCTCTAAGGAATACTAAATACTTACCAACTGAAGATAGAAATCAGTAGGACTATTTATATGACAAACCATAACTGAAACGTCTGTCATTTCTTTAGGCAAAACAGGTGGGTGATAATGTAAAGTCATATTTTTTTCAGAGTGGCTTCTTGGTGATTGTGACCTAAACCTAATCGAAAGCACAATCAAAGCATAAGCAAGAACCATTTTCTTCAAAGAATCTCTTCTCTTAGCAATTTGGTCTGAAGAAAAGACTTGTGCATGTACTTATTTATCTACCAAGAGTATTCCCTTTCCAATTTCTCTTCTAATACATTTCTTGGTATTGTCTCCAATTATCAAACTAGGTTAAATAAGATGTCAAGTTTCCAAAGTCAACAATTGACCTTCAATTTTGTGTTGGAACATTTTTGAGCCAGGCCTGTTTCTTCTACTCAGATTCAAGGATTCTCCTCTTTTGAACAAAAACAAAGCAAAACAAAAAAACAGTTTCTCATCTTTCAGTTAAATTGATAACCACAGTTCATAGTAGCACCCAGGCCAGCTGAGGGTCTCCGTGGGCCCCCTCCAGCTCTAATACTACTCTTATTTCTCTACAATGAAACCTACTTGGGTCACTTCCAGAGTCATCTCCCCACTCGGACAAAAAGTTAGTATCTTCCACTATCTCTCTCAGTCGTCCTACTTTGTTCATCAGTGATGGGGGTGGGGGAAGAAAGTTGAAGTATCTATTCTAGATTCAGACATTAAATACAGAGTGGGTGATCATGAACTTACTCTAAAGGGTAGAAAATTTAAGCCAGGCACTGTTAAACTGTAATTCTTAAAACCATAGGGGAGCTGTCTGTGAAGTTATCAGGAGTCTAAAATTTGTTTCAGTATCTACAGTTTCTATTTTGAGTTGTAATTGAGTTTTAATTTCTTTATTAAATTATCTGAATGTCATTTTCTGACAATTATACTTAGAAAACTAATAGCGGTTTTTTTAATCTCTTAATGTTCACTTTGGAGTCAGTCCATAGTTTTTAAAGGTAAATTCTGCTATTCCAATTTATAACTATAATTTCAAAAGTATTTAATAAGTTACCTACCTTGCTAATTCCATAAAAACTAATGCATCTCTAAGAGACACAGGCATATCACTGCTTATTTGATTTGTTGGTGGTTTCTGCAGGTCTACAATAAGCACACCATCTTCTTCTCTAAAAACTTTCATTAAAACAGCCTTGTTATTTACCATTTTCAAAAATTCTACTTTAGCTTCTTCTCCCCAGCCTTCATTCTGTGGAAAAAGTAAAATTCCGATGTACTTAGTAATTATAATTAGTGCTAATGGTACAATACTCTGGATTTATCTTTGGTTTTGTTTTGTTTGGATTTGGCTTTATACAACCAAAGACTGCAAACGAGCAAAGGGACTCAACCATAGACACTAAACAACAGCTATGGTCACAAACCCAAGGTCGGTGCTTATGTATGCACAATATATGGATGTGTGTGTGTGTGTGTGTGTGTATGAGCTCTATGCCCAATATGGGGCTTGAACTCACGACCCCAAGATCAAGAGTCACATGTTCTGAGCCAGCCAGGTGCCCCTAGACCTTTGATTTTATGAACAGTCTCAAGGTGTCCATAAGCTATTGTACTTTAGAATTTAGTTTCACCTCTGAGTATTAATACGAAGATTATAAATATTCTAAAATAAAACAAGTATTGCATATTTTTCTCTTAAATGACAAATTCAAAAGGTAATTTTGAAAGTATAATGGGAGCCATGTAATGCAATCAAGATATCTGTAATCATCAGTTAACTGAGTTTCCGTTAACTAGGAATATAGGAGGTACATGCTACTTAAACAGTAAGGATAAGCATTCACTCATTTAAAAAAATTTTAAGTTGATCTTTGAATCTTTAAGTCCCCCGCACCATACCTAAAGTAAATTTTAAGAGTTAAAACTATACATTTCTGGTGTTAAGTTCTTTATAGATTTTAAATATTAATCCCTTATCAGATACATTATTTGCAAATATCTTCTTCCATTCAACAGGCTGCCTTTTCATTTTGTTCATGGCTTCCTTTATTGTGCAAAAGTTTTTTATTTTGGTGTAGTTCCAAATACGTTATTTTTGCTTTTGTTTCCTTTGCCTGAGGAGACATATCTAGAAAAATGTTACTCTGGCCGATGTCAAAGAAATTACTATGTTTTATTTAGGGCTTTTATGGCTTCAGGTCTCATATTTAGGAATTTAATTCATTTTGTGTTTCTTTTTGTGCATGGTATGAGAAAATGGTCCAGTTTCCCAGCACCATTTATTGAAGAGACGGTCTTTTCCCCATTGTATATCCTCGCCTCATTGGTCATAGATTAATTGATCTTATAAGCATGGGCTTATTTCTGGGTTCTCTATTCTGTTCCATTACTATTTTGATTAGTATAGCTTTGTAGTATATTTTGAAATCTGGAATTGTGATACCTCCAGCAGAGCTGTTGAATCGCTCTGTTGTATACCTGAAACTAATGTAACTGTGTGTGCCAACTATGCTCAAATTTTGAAAAAGCTACATGTTTCTTAAAAAATAAAACCTCTTTCTAAAGGTTATAAAATTAAAGCCAACTCAGAAAATGCTAAAAATTACAAAAGACAAAATTTAAACCAATTTTACCATTTTGAGGAAAACACCGCGTGTGATATATTTCCTTTTACTTTTTATTTATTCATTCTTCCAAATATATGTTGAATGCCTACTATGTGCTAGGTAATCTGCTATGTGCTGGGAATACAATGATGGGCAAAGACACAGACTCCTGCTTTCATAGATTTCATAATAATGTAACAGTTTAACATATATTCTTACACACAATTCCTGTCTTGTAGGAGTTGTTGAGTCTTGCTGGGGAATAGACAATGCAAGTAAATATGCAAGTACTTATGCTTAAATATTTATGAAATTTTTCCTAAATACTGCAAAGTAATATGTGATATGGGCTACAACTAAGGAACAAAGTGCCACAAAAATAGTAAAGAAATGGAAACTCACACTACACTATATTTAAAAATTTTTCTCTCCACATCTGACTCAAGTTTAGTGGTTTATTTGGATATTTCATCTATCATTCCACGCATATATGCTTATTCAACTCAATTTCCCACTAAGAATATTTCTAATTATGGAACCTGAAGTTCATTTCCTTTTTTACTGGCACTGATAGTTTATTATGCAAAATGTACTTACAAGACAATTGGTGCCTCGAACTTACACTTTGCAATCTGACTGGTAATACATAGCTAAAATTGGAATATTTAGCCCCCAAAGAAGAAATAATTTAAGTCTCACTTACCGAATTCTGTGGAACAATGTCTTTCAATGAGCATGGCAGTGCTAACGGCTGGATGTCTTTCAGCAGCTCTTCAATATACGGTTCAGACTTCCTAAGAACTAGGCATAAGTCATTTATTACTATATGCTGCTCAGCAGTGTGTTCTGATCTTGCGTGGGTATCACCAACTCTAGAAGAATTCAAGTGGTATTTATTGAAAATAATACTTGAAACACAAATTTGCTTTCCTCCATAAAAGGTATGCATTTTTTTTAAAAAATATAATTTACTGTCAAAACAGGTATGCATTTCTAAGTCTCCTTAAGCTGAATCTTCCAGAAAGTTATACTCTGATTCATACTTACTGCATAGCTTTAACCTAGTTTTTATAACTACAGACATTGATTTTTCTCTATAGAATTAAATCTCAATTGACTTAATCTGAATTGTCTTTCATATTTCTATTTGGCTTAAATTTAAAGGGGATAATGATGTCCTCAAACAGAAATCTATTTATTTATAAAGCTATGGCCATTAGATAGTGACCATTTTATAGTTAATAGTGGTCCTTACTATAGAAACATTTTCAGTTTTATTTTTATTATTTTATCATTTTTGTTTTATTTTCCTAGAAGACTGAAATATTTTTGAATACTGATGGTTAGACACTATGCCACTTCAATATGCACTGATAAAATTATAGAAGTCTGATTTAAAATTTTACTGAGTCATCCTGCAGCTAGTTGTAATACTTTATTTAAAGGAAATACTTTTGTGCATCATTCCCTGTTTTGAAGCAACACAGAAAAGTACTTAAGTTTGGGTTACATCAAAAATCTCCTTTGGGGCGCCTGGGTGGCGCAGTCAGTTAAGCGTCTGACTTCAGCCAGGTCACGATCTCACGGTCCGTGAGTTCGAGCCCCGTGTCAGGGTCTGGGCTGATGGCTCAGAGCCTGCAGCCTGTTTCCGATTCTGTGTCTCCCTCTCTCTCTGCCCCTCCCCCGTTCATGCTCTGTCTCTCTCTGTCCCAAAAAAATAAATAAATAAACGTTGAAAAAAAAATAAAAAAAAAAATCTCCTTTTACTAGCTCCTCACCTAGTAACATTGATAAATGATAATACTTCACTAATTTAGTAATTAGTAAAACAAATTATAGAGCCAAATTATATGTCTTAGAAGTGAAGAATGATAAATTACTCCTCTCTATCCCCATTTTCAATTTCCTTTATTCTTTAGTATCCCACCCCCATGATCAACAGGCCAGAAACATGTAACTACTATAAAACATCATACCCCGTAACAATTAGGACTTCAGAATTTCCAAAATCTACCATGAATATTTGTATTAGTGCAACTTCACGGACTGAGAATTTGGTTGGACTACAAAATTTTCTAATATTTTCGCTTTCTATTGGAATTAATTCAGTGATAGTTCCTCGACACCACATTCCATTTTCAATACTGTTGACAAATATTCTTGCACCTAAATAATAAGGAAGACAAATCATTATCAGTATTTATGGAGAAAAATACCTAATAAGCTCTAACTTACGAACACATATATCAGTTTCATCACGAAGAAATCTTAATTCATTTATTTACTGAGGACATATACATGTCAGGTGCTATGAAAAAAATAAAGGTAGTATACTGTGATAGCTTCTGTTATATAGCTAAATAGGGAGCTAAAAACAAGGTTAGCAGTCTCTTATTGAAGACCTATGTTTTATGAACTATACCAAAGATGAATGAGACCATCCTGCCATCAAGAAGCTCAAGAAAGAAAAAGAGATGGGCAAATGACTGTACTTACAACAATAAAAATTTTCTATCCATGCGTGTGCACACATAGATGTACAGATATATAAATGCTGAAATCTGTAAAATACTTTGGGAGCATAAAGGAAGAAGCAATTACCTTCTCTTGATAAAGAGGAATGAAAGTAAAGAAACAATGAAAGGCAGTATGTGACATGCCAAAATTAAATACACACTGGGAGTTCAGAGAAGGGGAAGATGAACCAAGGACATAGCAGCAGAGGAAGACCTTAGGGAGAGATCAGATGAATTACAAATTAATAACCAGGAAAAAAGGTCAAGAAAGAAGGAGGCCTGAATTTGAATGCTCACTATGATCTCAGTGATGTTCTCAGTACATTACGTTTGAATTTACTTACTCCACAACAACAACCCTATGGAGATGGTGGCAAAGAGGTAGGAGGAGAATCCAAGTAGTCTTAGAGTCCATCCTCTTAACAACTAAGTTACCTATCTGAGATAAACTGGTAGATCTGACCACTGATTATATACAGAGGGATCCTGTATAATCCCCTCTGGACATGCTAATAAAAATAGGATAGTTGAGAGGCACATTAGGGCAACCTTTTAATTTTAGTTCTAACCAAAATGTTTATTTGGCCTAAAGATTATCATCAACCTTTCTCTTATGTCAATGTACCACGTAACCAATTATTTTGGCTTAAAGATTATCATCAACGTTTCTCTTAGGTAGATACACTACGTAACCAATTATTCTTAGTTTTAAACTATACACTATTAAACCATTCTTTTAAGTTTATTTATTCATTTACTTTCAGAGAGAGAAAGATAAGGCACATGCGTGAGAGGGAGGGAGGGAGGGAGGGAGAGAGAGAGAGAGATAGAGAGAGAAAATCCCTGCACTAGTGCAGAGCCTGATGTGGGGCTTGAACTCCCAAACCATGAGATCATGACCTGAGCCGAAATCAGGAGTTAGACACTTAACTGACTGAGCCATCCAGGAGCCCCAAACCATTCTTTTTTGATAGGTAAGTTAAAAGACTATTGAAGACATTTGTTGTCCTTTGCAGTGAAGAGCATATGTAGGAAAAAGGAACAAAAGGATATCCTCCTGAAGTATCATTTCACATTTCTTCCCTTATCACTCATTACTCAAAATATAGGTACTTAAGTCATGCAAATTTATTTGCCTTGAAATAATAATTGTCCTTAACTGAAAACAATGAATGACTTTTTGGCTTTTTTAGAAAATTTTCTGAATCTAAGCTGAACTCTTTCGGACATGTATTAAATTTTAGAGAATTACTTGTAGCCATAAAAGTTTAATACAACATTTCTTTCTTCTTAGATACTCAACAGTTAAAAGTTATCTAAAGTTAAAAATTACTATTAATTTTTGTCAGAAGTATACGATAATCCTAATTTTTGAATATTCTGAGAAGCTACACAGATAAGCTGAGAGTTAGTCACACTTTTAAAGTACTATATAACTAAACAGGTAATACTTTTTGGTATTATACATAGGCATTGATTGCTATTAATAGATGGTTTTCTCACTCTGTTAATAAATCATATAATAGCTTTGTCTTATTATAATCAAATTTAGTCAATGTATTATAAGGAAAACATTTGCAATAAGACCCTAAATTATGGCAAATTACACAAACCCTCAGCGTGGGTACCCTCAAAATATACTACCCTCTGTGGGGTCCTAGGAAACAGGTGCCGGTGTTCTCCTGCATCTCATTTAAGTGCTTAATGACATCCTCAATATTCACATGTGGACAGCAAGGGACTAACAGCCACAGTACAAGGAATCGTGTTAGAGGCCAATTTTCCCTGGAGACAGGGAAGCAAACTACATAACCTGCGATGGGCTTTGTAATTTAAAAAAATAACTCCTTTCACTCTGTAATTGAGGTTTTATATATACTTCACTCAGCAGTCAATATTTAGCTAACTTACCTAAATAAAATTATATCACTACAAAACTTTTAAGTTTATTTTGAGAGAGAGCCAAAGAGAGCACAAATAGCAGAGGGGCAGAAAGAGAGGGAGAGAGAGAAACCCAAGCAGGCTCTGCACTGTCAACGCAGAGCCTGACACAGGGCTCGATCACACAGACTGTGAGATCCTGACCTGAGCCGAAATCAAGAGTCAGACACTCAACTGACTAAGCCACCCAGGCACCCCTCTTATAAAACTTTTATGCTTCTGGAACAAATCTGTATTATATAAGGTCTATAAGGGTTAGCCTATAAGGGTTGGCCAAATACTATATAATATTTACATAAACTTGATATTTTAGCTTGGAGTAATATTTCATTACCTAGCTCCAAAAGGTCTGAAGGATCAAGGTGTAAACTCTTACTGCAAAACTGATCGACCTTCTTTTCCAGTACTGTTGCATCTTTAATTTGTGAATACTTCCGGACATAAAAGTGGCAAGGATGTATTACATGGCTTACAAAAACTAGCTCTGGAGAACCTAGATAAGAATATTTAACCCATATTAACAAATCATAAGTTAGGAATGAATTCACAAAACCTGAATGCAATATCCTCTAAAAGAATATTAAGTGTCTTGTGGCATTGAAAACTCTAGAATACTTAAGCCCCACAAAAAGAAGTCCAAACCGAAAATAGTAACTAGACTGATAAAGTTCCCACTACCAACATTAAATCCTTTAGCATAACCTGAACTGCAACTATTTTATTTTACATGCCAGGTATTTTAAGTGGAATTGTAGTTCACGTGGTAGTTAGATGCTGAAGTCAAGATATGCTATAACTCTATCATATTACAACAAAACATCAGTTTATTTATGGATATTTTGGAACTCAGAACTCCATTGATATTAAATAGACTTCTTGCATATCTCAAAAAATCCTGTTTATACTATATCCAAAGAACTAATAATTAGCTCATAGATACTCTGAATCACAAATCTTACCTGGCTAGAAAGGGGTGAAAAAAACATCTGGGCAAAGCCAAATACTAAGCACCATTTAGGGGAAGAGATACATGTTTTGGTGGAAGCTGGGGGTGGTAGTGAGGGTAGAATAAAAGAAAAAAATATTCTGTTTACAGCAGTAATGAAGCCAAGTGTAGCTACTGAAAAGATGTTCAGAATATAATGTTACAAAAAAAAAAAAAAGGAATTAAAAGAACAGAACAGTGTGCACGGTGTGCTATGTTTTTGTATAAAAACAAGTTAGAAAAATAATATATGTGTATTTGCATATGCATAAAGAAACTGTGGAAGGGAAAGAAGGACCGAATGAAATGGGAACAGTTAGGTAAAAATTTCACAGTATTTTAATATATAATTTTTGAACAATGTAGATGTTTCATTTAGTAAAAATGTTTAAAACTCAAAAACTAGGAGGAGTGGAATTGGAGACAGTCAAGTATAGACAGATGATAAAAACTGAACAAGTGGATCATTTTAACTATCCAATACAGATCACAAAGAATAATATCCATATTGAATATGGGGTAAAGAGATAAATATGTATAACTGGGGAGACAGTTGACAGAAGTGTTATAAATTTCAGAAACATTTTTGCCAATAACAGCCAAAACCTTTAATACTCAAAAGGAAGAAGTTTTAGTTGATAGTAATATTCATTTTACTCACTGCCTTCATACTATGTAAGAGTTACTTTACGTACAGCAAACTCCACAACATCAAGTTCAGAGTTGTTAAAGTACCTGCTTTTGATCCAACAGCGGAAGATGATTTTTTCTGAAAAGGCTTTTTTGGATCTCTAGGTGTTTCCACAAGATAATCTGTGAAGCGTGCTTCATCAAAATAGGAAATAAAGGCAATTGTACTAGTTTTATTAAGTTGACAATGGTATACTACTGTTTAAAAAGCTGTACTTGAATTGGCGAAATACTGGAATGGTAAGACTCCTTGTTATCAGTAGGTAAAGTCATAATAGATTTCTTAAATCACTGAGATTTCAATGATAATAATACAATGGAAACAACTGAAAACATGCTCCTCCTTTTTTTTTTTTTCATTCAAAATGTCATTCTGCAGAATCAACCAATGAAACAGACTGAGAAGTGATGGATAACAGATCTCTTAACTCACTGAGATTTCAGTGATAAAATACAATAGAAACAACTGAAAACATGTTCCTCCCCTCCCCCCCCCCCCCCCCACCCCCGGCTGTTTCATTCAAAATGTCATTCTGTAGAATCAACCAATGAAACAGACTGGGAAGTGGTGGGTGGAAGAGAACTAAAATGGAACTTGAAAATGGTCCTAAAGAAGACCAGTAATATAAATACACAGTAGTAGTAGTTAATGGGGAGAATACAACATTGTAAATCTAATCAAAGTATTATGATACATTGAAATGTTACAAAATAGATGCTATTATATTCATGACAGATTTTATTTCAGATTATGTAACAGGTTATATCTTTAAACAATTTTTTATAACAGATTATATCTCAGAACAAAGATTTAGGAGAAGCTATTCTTTAAGGACAAAGACATGAGATCGTTTCTACAAGTATCTTCATTTTTTATATAAGGTTTATGTGTAGAACACCAAAAAGTCAAATACTTCAATTAAACCAAACATTAAATTAACATCTTAGAGTTTAGATTATTGCATTAAAAATAAAAATTATCCTAACTCTGGAAAATGTGAAAGCAGGGACAAGGAATCAATGGATGTTAACTCACAATCAAGAAGGTATAAGATAACAGCACTATGTTTCTATTAAATATAGGGACTAATTTTGTTTCTAATTACAGACATATTGTTTCCTTGCTTTTGTATTTTCACTCACTTTCCAGGTTTTCTTCAATAATTTCTTCAATTATCACATCAGGGCTAGATCCCATCTGAGGCAGAATAGTAACGGTTTGAGGGGATGGTGTTGCAACAACCTCTTTCTGTGGCTGGAAATCTTCTGCTTCTAAATGCACATCATTGGTTTCCCATTGCAAAGAACATGGTGGGGCTTCATTAGTTAGGAAAGACACGTCAATCTTTTTCTTTTCTTGTGATGGGTATGTATCATGACAAGAAAATTCCTTTTTATGATTATATTGCTTTTGAACATTCTGTTCCATTTCATTTTCTTGGGGATTACGTCTGTTTAAAAAATAGACAAGTATTAAGAACACTTGTGATGAGCACTGAGTGTTGGAAGTATGTGATAGATCACTAAATTCTGTACCAGAAACCAATATTACACTGCATGTTAACTAACTGGAATAAATAAAAGTTGGGAGGAAAAAAATACATAGGCATATGGCTACTTTAAATTGTTTCATAAATTTTTTGTATCTACATTCAAGTCATTTCCTATTCACACGACAGTTAATAAGGTGACACATATAGGAGTGTCTGGGTGGCTCAGTCAGTTGAGCATCCAACTCCTGGTTTGGCTCAGGTCATTATCTTGTGGTTCATGAGTTTGAGCCCCACATCAGGCCCTGTGCTGGCTGTGTGGAGCCTACTTGGGATTCTCTCTCTCTCCCTCCCCTGCTCATGCTCTCTCTCTCAAAATAAATAAACTTAAAAAAATACCATGACACATATAAAAAGGTAAAGCTGTATAGGTGCCTCAGAAGTATCTTTTACATAGCCTTACTGATGTATAATTTGCATAACATGAAACTCAATCATCTTTACTAAATTTACAGTTGTGCAACCATCACCATAATCTAATTTTAGAACATTTTAATCTAATTTTAGAACCCAGAAGGAACTTTTGCCCATTCCCAGCCCTAAGCAAACCTAAGGTTTTTTTTTTTAATATGAAATTTATTGTCAAATTCGTTTCCATACAACACCCAGTGCTCATCCCAACAGGTGCCCTCCTCAATGCCCAGCACCCACCCTCAATTCCCTCCCACCCCCCATCAACCCTCAGCTTATTCTCAGTTTTTAAGAGAAACCTAGGGGTTTTAAAAGGTCAACAAGAGGTATAATCAATGAGAAGCTGAAGGAAAAAGTTGATACAGTCATGTCATAATCTTCTAGTCCTAAAAAACAATGAATATAGGCTTAAAAAATCATTGTGATTTGGCTTAGCTGTTTGATTTTAAATTATGGTTATTTCTTCTAATTCCCTAGCTTAAAAATAAAGTATAGGAAACAGTGAAGGGTACAATCCTGAACAGATCATTAGAAATCTCCACCTAGCCTAAAAACCACCTTTAGTCTGAACCCTTTAGGAGGTATTATTTGGTAGCCACTAACCTACAGCTAATCGTTTATATGGTTGACTCCATGTTTTTCTATCTTCTTCACATATCCACATAGATTTAGGCTATCAAATCTACAAGTACAGAAATTCTATCAAAGAAATGAGATGGAGTCTCAAAAAGCTTGTCTTTTAGTTAACCCATTACGAATTTAGCTTCATCACAGATCATCACTGAGAAAACATTTTAGGGCTGGAAGCAGACCGTGCTCTACATGGAAGACTACCTGACCGTGAAGACGGGCAAGGAGATCTTTGGCACCACTGGCATGTGGCCCAATGCCAAGAATAATTGCGACCTGGACTTCACCATCGATCTGGACTTCAAGGGCCAGCTGTGCGAGCTGTCCTGCTCCACTGACTACCGGATGCGCTGGGGCGGCATCCGGCTTCTGCCGCCCTGGCCGGGCTGGCCCTGCACGGGCCCAGGGGCTGCGGCATTCCTAGGCAGTTTGGGGGCTCCCTCTTCCTTTCCTTCCCTCTCTCAGAAGGGGGTTTTAGGGGCCTGGGCTGGGAGGAGGGGGCACTTTGTGACTGTGTTTTTCATAACTTATGTTTTGATATGGTTGCATTTATGCCAATAAATCCTCAGCTGGGATGGGTAAATAAATAAATAAATAAATGGCATTTTAGGGGTGCCTGGGTGGCTCAGTCGGTTAAGCGTTGGACTCTGGTTTCAGCTCAGGTCATGATCTCATGGTTCATGAGTTTGAGCCCTGCGTTGGGCTCTGGGCTGACAGCACAAAAGCTGCCTGAGATTCTCTCTCTCTCCCTCTCTCTCTGCCCCTCCTCTGCTCTGTCTCTCAAAATAAATAAACTTAAAAGTAATTTTTTTAAATAAAAAAATAAAAAGCATTTTAGAAATAAGAACAAGGCCAATTAGATTCAGCAATGACACATTATCTGTTTCTTCCAACAAAAGGTATGCTTTGAATACACGTTGAATTCAAAAGATATGTATATCTGAGGATATGTATATGTACACAACTTTGCAAACCACACATTCCTTTTTATAACAACTCTCATTTGACCTGGGATATTTAACACTGTCCACCAAGTCCAGTCTCAAACTCCCCCTTTGACTTCTAGAGCACCACTTGCTCCCATTTGTTCTTCAACCTCTGCCTACTCCTTCTCAATCTTGTTTTGTTTTGTTTTTGCAGGTTGCCCTTTTTCAGTTTTAAAATTTAATATTTTTCCAAGGTACTGTCCTTGACTTATGTCAGTACCTACTCTTACTGGGCAAACCCATTGTTTAATTACCACCTGTAATAAGTAGAAGCAGATTACGGTGTACTTTCTCTTAAAACTAGGAAAAAATTTAAGACTACTCTGAATTAAATTTAAAATCAAAACAAGATATATGCAGACTCTTAAAGAGACAGAATAGCTTTTGATACTAAAAATGTTCAATAGTGACAATATTCAAGTTATGGAAATATCTAGAAGAATGTATTCATTGCAAAGACTGATGATTATCCATGGAAGCACAAAAGTAAGGTCACAGACAAATATGGTACAGGGCTCCACACCTGGGGGAAGATGCCCTGAGCCCAAGGACTAGCACTCTAGACCTCTGGCAGCGTCTTTCCTCTGAGGTAAGAAATGCGCTATCTAAGCCTAATGCTATTAAGCTACTTGATTAATCTTTTCCCCTTTATTCCAAACAAGACTGCAAACAAAGAAATTTTTGATAATTTCGCTTCTTAGGCCTGTCTGGACTAGAAAAGAATCCCAACACAAGTATCCTAGTCCCTGTGGCAATTGTATTTGTCCATTAAGTTAATAAACTAGCATTCTGGCTAAACTGGCATTCAGTTTTGTGAATTTGGCTTACAGGAGTTTACCTGGCTTAAAGCAGATCTGCTCATGTCTGTTCCTGACCTTTTAACACTGTGGGCTAAACTCTAGAAGGTAATGAATGTGATGCTCCCTGAGGGATGATTTCCCCTGGACACATACCACTTAAAATTGAATGAACTTATTTTCTTTCGGTGGGTTTCTAAACCATCTGTATTCTGACTAATCCTAAACCTAGAATCAAGTTCAAGACCTTTTCTTAAGTTTTAGCACATGTAGCTAACTGCTCTCTGGACATTTTCCCCCATACATCTCATCAACAACAGTAACTCAACATGTCTACTATCCCCAACTCCCAAATTTTCTTCTTGTAGTCCCAATCTTGGTGAATACCAATCCATCAACTTAATCACCAAAGCCAGGCCTGTAAAGGATGCTTCTCTTTCCCTCATTTATCACACTCAAACAGTAAGTTTTATCAATTTTCCCTACTTAGCATTTGTCATATCTATTGCTCTCTAGTGATACTACCTATGTTTCGTTTCTCATCATTTGCTGAGACTATTGATACAATAGCCCCACTGATCCTTCAGCCTCAAGCCTCATACTCCTTTCCAAATAATCCTATAAATAGCCACCAAAGTTACCTTTTTAAAATTCAAATTATTTTATTTTCATGTTGAAATTATCTTTTAGTGGTTTTCAACTGTCTATAGCTGTGCTGTCCAATAGAACTTTCCATGATAATGCAAGTGTGGGACTGTCCAACATGGTAGCTACTAACCACAAGTGGCTACTACTGAGCACCTGAAATGTGCTAGTACAATTAAGGAATCCAATTTTTCAATTTTTTTTTAAGTAATCTCTACGATCAACGTGAGGCTCGAACTCATGACCCCAAGATCAAGAGTCACATGCTCTACCAACTGAGCCAGCCAGGCACCCCTCCAATTTTTTCTTTTAACTTTGTTTTAATTAATTTGTGCTTAAATTTAAATGGGCACATGTGGTTAATGGATACCATATTGGATAACATGGATGTAGAAAAAAAAAGTCCAAACTGCTGCACAGCATACAAAGTCTTCAGGATTTAGCTTATATGTATCGTCTACCAAGTGAAATTATATATGCAGTTCCCTGAATGTAGTATGTTATCTCACTGACCATACCTTTCTTTCTGTTATGATGCATCCCTCCTTTTTGATTGCCTTTCCAATTGTTAGTCATTTTTCATAGATAAAATTTTCCTTTTCCCAAATCGATTGTTACCACTAAAAATGGACCATTCCTTTCTTTTGCATCTCCATTAAATTCTGTATATATTACTATCATAGCAATTATTCACTTTATTGTTTACATATGTCATCCTCTACTTATTGTAACTTCTCTGACATATATAATGTTTAGCATGTTAGTGCTTAGAACAAAATCAGTGTTCAATCCTGTCTGAACGAATGAATCTCAAAGATAACTTTCACATATATATCATTTAATACTGATTCCAGGTCGTTTCATTCTTAAATATCTCACAGAATTTAATAGATAGAAATCGTTGCCCTTTATATTATTTTACAGCTTTTGAATCATACATACAACACATCAGTTTTCCTGTCTCTTAGGTAATTTTTCTGTCTCTTAGACTCTATCAGATATTAATGGCATGTTGCCATTCTTATACTTACTTTGTTAAGCTCTCAAATTCAATCTTTCCCATATTGTTGAACATACAGATGATCTCACTACAATTCATATTCAACCTGAAATAAAACACTAGCATGTAAGTAAATGTTCTAATCCAAGTTTATTACTTTCTCTAAAAGTCAGCTGAACTGAACTATTACTTTCTATAAAAGTAAACTATTACTTCCTATACTTTTACTATTACTTTCTATAAAAGTCAGTTGCTGACATTAAACTCTAAAAGACAGAACATTTTTAAATGCTCTAATACAAATTTGTTACTTTCTTTAAAAGTCAGTTGCTGACATTAAAAACCCTAAAAGACAACAATTTTTTTCTTTTTCCTTTTTTTATATTTAATTTTTAAAATTTACATCTAAGTTAGTTAGCATATAGTGCAACAATGATTTCAGGAGTAGATTCCTTAATGTCCCTTACCCATTTAGCCCATCTCCCCTCCCACAAGCCCTCCAGTAACCCTGTTTGTTCTCCATATTTAAGAGTCTGTTTTGTTCCCCTCCCTGTTTTTATATTATTTTTGCTTCCTTTCCCTTGTGTTCATCTGTTCTGTGTCTTAAAGTCCTCATATGAGTATTATGCTCAGCGGAATTAGTCAGAGAAAGACAAATATCATATAACAATTTTTTTCTAATGTATAAGTTACTATTACATTATATGGTTGTTAATTTGGAAACATTTGTGACCCAAATTTCAATTTATAATTGCTTGCTATTTAATAAATCTAGGCTCTAATACATTTTATACTTAATTGTTATGTTCTCCTGAGTTATAACTTCTTACCTGGGAGAATTCCTTAGTTTTAGAGTGCTAACTTGTAACAATTCACTCTCAAATGTTAATTTCAAAGTACGGATAATCTAGAATCAGAAGAGAAGTGTTACTCAGATGTGAAATTTTTAAAAAATAATTATCGCTAAAACAAATTAAGATTTTAGAATTAAAACTATATCCTTTAATAAGTGTTTTACTAATTAATGTGTTCAAGGTTTGATTTTAGGCATCCAATGAGAGCAAATCAAGTGTTTATGAATTTTTTCCCTAACGAAATTTAAAATCTTTTAGAGATATAAATAACAGATAACAACAAAAGACAGTAGTTAACAAATAGAATATAGTTATGTAATCACAGAAAATTCTGATCAGATTCATTCTGCACTTGCACTGCTATCCTCAAATGTCTTTTTTGCCTCATCTTCTTAATGAATCTAACTAGGGAGAAGACCAAATCTTATCACTTTTTTACACCTCCTAATGCCGCTTGTGTAATACAACTGGAGAGAGGCCTGACCAAGTAAGATGGTGGCAAACTCTTCACCCTTCACTTATAGACTTTGAAGGCAGAAAAACCAATGGCTTCTATTTTATACCTCAGTTCTTCCCAAACACATGCTTATCTGTGGGAAATGAGGCCATGAGGATTCAAAGACAATAGAGTAGGATCTATATCCAAAGAGAGCAAGGTAGAACTCAGAAAAAAAGATCAATGGTTAACCCTGTCTTGTCAAACAATCTCATCAGAAACATGTTTTTATTTTTGCCCAACTATGCTCCCTAGGCACCTGGATAGATGACAGGACATACTGGACACACCCTGTCTCTTGACCTGCATATTCGGAGAGGCAGGAAGAAGGGGGAAAAACCCTGAATGAGATCTTTAAGTTAAATTTTATTTTAGAGAGAGAGAGAAAGCAAGCAGAGCATGAATGAGGGAGAAAGGGGGGGGGGGGGGAGAGAGAGAGACTTTTTTTTTTTTTGAGAGACAGAGAGACAGACACTCTTAAGCAGGCTCCATGCTCAGCACAGAGCCCAGTGCAGGGCTTGAGCCTGTGACCCTGGGATCATGACCTGAGCCCAAATCAAGAGTCAGACGCTCAACTGCCACCAGGCGTCTTTTGAATTAAGTTTTTACGAGCTGACAGACATACCTAAATTCATATCATGAAAAGAAAAACAAGTCCCATTAAGTTTGCTGCCCTTATATATCCTCATTTTTTATTCAAATGTCTTAGGAACATCAATTTTCAACTCAATGTCACCCTACTTGCTTTCGGATTGTATGTTATAAAGACCTTACTGAACCATTTCCCTAACTGGTAAATAACAAAAGGCTAAATAAATTAATGTTTGTCTTAGAATTCAAACTAAGAATTGAGGCCAAATAAATTAGGATAATCTAAAAATATATTCTTCTTAAGTCTTAAATAGTATATTCCAAAGCATATAAAATAATACACTTCAGAAATAATTTATATTATGATCTATTAAAATTACCTGATTCAGGTCACAATAAGTCCTTAAAGAAGGTGCTGATTTTAACTCTCTTGCTATCTTCATAGCTGCAGCCAAATCATTTTTTTTCTCTTCAATGTAGCTTTTAGCCATTATTACATTTGACAGATAATCATCTGTATTTCTTACTACTTCTTCACACAGGTTCTTTTTCCTTCATATAAGATCCCAAAATTATTTTACAGCATTTTATAAATATGCACATGAAAGTAAGTCTATAGTACATGAGTAGTAACAAAAGGGTAATTTCACTAGTTTATGAACATGGTAAATGAGGCATTCAATTCAACTGAAATGTATTACAATTGAAAACTATGTATGGATAACTACAGAAAAAGCAGGATATAATTGTCATGTCACAGAATTACAGAAGACAGACCCAAGATGATTCTACCTAAAAGAGAAATCCTATCTTGTAATCACTTGTGCCATTTCAAAGACCCATTTGTATTCATTTCTCAAAAGTGATGTGCCTTCACATTTTAAAATTTCCATCAACACACACATAACACATAAATATACAATAAGATTTTATTTTTTTATTTTTTTAAATGTTTATTTATTTTTGAAAGAGAAAGAGCATGAGTGGGAGGAGGAACAGAGACAGAGGAAGACACAGAAATCGGAAGCAGGCTCCAGGCTCTGAGCTGTCAGCACAGAACCTGACACAGGGCTCCAACCCACGAGCTATCAAAGAAAAGCCCTGGGCCAGATGGCTGCACTGGTGAATTCTACGAAAAATTTAAAGAATTAACAACAATCCTCCTCAAACCCTTCCAAAAAATTGAAGGGCTGGGAACACTTTCTAACTTATTCTAAGAGGCCAGCATTATCAAAGCCATATGCAGACACTACAAGAAAACTACAAATATGATTATGATTATTATATGCAAAATCCTCAACAAAATATTAGCAAATTGAATTCAGCAGCATATTAAAAGGAGAATACATCATGACCAAGTGGGATTTATTCCTACATTGCACAGATGATTCAACACATGAAAATCAACGAACGTTAATACCACAACATTAATACCACAGCAGAAAGAAGTGAAAATCCCTACATGATCCCCTCAATCGATGCAGAAAAAGGATGACATAGGGACACCTGGGGGGCTCAGTCGGTTAAACATCCAACTTCAGCTCAGGCCATGATCTCGCGGTTTGTGAGTTCGAGACCTGCGTCAGGCTCTGTGCTGACAGCTCAGAGCCTGGAGCCTGCTTCGGATTCTGTGTCTCCCCCTCTCTCTGTCCCTCCCATGCTCAAGCTCTGTCTCTCTCTGTCTCTTGATAATAAATAAACGTTAAAAAATTTAGAAAAAGGATGACATATTTCAACACCCTTTCATTATAAAAACACTAAAAGAAACAGGAATTGAGGGAGATTACATCAACGTAAAGGCTATATATGAAAAACCCACAGCTAACATTACACTAGTTAGAGAAAAAGCTGTCAGTTCTTCACTAAGATCAGAAGCAAGATCAGGATGTGTTTTGGCCAATGCTATTTAACATATTATTGTTACGTTCTAGCAAGTATTAGGCAAAAAATAAATAAAAGACACCCAAATTGAAAAGAAGTTTAAATTATCTATTTTTGCACATGACATGATTTTGTATGTACAAAACCCTAAAGAGGCCATAAATATACTAGCAGGGCTGATAAATGAATTTAGCAAAGATGTAGGCTACAAAATCAACACACAAAAACTAGACACATTTCTATACATTAACAGTCTGACAAGGAAATTAAGAAAATAATTCCTTTAACACAAAACACAAAAGAATATAGTTAGGAATAAACAGACAAGGAGGGAACAGTCTGTACACTTACACACTATGCCAGATTACTGAAAGAAATGAAAGAAGACAAAAATAAGAGGAAAGACATCCCACATTCATGGATTGAAGACCTAATATTGTTGACAATACCACCCAAAGCAATCTACAATGCAATGCAGTCTCTATCAAAATCTCAGTGATGTTTCAGGCAGAACAGAAAAACCCACCCTAAAAAAGTCATACGGAATCTCAAGGGACCACAAATTGCCAAAACAGTTTTGAAAAAGAACAAAGTTGGAGAACTCACACAACCCGATTTCAAAACTTGCTACAAAGCTATGGTAATCAAAAAAGTGTGCTACTGGCATAAGAACAGACAGACTGATGGAACAGAGATCCCAGAAATAAACCCTCACAAGATATGGTTAACTGAGTACTGACAAGCATGCCAAGACATTCAACAGAGAAAAAAACCATCTTTTCAACAAATGGTGCTGAGAAAAGACATTCACATGGAAAAGAATGAAATTGGACCCTTCTCTCATACCATACACAAAAGTTCACTCGAAATCAATCAAAGACTAAGTGTAACAGCTAAAACTGTAAAATTCTTAGAAGAAAACTTAGGGCAAAAGCTTCGTAACATTAGATTCAGTGATGATTTCTTAGATAGGACACCAAAAGCACAGGCAACAAAAGAAAAAAATAAATAGAACTTCATCAATAACTTTCATGAAAAGGCAAAGAGTGAAAAGGCAATCCACAGAATGGGAAAAAAGTCTCTGAAAACGACAGATCTGATACAGGATTAATATCATTAATGTATAAAGAACTTCTACAACCCAACAACCCAACAACAAAATAAATAATCCAGTCCAAAAAAAGGACCTGAATAGACTTTTCTTCAAAAAAGATATATAAATGAGGAATAAATACGCACATGAAAAAATACTCAACATACCCAACCAGTCATGAGGAAAATGCAAAAAACCCACAAGATTAGTGTTTCATATTCATTAGGATATGATTATTAAAAAAACCCAGAAAATAACATTGTTGGTGAGGAAACTGGAACCCCATGTACTACTGGTGGGAATGTAAAATGTATAGCTACAGTGGAAAACTTTGGTGTTTCCTCAAAAAGTTAAACATAAAATTATCATATGGCACTAAACTGGACATTAAAAAATGACTAACAAGGTAATCTTTGTTATGTATATTTTGCACCATAAAAAAGTTTAAAATGCATGCACATGACTTGTAACTTAAATGTTATAATTAACGACCACATATGATATCGATAATACCAATATGGAAGACTAAAGAAATCAACCTATTTCATTCATAGTATATTGAAGACTATGTCCGAGGCATCCTAATGGGATTAAAAAAAAGAAAAAAGCACTAAGAGTACATGGACAAATACTGTTACTAATTATATTACTTTTGGCATGTTGAAACTTTTATGATCCTATTTCTTGAATTGAAAAATGTGATTAAAAATTGGAGGCACCTGGGTGGCTCAGTTGTTTAAGCATCTGACTCTTGATTTTGGTTCAGGTCATGATCTCGGCTCAGGTGGTGATCTCTGTTTGTGGGATCAAGCCCCATGTTGGGCTCTGCTCTCACAGGGTGAAGCCTGCTTGGGATTCTCTCTCTCTCTCTCTCTCTCTCTCTCTCTCTCTCTCTGCCCCTCCCCTGTTCATGCTTTCACTCTCAAAATGAGTAAATGAACATTTTAAAAAATTAAAAAAAAAAGAAAAATGTGATTAAAAATTATTAAAGATGTATTTTTGTATCCTTTGGATAAATACTTAGGAGTGCAATTGCTGAGTCATAGGGTAGTTCTGTCTTTATCTTTCCAATTTGAAGGGGCACATGAACTCCAATATTTATAGCAGCACTTCAACAATAGCCAAATTACAGAAAGAGCCCAAATGTCCATCAACTAATGAATAAAGAAAATGTATTATGTATACGTATATATATATATATATATATATACGTATACATACACATGGGTGCATATATATGTATACAATACCACCCTATATATATATATATATATATATATATATATATACATATACATATATATATATATGTGTGTGTGTGTGTGTGTGTGTGTGTGTGTGTGTATACACATACATGGAATATTAGGCATCAAAAAGAATGAAATCTTGCCATTTGCAACAACATGGATGGAGCTAGAGTGTATTATGCTAAGTGAAATAAGTCACAGAAAGACAAATACCATATGATTTCACCATATGATTTTGTTAAGAAACAGATGAACATAGGGGAAGGGAAGGAAAAATAAGATAAAAATAGATGGAGGCAAATAAGACTTAACTATAGAGAACAAACTGAAGGTTGCTGGAGGTAGGGGGTATGGGCTAAATGGGTAATAGGCATTAAGGAGAGCACTTGGGATGAGCACTGGGTGACGAATCACTAAATTCCACTTCTGAAACCAAAACTACATTATATGATAACTAACTTGAATTTAAATAAAATTTTGAAAGAAAAAAATTAAAGATCATGTATATCAGAGTTTTTAAAGTGATGGATATGTAACTGTGTGGTATGTCTAGAAATGAGTGTTAGTTATTACTTTCTCTGATGCAAATAAACAATGAAAAATGATGGAATGATGTAGAAGAAAAAGCATGTTTGCATTTTTCAAGTAAGCAAAATTCTGCAACATGGATTCAGATTTTTAAAATAATTTTCTGTGCTGCTTTAAGAAAGAAGCTTATTTAAGTTAGCTTTAGAACCAGATGGCAAATAGCCAAAAAGTTTTTAAAATGTACAAATTGTTGTTTTCAAGTTGTAGACATCAACCTGTAGGAATCACCCATTACCTTCCAAACTCATTCAAAAGTTACTCATTACTTCAATTTATACAAAGTAATAAAGTGACAAACTAATGTTAAAAACTTCAGTTTCATTGAGTTTCTATTTTTTTTTAAGTTTTAGTTATTTATTTTGAGAGAGACAGAGACCTAGCATGCTCAAGGGAGGGGCAGAGAGGGAATCCCAAGCAGGCCCTGCACTGTCAGCATAGAGCCTGATACAGGGCTCAAATCTAGGAACTGTGAGATCATGATCTCAGCTGAAATCAAGAGATGGACACTTGAGCCACCCAGGCACCCTGAATCTATATTTTTAAGTTATTACCTGGAATCAAGAGAAGTAAAAAGTTGATCAAACTGTTTCTCCAGAACCTCTATAAGACTGACTGACTCTGCTTTTGTTTCACTGTGTATGTGTTCAAGCATCTGGAAAGAACATAATACAAAGACCTAATTTGGTATTTTTATTTTATAGAAATTGTACTGTTTAAATAATTTTAAAAGTAACAGGTACTTATTAGACCTTTCAAAATAACAACACAAAGGAGATTAGGTGATAAAAATGGAATAAGTTATAAGGTTCCAACTTTAAATCCTGTTACTTGTCATCAAGATCACACCTTTGTTGACATTGAGTACCAATAAACTGGCAAAAAGGCCTAGAAAATCCACTATGTTTTCTAAATTTCTTATTCCTTTTTATCATTACAGGAAGAGCCACTCTGGATAGCTGAATGTGTCTCTGGAAGGATTCCTTAAATGAAAGAACCTTAATATGTAATATTAAAAAAACATACTTGAGTTAAAATGTTAACTATTCCACATCTTTGCACTTTTTGACAAAGAATTATTGCTTAAGATGTATGACCCATTTTTTTTCTTCCAATTTCTCCCTTTTAGAATAGGAACAGCAATCCCATACCTGTACAACCAATGTTGGAAAAACTGAATCATACCCTGAACCCCAGCCATACCTGATTTAGAAGATATTTAGATTAGATTCTGGTCTTAGACTTGATGCTGAAGGGATGGGGTGAATGTATTTTGCATGTGAAAAGGACATGAATCTGGAGGTGGGTTTCAGAGGGCAGGCTGTTATAGGGTGAATTTTGTCTGCCCCCCTCCCAAATTCATATGTTGAGGTCTTAACTCCCATATCTGCTATACTCTTTTGATTGCCTTGGTTGTTAATTTGTTGTTATTAGGTGCTTAGGAGTTTGCTTTTGTCACCAAGTGAGTCTCTCTTTTGGGGGATGGAGTAAGGAAGGAAAGAGAACAAGACTTTGTGTTAGGGTATTCAGCTGAGTAATGCACAACGTTAGAAAGATGATCTACGATACTTTCAAGACAAACTTCAGCTCACAGCAAGAAAGAATTGTGGTTCCTTAATAGTGCTCCAGTTTCAGTAGGCTGCTAGCACAACAATGCTAAGAGACCAATCTCAGCAGGCCATGGGAGTTTTCCATTCTTTTGTATGTTTCTCTACCATTAGATTATCCTGTTCAATAACTCAGTGCTAAGCTCCAACTTCAGTAAAAAAAAAAATCCAAATGAACACATTTAAAGAACATGCCTTAATTCACAATAGGCTTTAATCATTCAAAATGCTTACTTTTACAGCAACACTTAATTGTTCAAAATTATAGCCCGCTATCTTCAACGCTTCCTCAATTTCTTCTTCTGCAGTTTTACTTTCCTAAGAAGGGGAAGGGGGACCACATACAAATATAAAAATAGATGCTTAGATACACTGTATTAGTTGCAAAAACATCAAGCTACAATTTTGGTTACAAAAGCAACAGACCACCATAGAAGTCTGAACATAATAAAAACAACACTTTCAATCCTACTTACCCAGAAATTCAAAACCATTAACATTTTAGAGTTTTGATTATGGTATTCCAGATTTTTTTAGAGACCTTTTTTAAAAAAATGGAATATTCTGCAACTTAAAACTATTTTGAAAAAATTATCATGGCAATAAATGCACACACATGTAAAAATTAAGTTTTTAAAGAAGAGTATAATTTGGCTATGTTAAAATTTAAACTTGAAGTAAAAGATAGCAAAATTAAGTGCTTTCTCCATTCCCCAGATCACCAAAGTTCTCTTTAATAATAGTATTTTGGAATTTATTCTATTTCTAATCTTAGACTAAAACAATACATTATTTTACAGTAACAAGTAAGATTCAATCTTCCAACAATAACATCACCATCATCATCATAGCAAATGTTAGGCCTTTTAGCTGCCATTAAAATGATTTGAAAAATCACCTTTAGAATTTAAAACCTGTACTTTATACAAGTTTCATGTAATAGGATTCAATAACTAGGTTCAAAGGGAACCTACATATGGTTAAATGTCAAGAACACTACAGAGTTGGTCAAAGGAGAATGGGCTGCCTTAGGAAGAAATAAGAATTGTTTAAGTATAATTATAATAAAACAAGAGATTCAAGTAAGGAGTATAGGTTTACCGCTTACCTTCATGCTTCCAAAAAATGTATAATTATAGGAACCTTGAGAAGAGACAATAATTAAGCTACCAGACACAAAGTAAAAATGTTTGGTTTCATCTTACTCCATAAGTAACATTTTTTTCATACCGCCATTACAGTTGAGGAGTTCAAAATAGTCTTGTGTGTGGATGTTGAATGTTCCAAACCAATAGTTAGCTGATCAGTAGTCTTTTTAAAGTCTTGAGAACAATTCCTTATCCTGAAAAATGTCAAGTACATTATTTCAGATGCCACATTAATATAACAGTTTTAACCTGCTATTCTCATTTTTACTGTCCATCAAAAATAATTCATATGATGTATTACATAATACTAACATGTACTGTTCGTTCTCAGTCATTTATAATAAGCAAAGAGAGAAGCGATGGCTAAACAGGCTTTCATATAAAACTTAATTTTAACCAAGAATTCAACTTCTTAGCAAATCCCTAAAAATAAGAGCTTACAGTATAAATTGTGCTTTAATCTCCTAGTTACCTCTCCTTACCTGATTATTTTTTGGTAGAGGTGTTGATAGCCACTGAACTGCCTTTAAGCTCAATTACTTATATAAAAATGCCAGCTATTAATAGAATGTACTCACAGGCCTGGATAATTTACAAAAAGGTAATGAATTTACCAGGTAAGTTAATGTGAAAAGAAAAAGTTCAGTTTCTTATCTACACATGCTAGACTTTTTGCCTATTTTATTTTTGTATCTCCCTATATTGGCTCACATATAGTAAACTCTTAGGTGTTTACTTAGTCATAAGCCTAAGATAGTTTATGGAAGAAATAATGTTGTTTAAATATGTTACCTTTACAGAAAAAATAGACAAATTTTAAACATTCAATTACTTTGAAAAGTGAGTATTCATGTTCTTGAAAACATGTGAATACATTAGCCCCAAGAAGTCCATTTTTCAATTCCTGTTTCAAGATATTAAAGATAAATCAGGAAGGAAATACATTATGTATCAAGGGATGTTTATTTAAAAATAAACAATTATTTTAAACCACAATCTACTGAATTTATGGAATAGGAGGTTCTAACGTAAGTATACTTGGTATGGAGAATTTTTAAAAAAAACAGTAATTTGGAAAAAATTTGGGTACTTAAAATGGATTCATCTACTTCCGAAAGTGAAATTTCACTTTATAACCATACTACAACATATGATATATATCTAGACAAACACATAATCATATTTAACTTATATAAGTTTTAAAAAGTCAGAAAATTTCACATAGAAGTCTAGATGTCTATCTTCTCTTGGGGGAATAAAAAGGAAGATTTGGAAACACTGGATTTGTCTTAACACACAGAAGTAATTGACTGGAGCTGAGAATGGGCCACCTCCTTTGGAGGGGCCTTCTTTTGTCTGCCACAATTCATACCACTCATTGTTTAAACTCTGTCTACCTCACCTAGTGAGTCATCTGCTGGACTTCTGCAGGGACTCAAATTTGTTGAGGCCATTGAGTCACAAGGAACCAAAAAGATTCCTAAAGATTGATTCTAATCATTTCACACAGAGCATTTGGAGGAAATGCCTGGAGGAATACAAATATAGGGGTTGGTACTCAGTAAGCCAGAGTTCCACTGGTTCTCTCAATACCCAGCTGCCAGACTTTAGTTAAGTGGTTTACTACCTACAGAAATAACTATTCTTTTGGTTTCTGTTGAAGTACCCATTTAAGTCCAGACAGAGAAGCTGCAGCAGTCATGTGAAAGACTATGAATGCTAAGTCTAAAAAATTTTGTATTTTATTTAGATAGGTAATGAAGAAGCATGGAGCAGGGAAAAGTATGGATGTACTAAGAAGGTAGTCAAAAAAGACTAAGTAGAAATGAAAGATAAATTATGAATACGGAAGATACTGTGGAAGTTAGGGTTTACAGGAGACAAACTGAATGGGATATGAGGAACTAGAGTGATTTACAGATGCTCAGTGCCATTAACAAAACGGAAAGGTTTTAAGAAGTTAAGATGGTGTAGAAGTAGGGGGACCAGGTTTCCCTCCTCCCTCAAACACAGCTGTATTGAGGTCAGAACACTTGGAACACATAGGAAATCTATCTGGGGAATGACAGAAAAATCTCCACAGGTGGAAGGAGATAGTTTGGTGGGACAGAGGTATGTGTATGCAAATTGGGGGACATAAAACAGCATGGCAATGGAGGGTAGGGATCCCTTTATGTACAGAGACGAAAGGGAGAGAAAGAGAAGCCATGGATTGTGGTTTTGTGTTAGGACAAGAAAAAAACCTCTCCGGACCATGGACTGGGGAATGAGAAACACGGAGAGTACCAGTCTCTACTCTGCAAACAGCCTTAGGAGCTGAAGAATGGAGATTTCAAAAGTGCATGACTCTCCAGACCATGTGCATGTGCTAGTGGGGAGAGAAGCCGGTCCTCCGGCCTGGTAGCAATCTCAGGGGTGCATTGGGAGAGAACAGTCCCCTCTCTTGAGTGCTGTGGAAAGAGGGTATATTGCCCCTCCAAGGACAAAAGATCCTGCAGGTGCTAGCCATATTGGCAGGGCAGAGCAGCGCTACCCCAGAACTGGGTCTTCATGGTGTGGGATCCTTTAAGACATCAGGTTTTGAATCCAAGCTAACCACCTAGGAGGCGTGGGACAACTGTGGAGCAGGACAAGCCCACCGCCCATGCTACCCTGTAAGGGCTGCCTTAACAGCATAGTTTGAGACTCCTGGTCTGGGGAGGAGAGACTGGGGTGTCACCATTTTTCTCCCCATCATCAACACAGTGGGGCTTCAGGGAACAGGACAGTGGCCCCCATGGAGCAGGATCCGCTTACACTAAACCCCACCCCTCTGTGCCTGGCAACTGCTTATCTACTGGAGCGAGACTGACCCAAAGCAGGTAGCTGACCTCTCCTCCAGACCAGCACAGTCACTGGTTCCAGATACCAACAGACAAATGTCCTGAGTTTTAATTTTTTAATGTTTATTTTTGAGAGAGAGGCAGAGCACGAGTGGGAGAGGGGCAGAGAGAGAGAGAGACACAGAATCTGAAGCAGGCTCCAGTCTCCAAGCTGTTAGCACAGAGCCTGATGCAGGGCTCGAACTCAGGAGCCATGAGATCATGACCTGAGCCAAAGTTGGACGCTTAACTGACTGAGACACCCAGATGCCCCTGTCCTGTGATTTTGTATGTTAGTCTGTTGCTCTTTTTTTCCCCTCTTCTCTTCCTTTCCTTCTCTTCTCTCTTCTTTTTCTTTATATTCTCTTCTTTTTTTTCCTTTAGAATCAGGTTCATACTTGCAAATTTGATTTTTGGTCAATTCTTAATGTATATATATACATTTTCTTCTTGTTCTTTCTCTGCTTTGTTTCTTTGTGTAATCAGGCATTTTTATTCTTTTTACACCTTTTCTAGATCTCCTTCTTTATTTTCCTTTCTCTTTCTCTGGATTAAGACTTATAGTTTCTCTGATTCTCTGCTTGTTTTGTTTTGTTTTTTTCTTTTTCCCCTTTCATTTTTCTCTTTCTATGGGATCAGGTCCCCTTCCCTTTCTTTCAGGGTTACTTCAACGAAAAATCAAAGCACACCTGTCAGAAGGTCTAAACAATCCACCACAATGAGTAAGGAGGAGCTTTGTAGAAGACTGATCAGTGGAGTAGAGCAGCCAAATACACAACAACAGAGTGCACCAACACACTCTAAAAACACCTCCTGAAGGCCAGGCCCTGGATAGTGTATGACCCCTTTTTAATATAGCAGTTCTCACAGTTACAGGACACATAACAAGCTATTAAAACATGTAAAAGACACAAACCTAGCCAAAATGATGAAATGGAAGAATTCTCCTCAAAAGAAATACCAGGAAGAAATGACAGCCAGAATTGCTCAAAACAGATATAAACAATATATATGAACAGGAATTTAGAATAACAGTCATAAGACTAATAGCTGGGCTTGAAAAAAAGCATAGAAGACAGCAGAGAATCTATTGCTGCAGAGATCAAAGACCTAAGAAATAGTCATGATGAATTAAGAAATGCTATAAATGAGATGCAAAATAAAATAGATGCAGTGACAGGGAAGATGGAAAAAGAAGAGGGGAGAGTAGGCAAAATAGATAAAATTATGTAAAATGATAAATCTCAAAAAAAGAGGGAAAGAAAATTACTAGACAATGAGGGAGAATTAGAGACCTAAGTGATTCAATGAAACAAAATATCTGTATCATAGGAGTTCCAGAAGAAGATTAGAGAGAGAAAGGGGCAGAAGATTTATTTGAACAAATTATAGCTGAGAACTTCCCTAATCTGGGGAAGGAAGCAGACAGCCAAGTCCAAGAAGCACAAAGAACTCCCTTCAAAATCAACAAAAACAGGTCAACACCATGACATATAGTGAAACTGGCAAAATACAAAGATAAAGAGAGAATTCTGAAAGCAGCTAGGAACAAATGGGCCTCAACCTACAAGGGTAGGCACATAAGGGTAGTAGCAGACCTGTCCACTGAACCTTGGCAGGCCAGAAGGGAGTGGCACGAAATTTTCAATGTGCTGAACAGGAAAAATATGCAGCCAAGAATCCTTTATCCAGCAAGCCTGTCATTCAGAATAGAAGGAAAGATAAAGGCTTTCCCAGACAAACAAAAACTGAAGGAGTTCATGACCGTTAAACCAGCCCTGCAGGAGATCCTAAGGGGGACTATATGAGTGGAAAGCAGCAAAGACTATGAAGGGCCAGAGACATCACCACAAGCACGAAATCTAGGGATAACACAGTGGCACTAAGTTCATATCTTTCAATAATAACTCAGAATGTAAATGGACTAAATGCCTCAATCAAAAGACACAGGGTATCAGAATGGATTTAAAAAAAAAAAAAGGAAAAAAAGAAGATCAATCTACATGCTGCCTACAAGAGACTCATTTTAGACCTGAGGACACCTGCAGATTGAAAGTGAGGGCATGGAGAACCATCTATCATGCTCTGGATGGCAAAAGAAAGCCAAAGTAGCCATATTTATATCAGACAAACTAGATTTTAAAACAAAGACTGTAACAAGAAATGAAGAAGGGCATTACATCATAATTAAGGGGTCTATCTATCAAGAAAAGCTAACAAATGTAAATGCTTGTACCCCCAACGTGGAAGCATCCAAATATATATATCAGTTAATCACAAACATAAATAAATGTATAGATAGTAATACTGTGATTGTAGGGGACTTCAATACTCCACTTACAACAATGGGTAGATTATTCAGACAGAAAATCAGTAAGGAAACTGTAAGGCTCTGAATGACACATTAGACCAAATGTACTTAACAGATGTATTCAGAACTTTCATCCAAAAGCAGCAGAATACACATTCTTCTTGAATGTACATGAAACATTATCTAAAACAGATCATATACTGGGTCACAAAACAGCCCCCAACCAATATAAAAGGATTGAGATCACACCATGCATATTTTCAGATCACAAACGCTAAAAAACTTGAAATCAACTGCAAGAAAAAATTTGGAAAGCCTCCAAATACATGGAGGTTAAAGAACACCCTACTAAAGAATGAATGGGTTAACCAATTAAAGAAGAAATGAAAAAAATATATGGAAACAAATGAAAATGAAAACATGACAGTCCAAACCCTTTGGGATGGAGCAAAGGCAGTCCTAAGAGGAAAATACATTGCAATCCAGGCCTATCTCAAGAGGCAAGAAAAGTCCCAAATACACAACCTAGCCTCACACCTAAAGGAACTAGAAAGACAGCAGCAAAGAAAGCTCAAAGACAGCAGAAGAAGAGAAATAGAGATTGAAGCAGAAATAAACAATATAAAATCCAAGAAAACAGTAGAATAGATCAATGAATCTAAGAGCTGGTTTTTTGAAAGAATAAACAAAATTGATAAATCCCTAGTCGGACGTCTCAAAAAGAAAATAGAGAGGATCCAAATAGATAAAATCACAAATGAAAGGAGAGATCACAACCAATACCACAGAAATACAAAGAATTTTAGAGAATACTATGAAAAATTATATGCCAACAAACTAGACAAACTGGAAGAAATGGAAAAATTACTAAACACTCACAGATTACCAAAATGCAAATGGGAAGAAACAAAAAATTTGAACAGACCCATAACCAGCAGAGAAATTGAACTGGTTATCAAAAATCTCCCAACAAATAAGAGTCCAGGACCAGATGGCTTCCCAGAGGAATTCTATCAGGCATTAAAGAAGAGTTAATACCTACGCTTTTCAAGCTGTTCCGAAAATAGAAACAGAAGGAATGCTTCCAGACTCATTCTATGAAGCCAGCATTACCTTGATTCCCAAACCAGATAAAGACTTCACTAAAAAGGAGAATTATGGTCTAAAATCCCTGATAAAGATGGATGCAAAATTTCTCAACAAGATACCAGCAAATCAAATTCAACCGTATATTAAAAGAATTATTCACCATGATCAAGTGGGATTCATTCCTGGGCTACAGGGCTGGTTCAATATTTGCAAATCAATTAACATGATACACCACATTAATAGAAGAAAGGGTAAGAACCATAGGATCCTGTCAACAAATGCAGAAAAAGCATTTGACAAAACACAGCATCCCTTTCTTAATAAAAACCCTCAAGAAAATAGGGATAGAAGGAACATACCTTAATGTCATAAAAGCCATATACAAAAGGCCCACAGCTAATATCATCCTCAATGGGGAAAAACTGAGAGCTTTTCCCCTGAGATCAGGATCACGACAGGGATGTCCACGTGCATCAGTGTTTGTTTAACATGGTGTTGGTAGTCCCAGCCTAGCAATCAGACAACCCAAAGAAATAAAAGGCCTCCAAAACTGGCAAAGAAATCACACTTTCATTCTCTCCAGATGACATGATACTCTACATGGAAAACCCAAAAGATTCCACCCCAAAATTGCTAGAACTGATACATGAATTCAGCAGAATTGCAGGATATAAAATATACAGAAATTGACTGCATTTCTATACACCAATAATGAAGCAACAGAAAGAGATTCAAGGAATTGATTCCATTTACAATTGCACCAAGAACCATAAAATACCTAGGAATAAACCTAACCAAAGATGCAAAAGATATGTATGCTGAAAACTATAGAAAGCTTATGAAGGAAAATGAAGGAGACACAAAGAAATGGAAAAACATTCCATGTAAATGGATTGGAAGAACAAATATTGTTAAAATGTCAATACTATCCAAATCAATCTATATATTCAATGCAGTCCCTATCAAAATAACATTAGCATTCTTCACAGAGCTAGAACAAACAATCCTAAAATTTGTATGGAACCACAAAGGACCCCGAGTAGCCAAAGTAATATTGAAACAGAAAACCAAAGCTGGAGGCATCACAATCCCAGGCTTTAGCCTGTATTACAAACTGTAATTATCAAGGAAATATGGTATTGGCATAAAAACAGACACATAGACCAGTGGAATAGAATACAGAACCCAGACATGGACCCACTAATATATGGTCAACTAATTTTCAACAAAGCAGGAAAATATATCCAATGGAAAAAAGACAGTCTCCTTAACAAATGGTGCTGAGAGAACTAGACACTAAGATGCAGAAGAATGAAACTAGACTA
This sequence comes from Acinonyx jubatus, assembly GCF_027475565.1. NCBI lineage: Eukaryota > Metazoa > Chordata > Mammalia > Carnivora > Felidae > Acinonyx > Acinonyx jubatus. The sequence goes on along the minus strand of NC_069380.1, from coordinate 454,310 downwards.
CTTTCTTACACCATACACAAAAATAAACTCAAAATGGATGAAAGACCTAAATGTGAGACAGGAAACCATCAAAATCCTAGAGGAGAAAACAGGCAGCAACCTCTTTGACCTCGGCTACACCAACTTCTTACTTGACATGTCTCTGGAAGCAAGGGAAACCAAAGCAAAAATGAAGTATTGGGACCTCATCAAGATAAAAAGCTTCTGCACAGCAAAGGAAAAAATCAGCAAAACTAAAAGACAACCCATGGAATGGGAGAAGATATCTGCAAATGACACATCAGATACAGGATTAGTATCAAAAACCTATAAAGAACTTACCAAACTCAACACCTGAAACACCATCCAGTGAAGAAATGGGCAGAAGACATGAATAGACATTTTTCTGAAGAAGACATCCAGATTGCAGAAAGACACATGAAAAGATGCTCAACATTGCTCATCATAGGGAAATACAAATCAAAACTACATTTAAATACCCCCTCACGCCAGAGTGGCTAAAATTAACAACTCCAGAAACAACAGATGTTGGTGAGGATGTGGAGAAAGGGGAACCCTCTTGCACTGCTGGTGGGAATGCAAACTGGAAAACAGTGTGGAGGTTCCTCAAAAAACAAAAAATAGAATTACCCCACGATGAAGAAATTGCACCACTAGGAATTTATCCAGAGGATACAGGAGTGCTGATTCAAAACAGCACAAGCACTCCAGTGTTTATAGCAGCGCTATCAACAATAACCAAATTAAGGAAAGAGCCCAATGCCCATCAACTGATGAAGGGATAAAGAAGATATGGTATATATATACACAATGGAGTACTATTCGGAGATGAATTTTTGCTATTTCCAACTACATGGATGGAACTGGAGGGTATTATGCTAAGTGAAGTAAACCAGTCATAGAAAGATGGATATCATATGTTTTCATTCATAGGTGGAATTTGAGAAACTTAACAGATGACCACAGGGGAAGGGAAGAAAAAATAAGATACAAGCAGGGAGGGACACAAACCATAAGAGACTGTTAAATACAGAGAACTAAGGGTTGATGGGGGCACAGGTTGGGTGGGTGGGAAAAATGGGTGATGGGCATTGAGGAGGGCACTTGTTGGGATGAGCACTGGGTGTTGTGTGTAAGTGATGAATCACAAGAATCTACTCCTGAAGCCAAGACTACACCGTATGTTAGCTAACTTGACAATAAAAAAAAAAAAAAAATGACAGGTTTCAAATGAAATCATTCCTTAAGGGTTTCCTGTATTTCTCTTATTTCCCACATAATTTATGACCACATTAAATATGCTTTAAAAAGTTAAACTTATACAAAAATATAATTACCATCTGAGTAGGGTCTCAGCGAATTAATAATAAGTTTCTTTAACTCTCATAAAGTTGCAAAGTAAAACTTTATTATTTTTTCACATTGATCCATTCCATAGTCAACCATAAAAGTAAACTTACTTAGAGGACTGAAACATGGAAAAATCTAGCAAGTGTCAAAATATCACGGTATTTCATCTAACACAACATTTATTACATGTTTACTGTGTTTGGCACCAGGGATGTAGAAGGCAATAAAATGTGGTCCATGCCCTTATAGGGACTTACAGACTAACAGAAGACATATATAAATAAATAAGTGCAATAAAAAATAACTCAGGTGCTGGTTTCCAGCTGGGTGGGATATGTTTTTAAAAAATCTCTGCATTACCAATTGAGAAAAAAATCTCCACGTTACTCTCACACACACACACACACACACACACACACACACACACACACACAGTCTTATGGAAGAAAGGAAAATAAAAGAATCTCCAAGTTATCACTTTTCATTTTATCAATCACCTCTCAAACCACCTCTTTCCAAAGTCCTCCACTGTATCATACTCGTGATACTTAAGAATCAATACAGAAATAGGTTATTTAACCACATCTTACTCTCAGCCAGTACCACAATAACTTTTGCTAGAATGATAATCTCAGCTTTATCTTGCATTCTTTTCCCCCGCCACTTTAAATAAGGACAAATTAATGTTGCTTCTGTAGGAGTTTGTCCATTCCATTAACAGCTAAGACAAATTATAAAAGAGCACTCTACATGGGAGATACAGGCTTCCAGTTATGGAATGAGTAAGTCACTGGAATAAAGGAACAGCACAGGGAATATAATCAATGATACTGTAATAGTGCTGTATGCTGACAGATGGTAGCTACACTTGTGGTGAGCATAGCATAACATATAAAGAAGTTGAATCACTGTTGTGAAAATGATGTAATATTGTATGTCAACTATACTCAAAAAAATGTAAAACAGATAAAGAACACTCTATAAACAATGGGGTAGAAACACTGATGTAAGAATGACATTTTACCAATGATGCTAAAATTATCCTTTCAGAAATACATGAAATTTAAATACTAAAATAAGTGCATATAGAACATACTTTTTAGCCTTCAGTTTTTCTATAAAAGAATCTTCTTTAATACATCCATCTGTTGGGTAGTATCCTTGTCTCATATTTATAGTTGTAGCAACCTTAGGACAAGAATAAAAACAAAGTCATTCAACAAATTCTGTTTATCTGGAATTCAAACAACTAGTGTGCCATTCATAGATAAAGTTGATAATCTTAAAGATTCTCTTTAAATCAAAGAAAAAACTGTTCATGTATGATGCTTTTACCCTATTTTAATATTTGAAGAAATAGAATTTTGGCAACTATTAAACAGAACATTAATTAAAATGCTTAATTCTACCACAATTCTAAAGGAAATAGCTGTAATGATACTTTTAAAATCTACTCTAAAATATTCACAATGACATCTCAAGTTATGTTCAAACTCTACAATTATATTTAAGAATAAATTTAGTAAGAAAAAAGTTCTAAGAAAAGAAAATGAATTTACTGGGGATCATAAAACAAGAACAGAATAAATGAATAATGTCCAGTTCCTGGAGACAAAGATTTAATATCCTTAAATACATCTAATATAAAATTAACACAATTCTACAGTCCATATGGAAAATATATTATGTGAGAATTACAAAAATTTCAACATATCATTCAGTAGAGATTTATTTATCCCACCAGATAATAAAGCTAATGTAATTAAAATGCTAAGGTACTGGCACAATAAATGAGTAGAAGAGAGCCTTGAAACAGATCCATATATATATATGGAAACTTAATACAGAATACAAGGGGCATTTCAATTAAAAAGAGGAAGGAGGGGTGCCTGAGTGGCTTAGTCGGGTGAGCATCCAACTTCGGCTCAGGTCATGATCTCAGTCTGTGAGTTCAAGCCCATATCAGGCTCTGTGCTGACAGCTTGGAACCTAGAGCCTGCTTCAGATTCTGTGTCTCCCTCTCTCTGACCCTCCCCCATTCATGCTCTGTCTCTGTCTCAAAAATAAACATTAAAAACTAAAAAATAAATAAAAAGAGGAAGGATTATTCAACAAGTAGTGTGAGAAAGTCAGCTAATCATTTTGAAGAATGATGTTATACACCCACCTAACATCACATATTATAAAATATTTAAATATGTATCATAAAATGAAATGAGCATACAAAATACATATATAACTCTGAAATGGAAAGGTCTAATTAAAACCCAGAAACCATTAAAGAGGAGGAAAACAAGTAAAAGAAACATTTCTGAAAGGCTAAATGTAGTAAAAAGTGAAAGACTGGTAGAAAATAGTTAAGATATACAGAATAAGATATTAATATCCCTATCACATGAACTCTTCTTACAAGTTAGGGAAAAAAAACAATTCAAAAGGGAAATATCCAAAGTATATTTCAGGATCTATTAAAGATTCTCCCAAAAGGGAAGCTTGAAGTCAACATATGAGGGTGCTCTATTTCACTAGTAGTCAGGGAATTAAAGTTTAAAGTAAGAAAATAACTACTTTTCGCCCACCAAAATGCCAAACATTAAAGTAAATATGACAAATTCAAACATTAATTTGTTTTGGAGTTAGAAATTAACAGAACTGGCTCAGAATTTTTTGGGGAGGGGTGGTTTTGAAGAATTATATACAGATATAGTGAAAAATTGGGGTGCCTGGGTGACTCAGTTGGTTAAGCATCTGACTTCAGCTCAGGTCATGATCTCGCAGTTCATGGGTTCAAGCCCTGCATGGGGCTCTGCACTGACAGTTCAGAGCCTGCAGTCTGCTTCAGATTCTCTCTCTGTCTCTCTCTCTGCCCCCTCCCCCTGCTCGCACTCTGTCTCTCTCTCTCAAAAACAAATAAATATTAAAAAAATTTGAAAGGTATAGTGAAAAATTTTCAAAACCACTTAAATGTTTATAATAAAGGTATTAGTAAATAATTACGGAACTTATGTACAATGGTTTGTTACATAGCCATTAAAAGTAATTGCAGGATATCGGCCAATGTTCAAAAGCCAGCTAAGGTCTATACATTAGCTATACTCATTGTTTGCTATTAAAATTTTTTTTAATGTTTTATTTATTTTTGAGAGAGAGAAAGAGTGACTGAGCAAGCAAGTGAGGGGCAGAGAGAGAGGGAGACACAGAATCCTAAGCAGGCTCCAGGCTCTGGGCTGTCAGCACAGAGCCCTACACAGGGCTTGAACTCAGGAGCTGTGAGATCAGACCTCAGCCTAAGTCAGACACTTAAAACGACTGAGCCACCCAGGCGGCCCCAACTGTTTGCTATTAAAGGGGAACTCAATTTTTTTTAATGTTTTGTTTATTTTTGAGACAGAGAGAGACAGAGCATGAGCAGGGGAGGGGCAGAGAGAGAGGGAGACACAGAATCTGAAGCAATTCCAGGCTCTGAGGTGTCAGCACAAAGCCTGACGCGGGGCTCGAACTCACAAACCATGAGATCATGACCTGAGCCAAAGCCGGATGCTCAACTGACTGAGCCACCCAGGCACCCCCAAAGGGGAAGTCAATTTTGAGTTAAAAATTCATCTTTCCTTCTACATAGTACTACCGACTGATTTAACTTAAATTTGCACACATGCACTTTTTAAAAAAGTAATTGTAGGAGACTCTAATGAAAGTTAATGTTGCTACGAGAAATAAAGCTGATTACTACATGTTATAGTCACCCATTTAAATATACTTTTTTGGTGGGGGAGAGGATGTCTGTCAAGGTTTTTTTGTTTGTTTGTTTGATGTTTATTTATTTTTGAGAGACAGAATCTGAAGCAGGTTCCAGGCTCTGAGCTGTCAGCACAGAGCCCAACACAGGGCTTGAACTCATGAACTGTGAGATCATGACCTGAGCCAAAGTCTCACACTTAACCGACTGAGCCACCCAGGTGCCCCTAAGGTTTTAAGTATAACAGACCAAAGATAGTCTTGTATTATAAGATAATTAGGAGGCAAATGTTACTTTTTTTAATGCTTTTTGAGAGAGTAAGAGAGCACATTCATGTGCAGGGGGCAGGGCGGGGGGGAGGGAGGGAGAGGGAGAGAGGGGGAGAGAAAGAGAAAGAGAAAGAGAGAGAAAGAGAAAGACAGAGAGAGAGAGGGAGAGAGAGAGAGAGAAATATCCCAAGCAGGCTCTTTGCTATCAGCTTGGGGCTCCATCTCATGAACTGTGAAATCATGACCTAAGCCAAAATCAAGAACTGGACACTGAACCAACTGAGCCACCCAGGCATCCTGAAAAAGTGTTACTATTAACACAACACACTGGACTGAAAGTTATTTTTTGAGAATATCCCACCCCCAAACTGGCAGCTAAAACCTTAATTTCTATATGCCTATTCACTTATCCCCCTTTGGTTTAGCATTTCACAGTTAAGAGATTAATGTTACTATCAACAGATTTGAGAGGACACCTCTTCCAGAAAATTTAAGAAAATATTAAATACAACTGACCTAAAAGACTTCAGTTAAAATTGTATACAGATTCTTAACTTGTAATATATAAAACAGGTTCTCTCCCCGACCCTCACAGCTTGTCATTTTAAAAAAAATTATGTAATTAGAGGGGCGCCTGGGTGGCTCAGTGGGTTAAGTGTCCGACTTCAGCTTAGGTCATGATCTCCCGGTTCGTGAGTTCAAGCCCCGCATCGGGCTCTGGGCTGACAGCTCAGAACCTGGAGCCTGTTTCAGATTCTGTGTCTCCCTCTCTGTCTCTGACCCTCCCCCGTTCATGCTGTCTCTCTCTGTGTCAAAAATAAATAAACGTTAAAAAAAAAAATAAAAAAAATAAAAATTATGTAATTATCACTGGTTTTTGTTTTTAGTTTCAAGTTTTTAGATTCCAGTTAGTTAAAACAGTGTTAATATTGGCCTCAGGTGTAGAATTCTCACCCATCACCCATTTAAACCATCCCCCTATCCACCTCCCCTCCAGCAACCCTCAGTTTGCTATTTGTGGTGAGTTTTTTGCTTGTTTTTGCTACCTGTAAATGAAACAATGCAGTCAAATTTAGCCAGTATTTCTTTTATGGTTTCTGCTTTCAGTGATAGGTTTTAACAAGGCTTCCCCATCCAAGATTATGCAATTATCTGTACTTTCTTTTAGTTTAAATGTTTAATTTGCATGTTAACATTTCTAATCCACATGGGACTGGTAATAGATAGTAATTATCTATTGATTAGAAAACTTATCCTTCCCTTCGCACACGGTATATTTTTGGACTCTGGTCCAATAGATCAATACAATGTCAGTATTTCTGATACCTAAGTATGATCTTATGAACAAAATCTGCCATCTTGCTGTGCAAAATGTAGAATGCTTATGAAGTAACCATTAATATCAATCAAAAGCAAAGAACCAATGTTATCAAAAACCATACAACTATGAAAGATAAAGACTGGTAGATAGGGGTGCCTGGGTGGCTCAGTCAGTTGAGTGTCCAACTCTTGATTTTGGCTCAGGTCATGATCCCAGGGTCATGGGACTGAGCCCCACATTGGGGCTCAGTGTGGAGTTTGCTTAAGATTCGCTCTCCCTCTGCCCCTCTCCCCCACTCCTTCTCTCTCTCTTAAAAAAAAAAAATACCGGTAGATAAATTCATGTTTACCCAAACTCAGAAATAAGAACATAAGTATATCTATTAATCCGGAATAGAATCATTTTAGGCTTAAATACCTAGGCCTTCAACATTAAAGATAAATCATAAACATAAACTTAATGTGAACATAAGTATTTAAATCTTACTTTTTAGAAAAGAGCATGTAATATAAAAATAATAAACTACATTACTCAAATAGTCTATAAATTCAGTCTTTTTACTAATTTACACTAGTTCATTCTCCTATTCAAAATAAATATTAGATATAAGCAAAAATCTACATTTTAAAAACTAATAAAAGAGTGGTAACAGGGCACCTGGATGGCTCAGTCAGTTAAGCGTCCGACTTTGGCTCAGGTCATGATCTCACAGTTTGTGAGTTTGAGCCCTGTGTCCAGCTCTGTGCTGACAGCTTGGAGCCTGGAGCCTGCTTTGGATTCTGTGTCTCCCTCTCTTTCTACCCTCCTCTGCTCATTTTTTCTCTCTCTCAAAAATTAAAAAAGAGTGGTAACGATTTCAGGAAGGTTTCTTGAAGGGACTCCCTTAAATAAGGATCAGCTTTAGCGCATGTGAAGAATCTGATTATAGTTCCTTGTCAATTCCCTGGGCTAAAAGCACAAGAGGAGAAAGGGGAAGGATGAAACAGATCTCCTGAAGTAAGAGTCAGAACTAGTTAAAATGATACAAAATAGATTTATCATAACCATAAAATCAAAACTAGCATTTGTAAATGTACCATAAACATTCATGTAAATGTTATTCAAAATAATACAAGTATAATGATTTAAGACACTAAGCATGAAGTCATTTGCCAAAAAAGGGAAAGGTTACTGTTCTAATAAATGTCTCTGTTTTTTTGAGTATTATAACAGGATGGACATAAGCAGAGACAGTTCCAGTTGCCTGTTTATTCCCTTTCCCACCACAAGACTGAATCTGTCAGGGATCTTCCATTACAACCACAGGAACTAGGCTCCCCTTTATGTAGTGAAGCCACATCTGAGGAACCCAATGTCAAAAAAAGGACAGGAGAAAGGAATTTCCCACAATGAAGGCCATAATTTGTAAAGTATGTAATTCCAAAATAGACATCTTTTAACATGTAAATGTTTCCATTATAATTCAAACCTTCACAAATTTACATGTATGTATGTATGTATTTTTTTTTTTTTACCATGTTTAACCTACAAACCAATTAATCCACACCTAAATGATCATGGGTTGATTATAACACTTATTTCAATGGTCTTGAAGCTTGTAGAGAACTTTTACATAACTCAAATTTGACTTACAATCCTATAAGAAAAGTAGGTATTATTTCCATCTCATGAATGAGGAAACTCAGGCTTTGTGTGACAGAACTATGACTGCATTCCAGATCTTCAGCTTCTATCTTGTTTGTCTCACTGACAGAAAACAATGGCTACAAATCCTCATCATCTGATATCTCAAGTGGAACATTAAGAATTTAGAGATTAAAGGGTGCCTGGGTGGCTCAGTTGATTAAGTGTCTGACTTTGGCTCAGGTCATGATTTCAAGATTCACGAGTTCAAGCCCTGCATCATGACCACTCTGACCTTGTAGAACCTGCTTGAGATTCTCTCTCTCCCTCTCTCTCTCTGCACCCCACTCCCATGCTTTCCTTCTCAAAATAAGTAAACCTAAAAAAAAGAAAAAGAATTTACAGATTAAAAAGACAATTTTCCAGGGACATACTATATAAATTGAACTACATTTGGATTTGTAGCAAATGAAAGGATGTTCATTAAACTTTAATTTATTATGGGTCTATAGATTTTAATCCTAGTGCAACTGTACTTTTTTAGTGCCTATGAAGTTAACTTCAGGCTAATGTTTTGTTTCTCTTTTTAAACTATGGCATCTCTACAAATATAAATTCGATAACACACAAAGTTTCAGGGTCAGGGAGAGTTCAAAATTTCCTTGCATGCTATTGGCGTGGTAAAGAAAGGTAGAGACTTGAAAGGAATATATGTCACTAAAAATAAGTAAAAAGACCATATACAAAAATAAATTCAAGATGGATGAAAGACCTAAATGTGAGACAGGAAACCATCAAAATCCTAGAGGACAACACAGGCAGTAACCTCTTTGACCTTGGCCACAGCAACTTCTTACCAGATATGTCGCCAGAGGCGAGGGAAACAAAAGCAAAAATAAACTATTGGGACTTCATCAAAATAAAAAGCTTTTGCACAGTGAAGGAAACAATATACAAAACTAAAAGGCAGCCTACAGAATAGAAGATATTTGCAAATGACATATCTGATAAAAGGTTAGTATCCAACATCGGTAAAGAACTTACCAAACTCAACATCCAAAAAACATACAATCCAGCTAAGAAATGGGCAGAAGACATGAATAGACACTTCCAAAAAAGACATCCAGATGGCTAACAGACACATGAAGAGATGCTCAACATCACTCATCATCAGGGAAATATAGATCAAAACCACAATGAGATACCACCACACACCTGTCAGAATGGGTAAAATTAACAACACAAGAAACAACAGGTGTTGGCGAGGATGCAGAGAAAGGGGAACACTCTTGGACTGTTGGTGTGACTGCAAACGGGTACAGTCACTCTGGAGAACAGTATAGAGGTTCCTCAAAAAGTTAAAAAGAGAACTACCCTAAGATCCAAAAATTGTACTACTAGGTATTTACCCAAAGGACACAAAAATACAGATTTGAAGGGGGACACGCACCCCTATGTTTACAGCATCATGATTAACATTAGCCAAGCTATGGAGAGAGCCCAAATGTCCATTAACTGATGAATGGATAAAGATGAATAGTGTGTGTGCGTGTGTGTTAAAAGACATTCTTATGGAATATCACTCAGTCATCAAAAAGAATGAAATCTTGCCATATGCAATGACACAGACTGAGCTACATGCATGATGTTAAGTGAAATAAGTTAATCAGAGAAGATAAATACCACATGATTTCACTCATATGTGGAACTTAAGAAACAGAACAGGTGAACATATGGGATGGGGGAAAAGAGAGAGAAACAAACCATGAGAGACTCTTAGAGAACTGATGGTTGATGGAGAGAGGTGGGTGGGGGAAGGGCCAGATGAGGGATGGGTATTAGGGAGGGCACTTGTTATGATGAGCACTGGGTGTTGTATGTAATTGATGAATCACTGGATTCTACTCCTGAAACCAATATTAACTGTATGTTAACTAAAAGTTAAATAAAAATTTGAAAAAATAAAAATGATCATTGGAAACAGTAAAAATTAGGATAAACGTAAAAAATAAATAAAAATACGGGTGCCTGAGTGGCTTAGTCGGTTAAGCGTCTGACTTCGGCTCAGGTCATGATCTCACAGTTCGTGGGTTCAAGCCCCCACACTGAGCTCTGTGCTAATATCTCTGAGCTCGGAGCCTGGAGCCTGCTTTGGATTCTGTGTCTCCCTCTCTCTCTGCCCCTCCTCCAATCATGCTCTGTCTCTCTCTGTCTCAAAAATGAATAGACATTAAAAATAATGTAAAAAAATAAATGAAAATAATTAAAAAGAGGCAATTTTCCACAGAAGTCTCCAAAGGGGTGCCCTGGTAGCTCAGTCAGTTAAGCATCTGACCCTTGATTTCAGCTCAGGTCATGATCCCAGGATCATGGGACTGAGCCTGTATTAGGCTCCATGCTGTGTGTGAAGTCTACTTAAGATATTCTCTCTCTCTCCCTCTCCCTCCCTCTGTCCCTCTCCCCTGCTTGCACACTTGCTCTAAAATTTAAAAACTTATTTTTAAAAAGAGTCAAAATATATAGGCTGATTAATGTAGAACTTTAACTTTGTATTTTCTTGAATATTCGTAACAATTATAAAAACGAATCAAAAAAAGCTTTATCTTTTGTTAAGCTGCTTTAAGACTCAGCAGCAAAAATTCAAAATTTCAGGTTCTAACTAGAAGTATGTTTTCTCTAACATTTTTACCTTCAACAGTAGGTTATTATATACTGACTATGAAAGATGATAAAACTTACCTCACAATCAGGACATATAATTGTGTTGTGTTCTTCAGTTATTAACAAGCACAGTTCACAAAAAGCATGTCCACATTGAAGTTCATGGTGGTGACCTATGAAATGAAATTCTGCTGTGAATTAAACTGTCTATAGTTTGTTAGCATTGAATGTGCAGCATTAATCAGAGGGAAAAGTTAAAAGAGGGGACTCTTACATGGGAAGAGATATCAAGTTTCATTAGAAATGCAGGACCTGTTAAACAAAATTCAGTAGAAGCTATTAAGTCTGAAGGAGGGAAAAAGTCAAATTGAAAGCCAAGCAGGGCTATGTAATATTGTTTGCATTAATTTAGTTTCTGATACCGATACTACTTCGAATTTGCCGTATCTTATAATCATACAAAATGTTCTGACATACTTCATTTGATCCTTGTACATATCACAGCCAAGTAGGCTTAGGAAGGTTACATTCAACTTAGAAATGGATAAACCTTTTGGTGATGTGGCTAAATGGTATAATCTAGACTCCAGCCTAGTTCTGTGTCCAAGTCCAATACTCTATTTGTTCCCATTGCCTCTAATTTATATTTCCAATCCTGTGAAGGGAACAGGGAGGGCAGATATGAGACACTGGCAAGACCTCTCTCTTACAATGACCTAAGATACTTGACAGAAGCCAGATGCTACTACTGTCACACATACATGATTCACATAAAGATAATTTCACAAACCTAGCATTTATGAGGGGAAATACCATAATCCTGAGTGAAAGCCTAATATCAAGATTTTAATGCTGTCAATAGAATTTAAAGCTTATCACAGTAAACATATTTGTTTTAGCTATGTAACTTCAAAAAGTTGTCATTTTAAAACACTTTGTAAGAAAAAAAGGAAAAGCACTAGATAAAATCAGTTATATTTTATTGCCAAAAGACAGTGTTCTTGCTGATTTATAAGAATTACATTCTTTTGATAAAAAAGCTTTAGTTTGCAAGCCAAGCGAAATATCTGAAACTTGCTTATGACCAAGCTAAATTTTACAGCTCTATTTACATTTCAGAGATAATATTTCCAAATAAATCAAAATTGTTTAACTGTTCTATCCTTATACAATTTCTGATATTGTACCAGTCTAATCTGTGATACATCATAGCTTACAAAGCACTTCCACAATTTTATATGCCTAAATACCACCTAGTATTTCTGAGCATTGTAATACAAACATATGGAAGCATGAGTGATTTTAAAAGGTCATGTTCGTAAACTTTATCTGGTAATGCTTATTTGATTCAAACAATGGAGATTTTCTATGCGACAGCTGTGATAAAAAGAGTAGGAGAAACTTGGCTCCCCACCTTAAAACACAACTAACCAACTTTTTCTACAAAGGTTCACTCACATCTCTCAAATGGAGTCCATCTCGGAGGGACTGAGAAAATGAACGATTTTCACTATGAAAGTATAAATGTTAAGTAGTCACTGGAGTGGTAATAAGACTTTTCAGCAACTGCAGTTTGAAATTCAACAACTCCTGCCAGAGACAGCACTCTAAGGCATTTTAAATTACATTAAAGTAACCTGAAAGTGTTTTCACTGGAGCAGATTCTAAATCCATAGGAGTGCAGTGGATTTCCCCCCTTGATGTACAAAGAAAAAACACAAGATGCACAAAAAGAGTGAATTGTTTCCCAAACAATGCCTTAAGCCAAACTGAGCGATAACGCTTCCCTCCCAATGCCAAATACCTGTTTTCTAATCCTGGAACGTTTTAAAGTGGTCTACTCGTTACTCCTCCTGCAACAAAATCTACGCAAGCAAATCAAATTTCGTTACTTCTTGATCACAAGACAATGGGCTAAATTTTTACATCTACCCTTTCATGAATCTGTGAACCCGGGGGAGTTTTTGAACTAACGCTCAAGAGAGCTCACACACCATTCCCTAATAGAATCAGTGAAAAAGGGAGAGAAGCAGGTGCCAAGTGGAGAAAGCTTCGGAGAGGTACGGAGCCACCCTGACCACAGGGGACGTCTCTGCTGCCCCGAGGGTGGGCTGCAGACACGCAGGGAGGCCTGTGACACAGTTCTCCAGGTCCACCTTGCTGTAACTGAGCAGCGCCCCACACTGCCAGCCCACTCGGCTCCCAGCCCTCGGGACAGGCCTTGCTCTCCGTCTCCAGGCCCAGCAGCCTGACTGGGACAGAGCCTATGGAGGGCAGATGGCCAAGGCGGGGCTGGGCCCCATGGGGGTCTCCTCACCAGAAACTCTGGACTCCCTTCTTCCACACTGAGTGCACTGAACCTCGGCAGCGCCCCACGGCCGACTCTTCCTCCCCATCTGCCGATAGGCAGACAGGCTGAAACAAGCCGTCGAAGGTACTGCCGCCATGGCGGCCTCCTTCGGGATCCGAGGACGGGTACCACGTGCCAGTCCCGGCGTCCCTTGCGGCAGCGACCAATCCTCAGGGCAGGCAGCTCCTGATAGCCAATCAAAGAGTTTAGCCCGCCTTCTCAGCTTGCCACGCTGGGGCGTCCGGAATTCCAGGTGCGGGGGTGGCTGTTTTCCGCTTGGACTTCGGCAGGTAGAGTCTGAGGAAGGACGTCACCGGAGGTCAGGGAAGGACCACTTACTTTCAGATTTTTACCTAAAGCACACTCCCGTAGCACTCTTACTGCATTCAAATTCAGATTTCGCGTATTATTACTTAAATTGTTGTCGACTTTACAGGTAGAAAACAATCTTTTGTATTGAAGTCATCCTTCTTCCCTCAGTATATTAGGGCTAGAGGCCCTAAACCTGTGTGCTGGAAATGTGGGGGCTTGACTAATAGTAGCCTTAGTGGAGAACCTATCAGTATCTGCCGGTGGGGAGATTCCATTAACAATTTCAAACTAAAGTCTGGTCATCGTTAATAGTTGTTAATGGTATACAAGGCACTGCTGGGAGCAGTTGGGGATGCTAAGCATTTGTAAACTAACAGGTTCCTGCTTGAGAGGTATGTAGCCCTCTACCTCTAAAACGGTAACTTCTGCTGGGGTGGCTTGTGTTAAGTGCCAGAGGAGATTAGAGACAATAAGAATTACTGCATTCTGAAGAGATGATGTCTAGCCTTCCTAAAGGATATAGGGGTTTACATTAGACCTTAAAACCTGGGTAGGACTTTAAGGAGTAAACAGGACATCAGGCATTCCAGAGAGAAAGAATGGCTTAAGCAAAGAAAAGTGGGAGATGCAGTGGCCTCTCTGGAATTTAATTTGTAGGCCATTAAGTCAGAGCATGAATTTCCTTTTGGAGAAGGTATATTGGGGTAGAATTTTGGGGAGTCTTCAATATTGGACTAAGGAGTTTGGACTTTACCTTTCAAGCAGTAGAGTGCTAGTGAAGTTGTAAGAGCAAGGGCTAAAGTAATCTGGTAGCAATGGGGCAGGTATATTGTGGAGGAAACATCTAGAGATGGCAGAGTGCCTTCAGAGGGTAAGAATAACTGCCTGCATATATTCCTTTTTTTCTCCTCTATTAAAAAAATAGAAACAAATATTATGTTCAGACATTTATCTCTTTGAATATTATTTCTCCCTTGTTATTTTTTCTGGAGCTCCTGTTAGACAGTAAATAGGGCCTTTTCATTCTATACCTTTCTTAACTTCGCTTTCATATTTTCCATTTCTTTATCTCTCTGTGCTGCATTCTGGGAATTTTTTTCAGATATCTATACCTGTTAATCAATTCTCTCTTCAGCCGTACATAATCTGCTATTTAACATGACCACTGAGTTTTAAATTTTCAGTGACTATTTTATTCAATTCTAGATATTCTCTTTTTTTTAATTTCAAATTTTGCCTGATCTTTTTTGGAGAGAATTATGTTCCTTTCTCATGTTTTTTATTCCATCTTTTATTACTTTAATATTTTAAGCACACTTATTTTGTTATATAACCCCAACATTCCTTTTTCTGATATTCTTCAGAGGTATAAATATGCAATTTATTATTTTTACCAATCCTCATTCGTGGTGATTTGTTTCTTCATATGTTTTGTAATTTTGGATTTTAAGCTCATGTTTGAAAATGTTTATCTGTGGGAATCTTGTAAGACCTGTATTAAGGATCCATTTCCCCAGATTTCATTTTTGCTTCCTTTAGGCACCTCAATGCATGATGAATCTAGGAGCACTTTAATTTAATGTCTTGGCTTGTGTTTTGATAGACTACCCTGACAGCATATTTCAAATCCCAAGCCTACCTGAAAGCATGTATATATTGTAGGTAATGGGGGAGATATTTTCCCCACCTAAAGGTATACAAGATAAACAGAATTCTTTACCTTTTAGCCTACCTGTTCACTCCTGCCATCAGTGTGTGAACCTAACCTACCATGCAAAAGCTTGGATTAGCAGCTGTTTTGTTTATTTATTTTTTGCCAATTCAATGCCTATGCCACGATATCTCCTTGTGGCCTTACTTACATTTCTCTAATGACTAATGAGTTTTCTGTTTATTATTCATTTAGACTTTCATATTCTTTTTTTTGCCTTTTGGGTTGTTTGTCTCTTGACTGATTTATAGCAATTCTTTATTCTAGATTCCATTGAAAATATCCTTTCCTAGGCTATGATTTGTTTTGGGGTGTGTGTGTGCGTGCGTGTGTGTGTGTGTGTTTTACTTTATGATATCTCTTATTGTCCAAAAGTGTTGTATTTTACTATGGAATTTTCGTCAAGATTTGCAATTTGTGAATACTGTTTTAAATCTTTCCCTAAGCTAAATATTCATTGTATTTATTATCTTCTACAAGCTTTATTACCTTCTCTTCTATTTTAAAATTCAGCTTTGTTGTCAATGGTATTTGCATAGGAGTGGGAGAAAGTGAGGTGCAAAGGAAATATCAGAACGCAGTAATTTGGTTGGGCAGGGTCTTGAACCTTGATTTACTCATTACATATGTGTCTCTATGTATACACCATTGGTGTAGTGCCATCTCAGAACACAGATACAGAGATAGATATTCCACATTTTATTATGACTTTTAAAAGCATCAAGTATATTTTAACCTTGGTCCTACTTTCGTTTCAATAAAACAGTGGATTTAACATTTATAAAAATTTTATTATTATTATTTTTAGTATGAAATTTATTGTAAAATTGGTTTCCATACAACACCTAGTGCTCATCCCAACAGGTGCCCTCCTCAGTACCCATCTCCCACTTTCCCCTCCCTCCTAACCCCCATCAACCCTCAGTTTATTCTCAGTTTGTAAGAGTCTCTTATGGTTTGGCTCCCTCCCTCTCTAACCTTTTTTTCCCCTCCCTCCCCCATGGTCTTCTGTTAAGTTTCTCAGGATCCACATAAGAGTGAAAACATATGGTATCTGTCTTTCTCTGTATGACTTTTTTCACTTAGCATAACACTCTCCAGTTCCATTCACGTTGCTACAAAAGGCCATATTTCATTCTTTCTCATTGCCAAGCAGTATTCCTTTGTATATACAAACCACAATTTCTTTATCCATTCAAAAGTTGATGGACACTCAGGCTCTTTTAAGAATTTGGCCATTGTTGAAAGTGCTGCTATAAACATTGGGGTACAAGTGCCCCTATGCATCAGCACTCCTGTATCCCTAGGGAAAATTCCTAGCAGTGCTATTGCTGGGTCATATGGTAAATCTATTTTTAATTTTTTGAGGAACCGCCACACTGTTTTCCAGAGCGGCTGCACCAGTTTGCATTCCCACCAACAGTGCAAGAGGGTTCCCTTTTCTCCACATCCTCGCCAGCATCTGTAGTCTCCTGATTTGTTCATTTTAGCCACTCTGACTGGCGTGAGGTGGTATCTCAGTGTGGTTTTGATTTGTGTTTCCCTGATGAGGAGTGACATTGAGCATCTTTTCATGTGCCTGTTGGCCATCTGGATGTCTTCTTTAGAGAAGCGGCTATTCATGTTTTCTGCCCATTTCTTCACTGGATTATTTGTCTTTCGGGTGTGGAGTTTGGTGAGCTCTTCATAGATTTTGGATACTAGCCCTTTGTCCGATATGTCATTTGCAAATGTATTTTCCCATTCCGTTGGTTGCCTTTTAGTTTTGTTGATTGTTTCCTTTGCAGTGCAGAAGCTTTTTATCTTTGTGAGGTCCCAATAGTTCATTTTTGCTTTTAATTCCCTTGCCTTTGGAGATGTGTCAAGTAAGAAATTGCTGTGGCTACAGTCAGAGAGGTTTGTTCCTGCTTTCTCCTCTAGGGTTTTGATGGTTTCCTGTCTCACATTCAGGTCCCTTTATGCATTTTGAGTTTATTTTTGTGAATGGTGTAAGAAAGTGGTCTAGTTTCATTCTTCTGCATGTTGCAGTCCAGTTCTCCCAGCACCATTTGTTAAAAAGACACTCTTTTTTCCATCGGATATTCTTTCCTGCTTTGTCAAAGATAACTTGGCCATACTTTCGTAGGTCCAATTCTGGAGTCTCTATTCTATCCCATTGGTCTATGTGTCTGTTTTTGTGCCAATATGATGCTGTCTTGATGATTACAACTTTGTAGTAGAGACTGCAGTCTGGGATTGTGATGCCTCCCACTTTGGTCTTCTTCCTCAATATTACTTTGGCTATTCGGGGTCTTTTGTGGTTCCATACAAATGTTAGGATTGCTTGTTCTAGCCTCGAGAAGAATGCTGGTGCAATTTTGATTGGGATTTCATTGAATGTGCAGATAGCTTTGGGTAGTATTGACATTTTAACAATATTTATTCTTCCAATCTGTGAGCACGGAATGCTTTTCCATTTCTTTATACCTTCTTCAATTTCCTTCATAAACTTTCTACAGTTTTCAGCATACAGATCTTTCACATCTTTGGTTAGGTTTATTCCTAGGTATTTTATGCTTCTTGGTGCAATTGTGAATGGGATCAGTTTCTTTATTTGTCTTTCTGTTGCTTCATTACTAGTGTATAAGAATGCAACTGATTTCTGTACATTGATATTGTATCCTGCGACTTTGCTGAATTCATGTATCCGTTCTAGCAGACTTTGGGTGGAGTCTATCGGGTTTTCCATGTTTAATATCATGTCATCTGCAAAAAGTGAAAGTTCGACTTCATCTTTGCCAATTTTGATGCCTTTGATTTCCTTTTGTGTTCTGATTGCTGATGCTAGGACTTCCTACACTATGTTAAACAACAGCGGTGAGAGTGGACATCCCTGTCGTGTTCCTGATCTCAGGAGGAAACCTCTCAGTCTTTCCCCATTGAGGAGGATATTAGCTGTGGGCTTTTCATAAATGGCTTTTATGATGTTGACGTATGTTCCTTCTATCCCGACTTTCTCAAGGGGCTTTATTAAGAAAGGAATCTGAATTTTGTCAGATGCTTTTTCTGCATCGATTGGCAGGATCATACGATTCTTTTCTTTTCTTTTATTAATGTGATGTATCACATTGATTGATTTGCAAATGGTGAACCAGCCCTGCAGCCCACGAATGAGTCCCACCTGATCATGGTGGATAATTCTTTTTATATGCTGTTGAATTCGAGTTGCTAGTATCTTGTTGAGAATTTTTGCATCCATATTCATCCGGGATATTGGCCTGTAGTTCTCTTTTTTTGCTGGGTCTCTGTCTGGTTTAGGAATCAAAGTAATGCTGGCTTCATAGGAGGAGTCTGGAAGTTTTCCTTACCTGTCTATTTTTTGGAACAGTTTGAGAAGGATAGGTATTATTTCTGCTTTAAATGTCTGGTAGAATGCCCCAGGGAAGCCATCTGGTCCTGGACTCTTATTTGTTGGCAGGTTTTTGATAACTGATTCAATTTCTTCACTGGTTATGGGTCTGTTCAAGTTTTCTGTTTCTTCCTGTTTGAGTTTTGGAAGTGGGTGGGTGCTTAGGAATTTGTCCACTTCTTCCAGGTTGTCCAGTTTGTTGGCATGTAACTTTTCATAGTGTTCCCTGATAATTGCTTGTATCTCTGAGGGATTGGTTGTAATAATTCCATTTTCATTCATGATTTTATCTATTTGGGTCATCTCCCTTTTCTTTTTGAGAAGCCTGGCTAGAGGTCTATCAATTTTGTTTATTGTTTCAAAAAACCAACTCTTGGTTTCATTGATCTGCTCTATAGTTTTGTTTATTTCTGCTCTGATCTTTATTATTGCTCTTATTCCGCTGGATTTGGGGTGTCTTTGCTGTTCTGCTTCTAGTTCCTTTAGGTGTGCTGTTAGATTTTGTACTTGGGGTTTTGCTTGTTTCTTGAGATAGGCCTGGATTGCAATGTATTTTCCTCTCAGGACTGCCTTTGCTGCATCCCAAAGCGTATGGATTGTTGTATTTTCATTTTCATTTGTTTCCATATATTTTTAAATTTCTTCTCTGATTGCCTGGTTGACCCATTCATTCTTTAGTAGGGTGTTCTTTAACCTCCATGCTTTTGGAGGTTTTCCAGACTTTTTCCTGTAATTGATTTCAAGTTTCATAGCATTGTGGTCTGAAAGTGTTCCTGGTGTGATCTCAATTCTTTTATACTTATGAAGGGCTGTTTTGTGACCCAGTATGTGATCTATCTTGGAGACTGTTCCATGTGCACTCGAGAAGAAAGTATATTCTGTTGCTTTGGGATGCAGAGTTCTAAATCTATCTGTCATGTCCATCTGATCCAATGTATCATTCAGGGCCCTTGTTTCTTTATTGATCCTGTGTCTAGATGATCTATCCATTGTTGTAAGTGGGATGTAAAGTCCCCTGCAATTGCCACATTCTTATCCAATAAGGTTGCTTATGTTTGTGAGTAGTTGTTTTATATATTTGGGGGCTTCCGTATTCGGCACATAGACATTTATAATTGTTAGCTCTTCCTGATGGATACTCCCTGTAATTATTTTATAGTGCCCTTCTTCATCTCTTGTTACAGCCTTTAATTTAAAGTCTAGTTTGTCTGATACAAGTATGGCTACTCCAGCCATACTACTCTTTTGACCTCCAGTAGCATGACAGATGGTTCTCTCTCCCCTCACTTTCAAACGGAAGGCGTCCTCAGATCTAAAATGAGTCTCTTGTGGACAGCAAATAGATGGGTCTTGTTTTTTAATCCATTCTGATACCCTATGTCTTTTGGTTGGAGCATGTAGTCCATTTACATTCAGTGTTATTAGCCAAAGCTGTGGGTTCAGAGTCGTTGCGATGTCTGTAGGTTTCATGCTTGTAGTAATGTCTCTGGCACTTTGTAGTCCTTGCAACATTTCACTCACAGAATCCCCCTTAGGATCTCTTGTAGGACTGGTTTAGTGGTGATGAATTCCTTCAGCTTTTGTTTGTTTGGGAAGACCTTTATCTCTCCTTCTATTCTGAATGACAGACTTGCTGGAGAAAGGATTCTCGGCTGCATATTTTCTCTGTTCATCACATTGAAGATTTCCTGCCATTCCTTTCTGGCCTGCCAAGTTTCAGTAGATAGGTCTGCTACTATTCTTTTGAGTCTACCTTTGTAACTTAGAGCCTGTGTATCCCTAGCTGCTTTCTGAATTTTCCCTTTATCCTTGTATTTCACCAGTTTCACTATGATGTGTTGTAGAGAAGACTGATTCAAGTGTACGTCTGAAGGGGGTTCTCTGTGCCTCTTGGATTTCAATGCCTTTTTCCTTTCCCAGATCAGGGAAGTTTTCAGCTATGATTTGTTCAAGTAAGCCTTTAGCCCCTTTCTCTCTCTTCTTCTTCCTCTTCTGGAAATCCTATGATACGGATATTGTTCTGTTTGATTGCATCACTTAGTTCTCTAAATCTCCCCCTCATACTCCTGGATTTTTTTTTATCTCCCTTTTTCTCAGCTTTCTGCTTTCCCATAATTTTATCTTCTAATTCACCTATTCCTTCCTCTGCCTCCTCAATCCGTGCTGTGGCTGCCTCCATTTTATTTTCCACCTCATTTATAGCGTTTTTTAGCTCCTCACGACTATTTCTCAGTCCCTTGATCTCTGTAGCAATAGATTCTCTGCTGTCCTCTATGCTTTTTTCAAGTCCAGCGATTAATTTTATGACTATTATTCTAAATTCTTGTTCCGTTATACTGCTTGAGTCGGTTTTGATCAATTTGTTAGCTGTTGCTACTTCCTGGAGTTTCTTTTGAGGAGAATTCTTCCGTTTCATCATTTTGCATGGTCTCTGGGGTAGCTCCAAACTGCAGGGCACTTCCCCTGTGCTGTCCAGAGTAACTTGTGTTGGTGGGCGGGGCCACAGTCACATCTGATGTCTGCCCCCAGCCCACCACTGGGGCCACAGTCAGACTGGTGTGTACCTTATCTTCCCCTGTCCCAGGGGCAGGACTCACTGTGGAGTGGTGTGGCCCCTGTCAGGGCTACTTGCACACTGTTGGGCTTGTGGTGCTGCTTCGGTAGGATCTGGCCAGGGGTATATTAGCCAGGGTGGATCTGCACGGTGCACAGGGGCGGGAGGGGCAGGCTTAGCTCGCTTTGCCGTGGTCGTCCCCTGTGGGAGGTTGCACCAGAAGGGAGGCAGACCCGTCGGAGGGATGGATCCACAGAAGTACAGTGTTGGGCGTTTGCATGGTGCAAGCAAGTCTTGACATTTTTTCCTAGACTCTCTGAAAGTATCAGGTTGTCATTAAAATAATTTATTATACAACATTCACAGAGCCTCATACATAGTATATACTCAGTAGAAATGTAGTAAATGCTCACATGGCATCAGAACACCAGATGGCAGTAGGGAGATCTCACAAACATACCACTAACCAGCTTGACATAGCCGCAAAATGCACTAGATGGCACCCAGCCCATAACAAACAGCATTTGCAGTTTGAATCCTACTTTATGCTCTGGAGGTAGTTTTCAGGTCTTCTGCCATGTTGCTTCTGCCTTTTCTATCCTAAAGCATTACTATCAGAGGTGTGCAGTGAAAAGGTATACACTGTCTTCTATGTGCGTCTGGAGGTGGCAGAATACCCACCTCTTCCAGAAAGTGACTCTAGATTTTTTCTTAGAAATTTCAGGGTAGTGGAACAGGAAGGACCTTTAAAGATTCCTACATACCCTTCCTCATTTGGGATGAGGAGGCCAAGGCTCAGAACCACTCTGACTTCCTTGGGTAGAGGTAGAGTTCTGGTGTTCTGGTGTCTGGACCGTGCTCCTATATTTTACTACACCAATTTCGATGCCCACTTCCAGAAGACTTTACTTTGGGGACTTGTAACAGAGATGAACTGGATCAATATGAAATTTTAGATGAAAGGAGAGATGACAGTTGCTGCTCCAGGCTAGGTTTGGGGACCTTTTGTAGGGATCAGCAAATTTCAACCTGGCTATGATGAGTTAGTAGACAAGATGGGATTACAGTGTCCTTTCTTGAGAAATAGCTCCAAGAAGAGCTCTGGAGTCCTAGAAATTGGGAGAAACCTGCAGGGCCTGAGGAAATGTACCCCTGTGAGCCTTCTTACAGGGCAGCAGGGTGCAAGCATCTGTCACTGTTCCTCCTATGCTCTGTTCAGGACTCCACTCATTAATTGGGAGAATTCTCCATATGCATTTGTCAGAGCAAGTGACTGCTTTCCTGACAGTTGGGTGAGGTTACATACCTCTAGCCTGAACTTAGCCAGCAGAAGTTAACTAGTGATTCCCAGACTTTGGTGTGTTAAGAATCCCTTGGAGAGGTTATGGGAATGCAGAGGCCCAAGCTCTAGAGGTTCCTATTTAAGAGGTTGAGGTGAAGCTCACTGAGAGACAGATTGCCTTACATAGCTGACGTTTCTTCTGACTACTCGGTGGTTTATGTACTTTTCCCTAGTTCCATCCATTCTAAGACCTACATTCCCTGCTATCTACATCTTTTTTAATTCTTTTAGAAACATAAAGGTATAGACACTGAGGGAGAAGCAACACCCATGTTTAGAGTGACTTTATTTGTTTATATTTGAGGCAAGTTGTTATTTTTAAGTATGCTCCATGCCCAGCAAGGAGCCCAATGTGGGGCTTGAACTCAGGACTTTGAGACCAAGACCTGAGCTGAGATCAAGAGTCAGATGCTTAACCAACTGAGCCACCCAGGCACCCTGAGGCAAGTTGTTATGATTAGAAAATCTCCAAGGGACAGTGAGCCCAAGCTTGGCTTTGCATCTACTCTGTGGTGAGGCAGATGAAAGGGACTGCATTTGCAGGTAACTTTCAATAGAAAAATACATGACCTGTTGTGACCGACTGTAATAGTCACTGATTGTGTATGCTATGCTGTTACCTGAAAGGCGGTCCTGCCCCTGGAGCCTTTCCTCAGGAGCCCTGGCCAGAGTGGTGGGTAGGCACACACTTGCAGCTTCTGTTCTCTACCTTTCCAAACCCTCACCTGCCCATTTCTTATGGACAGTAGGCTCCCTGTCCCTCCTCTCAGATGTTATAAAAGAATGAAAACGTTTCATGCAAAGCTTGAGAAGCAGTCACTTCTCCAGTCTCATGTTGTCTTGCTGGGTATTATATGGCTGCCATTTCCTGTTGTCAATGCCATCCTCACTTTCCATACTTGAGTCAGATATGTCTTTAACGCAGTTCACAACACTGGGTATGATTCTAACACATGGTATCAGTTTTGACAGTAGCTTCAGGGAGGAAAGGAAGACACAAATGAAGGGGTATTTAAACTCGTTGTAGTAAAGGAGGATTTGAGAACTATGGAAAAATTGCAGTGGGGGGTGTGGTGATGTAGCCTGAGTCACAATAGGGTCATGCTTACCACCGTTTTCTCACCGGGATATTTAATTCTCAGCCTCTTGTTTCCTCTCTGTGTTCCTCCTCTTATCTCCTCTAACCCCCTCACTTTTCATCTTAAAGGCAAATAAAACTCACATCAGAATTGATAGAAGTTCTTGGAAACCAATAACTCATTCCTATGTTCACTGGCCTATGTCATTTTAGTACAAACAGTATATTAAATGTCGCAATTCATCCTTGTGTTTTTACATAAAACTGCTCTCAGATCCCCAACGCCTCCTTCAAATCGTCCCCACCGGGGCTGAACACAGGTGGTGGATTCCCACCAGCATTAAGATCTCTGTGGTTTGTCTGTACCATCCATTTTAGCTGTCAATTATGCTCTCTTTCATTTTATTTTCTGTTATCTTAATTCCAGTATAGCTGACACAGTGTTATATTAGTTCCAAGTGTATAATATAGTGATTCAGTATTTCCATACATCTCCTGGTGTTCATCATAAGTGCACTCCTTAACTCCCATCACCTATTTCACCCATCCCCCCACCCACCTTTCCTCTGGTAACCATCCGTTTGTTCTCTACAGTTAAGAGTCTATATCTTGCCTTGTCTCTGTCTTTTTTTCTTTTGCTCGTTTGTTTTGTTTCTTAAATTCTACATATGAGTGAAAGTATTTGGTTTTTGTCTTTCCCTGACTGACTTATTTTGCTTAGCATTATCTCTCTAGCTCCATCCATGTTGTTGCAAATGACAAGATTTCATTCTTTTTATGGCTGCGTAATATTCCATTATATATACATATCACATCTTCTTTATTCATTCATCAGTCTATGGACACTTGGGCTGCTTCCATAATTTGGCTATTGTAAATAATGCCACTATAAACATCGGGCTGCATGTGTCTCTTTGAATTTGTACTTTTGTATCCTTTGAGTAGTGCAATTACTGGATTGTAGGATAGTTCTATTTTTAACTTTTTGAGGAACCTCCATACTCTTTTCCACAGTGACTGCACCAGTTTGCATTCCCACCAACAGTGCAAGATGGTTCTCCTTTCTCTGCATCCTTGCCAACCCTTGTTGTTTCTTGTGTTGTTGATTTTAGCCTTTCTGACACGTGTGAGGTGATATTTCATTGTAGTTTTGATTTTCATTTCCTTGATGATCAGTGATGTTGAGGTCTGTTGGCCATCTGAATGTCTTTGGAGAAATGTCTGTTTATGTTCTCTTTTCTTATCAGTCTTTAATTGTTTCACGTGGATTGGTCTTGCTTTTTTTTTTTTTATTTTTTTTTTCAACGTTTATTTATTTTGGGGATAGAGAGAGACAGAGCATGAACGGGGGAGGGGCAGAGAGAGAGGGAGACACACAATCGGAAACAGGCTCCAGGCTCTGAGCCATCAGCCCAGAGCCTGACGCGGGGCTCAAACTCACGGACTGCGAGATCGTGACCTGGCTGAAGTCGGACGCCTAACCGACTGCGCCACCCAGGCGCCCCTGGTCTTGCTTTTTTGAGGCAGATTGCATTTTCCTAAAGATAGCTCCCATATTATCCCCTGCAGGGTGCTGTTGACACCCTTCCTGTTAGTGGTGGTGGGTGAGAAAGATGGTACAAAATGAAGCTGGAGAGGTGGACAAAGGCAGATTATACGGAGCATTGTAGGCTATGCTAAAACTTTGGATTTTATTAAGCAGGGGAATGATATGATTCAAGTGCTTTCTCTCTCTTTTAGGTTGTGGGGAGCAGTTGGTAGCAATAGGTAGAAGAGCTTCAGTTGTTGTTTTTAGCTCCAGAATAAGGAGCTGTTCTCCTCATAGGCTAGAGATTCTCCTACCCAGGATGTTGCTTACCAAGGAAATGAAAGAAGGAAATGGGCCTGTACGCCACCGAAGCAGAGCAGTATAGTAGGAAGGCTTAGGTTGGCCAAAGGTCTCTAAGAACACTTATTACTTATGGACCTCAGCCCTCATCTGCAAAATGGGCATGATAATAGTCACTGCCTTGTAGAGCTGCTTACAGGGTTCACTGAGATAATGCTTGCAGAGGGCTCCCACAGTGTCTGACACACAGTGAGCGCATGAACTAAAATGGACTCTTGTTGACTCCTAACCTGCTCAGGATTTCTGGTTAGTCCCTTCTATCTTTCAAGAATTTTGAATGAGGAATTCAATGGAGCCATGAAAAATACTCCATACCAGGAGACAGATAAATTCAGTTTTGTCATTGATTATCTGTGTGACATTAGGCAAGTGAATCTCTTTGAGATTCATTCTTCTTACCTGTAAAATACCCAGATCATTCCTCAGATTTATTATGAGAATGAAGTGTGAAATGGCTTTGAAACAGTCCACTGTTAACAAGTGTCAGGTATTAATGCTGTTCTTAAATAACACTTGCCCTCCCATGTTCCTGGAGATGTTAATGAGTGGAAAGAATTTGGGGCTGTGGCCAGGGGCAGCATACATTTGAAAAAGATGAATGTGTGGTGGAAACTACAGCAGCCTTCTCATTACACTTTGTGCCCTAAAATCCGGTGGTCAGACTGCATTAGCATTCATATCGCATGAGTGAGACATGAGACATGGCAAGTGAGCTCTCCATCGGCAGGTTTTCCAGGTCTACTCTTTGGATGAACCTGAAATTACCTTTCAGAGGTTGGCCCAGGTGAAGCATGAGGGGTCCTGAAGAGGTCTGGCTACAGTGGTCTGTAGTCCTCAGTCCTTTGGTCTGTAGTCCAAACCTAAATTCTTAGAGCTGTGGTTTTTCTTCCTATAAAATATAAATAGTAGTAAACCTACCTCCGGCTTTTGATTCCCACAATACTACAAAACTAAATGGAATTTTAAAAATTGTGTAAGACTATTCACATATTTTTGAGGTTTTCTTTTTTATGTTAATATATAAAAATCACTATGGAAAGTATTCTTGGAGAGTGCATTCTCTTCAAGTAGAAGAAACTGAAATAACTTTGGGTTTCACAGGCATTGACTGATCCCTCTTTTATGAGAGACAGTATCACACAGTGGCTAAGAGCACAGACTGTGGAGTCAGACTGGTTAGGTCTGATTCCTGACTCTGCTACTTAAAGCTAATCATGTGTACCTGGACAATGTACTCACTCTCTCTGTGCCCCAGTTTTCCCATTTGCAAAATGGGATAACAATATACCTGCCTTTCAAGGTTGTTGGGAGGATTAACTGAGTTAACATATATAAAAGTGCTTAGAACAGTGTCTGGCAAATGATAAGCACTAAATAAAACCCTGTCTGTAGTCAGTGCCTGGCACAGTTTTTAGCACCATGTAGGGCTTCTAGAACTGTGTTGTTTGCGATGTTGTTTCTTTTCTTTTTGAAAGTAGTTTTAGGTTTGTAATAAAATTAAGAGAAATATAGAAAGATTCCCCATGTACCACCTCGTCCCACACACCCATAGCTTCCTCCATTATCAACATCATTCACCAGAATGGTACATTTGTAATCGCGAACAGACCTACACTGACACATTACAATCTCCCAAAGTCATAGTTAAACATGGAGTTCGCTCTTGGTGTTATATATTCAATGGATTTAGACAAATCATTATATCATAAAATATTTTCAATGTCCTGAAAAATCCTTTGCCTATTCATCTCTTCCCCCTCCCCAACCACTAGCAACCATTGATCTTTTTGCTGTATCTACAGTTTTGCCTCTTCCAGAATGTCATATAGTTGGAATCATATGGTATGTAATCTCAGATTAGCTTCTTTCACTTAGTAATATACAGTTAAGTTTTTTCTACATCTTTTCATGGCTTGATAGCTCATTTCTTGTTAGCACTGAATAATATTCAATTGTCTGGAGGTACCACAGTTTATTTATTCATTCATCCACTGAAGAACATCTTGGTTGCTTCCGAGTTTTGGCAATTATGGATAAAGCTCCTATAAACAGCTATGTGCAGGTTTTGTGTGGACTTAAGTTTTCAACTCCTTTGGGTGAATACCAAAGAGCATGATTGCTGAGTCATATAGTAAGGGTATGTTTAATTTTTGAGAAACTGCCAGACTGTCCTCCAAAGTGGCTATGCTATTTTGCATTCCCATCAGCAGCGGATGAGTTACTGTTGCTCATATCCTCACCAGCAATTGGTGTTGTCAGTGTTTTGGATTTTAGCCATTCTAATAGGTGTGTAGTGGTACCTTCTTGTTGTTCTAATTTGCATTTCCCTGATGACATGTTATATGGAGCATCTTTTCATGTGTTTACGTGCTATCTGTGTATCTTCTTTGGTGAGGTATCTGTTAAGGTCTTTGGCCCATTTTTTAATTGGATTGTTTCTTACTTGCTGTGTTTTAAGAGTTCTTTCTTTACATGGATAAGAGTCCTTGATCAGATGTGTCCCTGTGTTTTCTTTATGCTTGCCGTCCTTGTCCCACTGAGCTAACTTGACTCAGACATACCCCCTATATTAAGGAGTCAGACTCCTTCTTTTTGATGTTTGCTGACAGCTTTTAAACTCATCTTTTCTTTCTGTCCCACATCGGGACAAGATAATAAAAGCCTGGGTATTTTCTCTTTTGGAACCCTCAACTCATCCTCACCCCTACTTTCCTTTTTCTGTTCTCACAAGCCATTTTTGGACCTACTTGGAAGCAGAAAGTCTCATTATGTGAGTAATAAATCTTTCCATACCCTCTTGGTGTATGGTTTTGACATCACCAAATTTTGGGTGGGGTCCATTCTGTTTAATCAGAGTGGCTACAACACCCTCTCTCCAATAACACACTATGTGAAATGGCTAATTACTGTTTATGAAAGAGCTAGCTGAATAATATATAAATAGAATGGCTGCTACTTTCTGGAGAATTCAGATGAATCAGAAGGCCAAGACAGTACAGATTTTCCATGTTGTCCCTAATCTGTCACTTTTAGGTAGTAAACAACTACTGCATTTTGGATACAAACAGGACACATATTGAGGAGCTAACCATTTTGGAGATAATCTAAGTATTTGGTTTTAGTCTCTGAAGATTGGACCATTTTCTGGAATGGCCCCCATGGAAGCTGCTTGAACAGTTGGTGGTTAAAGGAGGTATCTTTCTCCTGAGAAAGCCCTACATTCTGTTATTATTTGACCCCAACTGCTAAGTAGGGCAAGGTTGCTGGTTTTGAGCATAAGTCCTTATTTCAGTAATTTATTAAGAGTCCAGATTCTCAGATCCCCTATGGAAAATGTTGAATAACGTTATGAATATGTTGCCACACACTTGATGAAATGTGGTTTAAACAAGTACTAACATCTCTTTCCTCACGTCTTCCTCCTGAGATGGATAGAGGCCATCATTATTGTTCTCTTACAGTTGAGGGGATCACAGTGTTGAGTGGCTAAATGAGTGGTCCATGAATATGTTTGGATGGAGAGTCCTGGCCCCCAGACCTGTGCTTTTTCTGCCAGGTCTCACCAAATGCACAGGGTGACCATGCATCCTGGTTAGCCAAGGACACCCTTGGTTGGGCCTCTTATCTCAACACAATTATTAATAGGGCCTCATTTTATTTTCATAAGTGTCCCAGTTTGAGTGATAAATTATATGGTTGCCCTCCTAGTACAGAAGATCCTAGGGTATTTTTAGGTGACTAACAGTCTGCAGTGATTTGTATTTGTGCTTATTATTATTCTTACTGGACTCAGATCATATTAATTTAGGGAAACTGGTACTTTGCAAAGATCGTTGGAGGATTTCATAGCCAAGAAAGGCCTCCCTGGCCTTCTTCCCCTTGTTTCAGTTGCACTTTGAGTATAATGTAACTCTCATCACGGTTGTTGAAGGACTTTCTTACTTAGCATATCTAAACCAACACTGCCTTTTTTTTTTTTTTAATTTTTTTTAACGTTTTCTTTTTTTCTTTTTTTTTTTTACTTATTTTTGAGACAGAGAGAGACAGAGCATGAACAGGGGAGGGTCAGAGAGAGGGAGACACAGAATCTGAAACAGGCTCCAGGCTCTGAGCTGTCAGCACAGAGCCCGACACGGGGCTCGAACTCACGGACCGCGAGATCATGACCTGAGCCGAAGTCGGCCGCTTAACTGACTGAGCCACCCAGGCGCCCCCAACACTGCCTTTTTAACAGCTTCTTGAGAGAACAGAATTGGAAAAATCCTGCCTCTGGAAATGTGTGTGTGTGTACATAAGTGATCATGCCAGCTTGGAAGCATTTTACTTCAGAGAAGTCATCTCTAAGCTAATGGAAAGCTGTGATAATGATCATCATGAGAATGACATTGATAATAAGAGCTACCAATTATTGAGTGCTTACTATGTGTGACGCACAATACTTACCATTTTATGTGTATTAAGTCTTCTGGTCTTTACAACAGTTATATTAGGTGAGATAATATTACTATCACTATCTTACAAATGAGCAAACTGAAGTACAGAGAGAGAAAGTTATTTGTACAAGGCTTTACCAGCTAAATAAATTCAAATTGTGTAGGTAAGGAAACAGCCCTGGAAGCTGACAGGTCACAGTATTCCCAACTGAGCATGAACAATTTTCAAAGACTCTAAACACGACTCAGATACATCCACTCTGTGGCCAAGGTGGAATGGGGGTGGAAATACAACTACTTGGTTCATGTCTGAACCTAGAAAGAGATTAGAAATAAATATTTCTCTTTTCCAGCTAATGTGAGTTTCTTTATCCATGACAGCTTTCACCCCCTTTAATCCCCCCACCTCCTGGATAAAAATTACCAAGATACCCAACCACCAATTTGCCCTGGTTTCTTGATGGCATGCAATCAAAACTAACTCTTGCTCCCCTAGACCTTCCTTAGACTCTCCCAGGACAAACCAGGTCCTATAGCAAGACCCTTCAAGTTCTACTGCACTGAGAGCCCCATGATTTTCTTGGTGTCCTCTTTCCTTTGAAGCAGCAAGTGAACTCAACCTCACTTTGTTTGACTGCAGGTGTGTTTCTGGTGCTCTTCGGTTGCTGGGCTTTGACGATGCCCAAGTAGGCTGATTCCAGGGCCCATATCTATTAGCATTATTACAGACTGCCTTTCTTTATGCTTTTCTGACTCCCAATCATATGTCACTGTTTTTCAGTGATATCACCACATGTCAGCTTTCTGCCCCACTCAGGGTGGGCACGGAGCTAGGGAAATTTTAGAAAAAGGAATTTCTAGAATATGATATGATGCTGCAGGAGGCTCAGCATAGTGAGGACTGAGAAGGGGCTCACCAGACTTGATGAGAGCTGCCCCAGTGGAGAAAAAAGTCAGACTTCAAGGAAATTAGGGCAGGGGAAGCAGAAACAGTAAGGGATATTTTTTTAAAAAATCACTGTTGATTTCTTTTATTCTTGAGTATTTCCCTCTTTTTAGAAAACCTAAATATGTAAATAAATAAAAATAAATAAATAAAAACAATATACAGAATCAAACAACCTAAACAAGGGATGCTATTTTCTGCTACACTTTATAGATCCATTGGCAAAACAAGATAAAACATGCAAATGCCCATTTTCCAGTAGTAGAAGCATAATGAAATGCAAGGGAACCCACTTTTAACAAATGCAAGGGAACCCACGGAAACAGAGTGAAAATCTAAGCAGATCATATGCAAATAATTAAAATGCATAGGTATTCCATGAAGATGGATCCCAGACTGCCTCCTCTCTCTTTTATTGGAATCTCTGAAACCATTTCATTGGAAGAGAAAGTGGATTTTAGCAGAGTGGGAAAAATACCAAACATTCATAGTAACTTAGAATTTTTCTACTTTCTTTACATGTTCAATGGAAACCTTCATAAAATTATAAATGAAAGGACACATTATGAAAATTTTCTTTGAAGAGAAAAAAAGCAGTCTTAACTGGAAGGAAAATTTTGGAGTCTACGTTCTTCTAAGAGAGACTACTTTTTATGTGAAGTTTGAGAATGAAGAGGAGAGCGATTATTTCTCTGTGTGCTCAAATTACAAATTATAGTGGCCATTAATGACTACTTGCTACTCTATCAGTTAGCACACCCCTACCCTGTGCTTAGTCTGATTTGTTCACTATTTTGTGAGTATTGAGAGCCTGTTATTTGCCTAAAAGTATACTAAGCTCCATGAAGAATATAAAAGAACTAGAGGACAATACACCTAAAACTGATACAGCACTGTATGTTAATTGCCCTGGAATTAAAATACTACCCTTCCCCAAGAACCAGAGGACATTATCACTACCGGTTGAGT
This sequence comes from Acinonyx jubatus, assembly GCF_027475565.1. NCBI lineage: Eukaryota > Metazoa > Chordata > Mammalia > Carnivora > Felidae > Acinonyx > Acinonyx jubatus. The sequence goes on along the minus strand of NC_069380.1, from coordinate 422,379 downwards.
AGTTGAATAAATCTGTTTTCTATTCTCTTAAAGGAAGGCATGGGCAGAATGCCACCCCTGGGATAGTCTATAGGAGGATTTTCTTGAAAGCCAAGAAGTTGAGTAAATGCAGAAATTAGGGCATTACCTGTACCTTTTTTTAAAATTTAAATTTGGGACTGGATGCCTGGGTAGCTCAGTTGGTTGGGCATCCAACTTTGGCTTAGATCATGATCTCACAGGTCTGTGAGTTAGAGCCCCGCGTTGGACTCTGGGCTGACAGCTCAGAGCCTGGAGCCTGCTTCGGATTCTGTGTCTCCCTCTCTGTCTGCCCCTCCCCCACTAATGCGCTGCCTCTCTCTGTCAAACATAAATATTAAAAATAAATTTTTTTAAATTTAAATTTGGGAGGAAGGAAGATGGTGGCGTAGGAGGACTCTGGGCTCACTGCGTCCTGCTGATCACTTAGATTCCACCACATCTGCCTAAATAACCCAGAAAATGCCAGAAGACTAACAGAACGGACTCTCCGGAGCCAAACGTAGACGAGAGGCCCAATGGAAGAGGGTAGGAAGGGTGGAGAAGTGGTGCATGCTACACGGACTGGCAGGAGGGAGCCGGTGCGGTGTAGGGACAGCCCGCCAGACAAGGCAGAGCCCCCGAAATCTGGCTTGCAAAAGCAGAGGGGCTGGACTCCGTGAGTTCTGACAGCCAGCGGGACTTAACATCTGGAATGGTAAAAGTGAACAGCTCTGCTCTTGGAGAGTGGGGAGGGTGAGAGGACACCAGGAGAGAGAGTAGTTGAGGCCTGGAAGACAGAGCTCAGCTCGGGGTAGGGGGAACAAAGTTGCTGGCAATCGCCATCTCCCTCTCCAATCCCCCAACCGAAATTCCAAAGGGAACCAGTTCCCATCACCGAACTTGCTTGCACCATGGAAATGCCCAATGCTATGCTTCTATGGATCCATCCCTCCGACGGGTCTGCCTCCCTTCTGGTGCTGCAGGGCCCCTCCCTCAGGGGACCACTGTCAGCAAGCGAGCTGAGCCTGCCCCTCCTGCCCCTGTGCACCTTGTGGTTCCACCCCCACTAATATGCCCGATCCCATCAAAGCAGGACCACAAGCCCGGCAGTGTGCAAGTAGCCCAGACAGGGGCCACACCACTCCACAGTGAGTCCTGCCCCTGGGACAGGGGAAGATAAGGTACACACCAGTCTGACTGTGGCCCCAGTGGTGGGCTGGGGGCAGACATCAGATGTGACTGTGGCCCCGCCCACCAACACAAGTTACTCTGGACAGCACAGGGGAAGTGCCCTGCAGTTTGGAGCTACCCCAGAGACCATGCAAAATGATGAAACGGAAGAATTCTCCTCAAAAGAAACTCCAGGAAGTAGCAACAGCTAACAAATTGATCAAAACCGACTCAAGCAGTATAACGGAACAAGAATTTAGAATAATAGTCATAAAATTAATCGCTGGACTTGAAAAAAGCATAGAGGACAGCAGAGAATCTATTGCTACAGAGATCAAGGGACTGAGAAATAGTCGTGAGGAGCTAAAAAACGCTATAAATGAGGTGGAAAATAAAATGGAGGCAGCCACAGCACGGATTGAGGAGGCAGAGGAAGGAATAGGTGAATTAGAAGATAAAATTATGGGAAAGCAGAAAGCTGAGAAAAAGGGAGATAAAAAAAAATCCAGGAGTATGAGGGGGAGATTTAGAGAACTAAGTGATGCAATCAAACAGAACAATATCCGTATCATAGGATTTCCAGAAGAGGAAGAAGAAGAGAGAGAAAGGGGCTAAAGGCTTACTTGAACAAATCATAGCTGAAAACTTCCCTGATCTGGGAAAGGAAAAAGGCATTGAAATCCAAGAGGCACAGAGAACCCCCTTCAGACGTACACTTGAATCAGTCTTCTCTACAACACATCATAGTGAAACTGGTGAAATACAAGGATAAAGGGAAAATTCAGAAAGCAGCTAGGGATACACAGGCTCTAAGTTACAAAGGTAGACTCAAAAGAATAGTAGCAGACCTATCTACTGAAACTTGGCAGGCCAGAAAGGAATGGCAGGAAATCTTCAATGTGATGAACAGAGAAAATATGCAGCCGAGAATCCTTTCTCCAGCAAGTCTGTCATTCAGAATAGAAGGAGAGATAAAGGTCTTCCCAAACAAACAAAAGCTGAAGGAATTCATCACCACTAAACCAGTCCTACAAGAGATCCTAAGGGGGATTCTGTGAGTGAAATGTTGCAAGGACTACAAAGTGCCAGAGACATTACTACAAGCATGAAACCTACAGACATCGCAACGACTCTGAACCCACAGCTTTGGCTAATAACACTGAATGTAAATGGACTACATGCTCCAACCAAAAGACATAGGGTATCAGAATGGATTAAAAAACAAGACCCATCTATTTGCTGTCCACAAGAGACTCATTTTAGATCTGAGGACGCCTTCCGTTTGAAAGTGAGGGGAGAGAGAACCATCTGTCATGCTACTGGAGGTCAAAAGAGTAGTATGGCTGGAGTAGCCATACTTGTATCAGACAAACTAGACTTTAAATTAAAGGCTGTAACAAGAGATGAAGAAGGGCACTATAAAATAATTACAGGGAGTATCCATCAGGAAGAGCTAACAATTATAAATGTCTATGTGCCGAATACGGAAGCCCCCAAATATATAAAACAACTACTCACAAACATAAGCAACCTTATTGGATAAGAATGTGGCAATTGCAGGGGACTTTACATCCCACTTACAACAATGGATAGATCATCTAGACACAGGATCAATAAAGAAACAAGGGCCCTGAATGATACATTGGATCAGATGGACATGACAGATAGATTTAGAACTCTGCATCCCAAAGCAACAGAATATACTTTCTTCTCGAGTGCACATGGAACAGTCTCCAAGATAGATCACATACTGGGTCACAAAACAGCCCTTCATAAGTATAAAAGAATTGAGATCACACCAGGAACACTTTCAGACCACAATGCTATGAAACTTGAAATCAATTACAGGAAAAAGTCTGGAAAACCTCCAAAAGCATGGAGGTTAAAGAACACCCTACTAAAGAATGAATGGGTCAACCAGGCAATCAGAGAAGAAATTTAAAAATATATGGAAACAAATGAAAATGAAAATACAACAATCCATACGCTTTGGGATGCAGCAAAGGCAGTCCTGAGAGGAAAATACATTGCAATCCAGGCCTATCTCAAGAAACAAGCAAAACCCCAAGTACAAAATCTAACAGCACACCTAAAGGAACTAGAAGCAGAACAGCAAAGACACCCCAAATCCAGCGGAATAAGAGCAATAATAAAGATCAGAGCAGAAATAAACAAAACTATAGAGCAGATCAATGAAACCAAGAGTTGGTTTTTTGAAACAATAAACAAAATTGATAGACCTCTAGCCAGGCTTCTCAAAAAGAAAAGGGAGATGACCCAAATAGATAAAATCATGAATGAAAATGGAATTATTACAACCAATCCCTCAGAGATACAAGCAATTATCAGGGAACACTATGAAAAGTTACATGCCAACAAACTGGACAACCTGGAAGAAGTGGACAAATTCCTAAGCACCCACCCACTTCCAAAACTCAAACAGGAAGAAACAGAAAACTTGAACAGACCCATAACCAGTGAAGAAATTGAATCAGTTATCAAAAACCTGCCAACAAATAAGAGTCCAGGACCAGATGGCTTCCCTGGGGCATTCTACCAGACATTTAAAGCAGAAATAATACCTATCCTTCTCAAACTGTTCCAAAAAATAGACAGGTAAGGAAAACTTCCAGACTCCTCCTATGAAGCCAGCATTACTTTGATTCCTAAACCAGACAGAGACCCAGCAAAAAAAGAGAACTACAGGCCAATATCCCGGATGAATATGGATGCAAAAATTCTCAACAAGATACTAGCAACTCGAATTCAACAGCATATAAAAAGAATTATCCACCATGATCAGGTGGGACTCATTCGTGGGCTGCAGGGCTGGTTCACCATTTGCAAATCAATCAATGTGATACATCACATTAATAAAAGAAAAGAAAAGAATCGTATGATCCTGCCAATCGATGCAGAAAAAGCATCTGACAAAATTCAGATTCCTTTCTTAATAAAGCCCCTTGAGAAAGTCGGGATAGAAGGAACATACGTCAACATCATAAAAGCCATTTATGAAAAGCCCACAGCTAATATCCTCCTCAATGGGGAAAGACTGAGAGGTTTCCTCCTGAGATCAGGAACACGACAGGGATGTCCACTCTCACCGCTGTTGTTTAACATAGTGTAGGAAGTCCTAGCATCAGCAATCAGAACACAAAAGGAAATCAAAGGCATCAAAATTGGCAAAGATGAAGTCGAACTTTCACTTTTTGCAGATGACATGATATTAAACATGGAAAACCCGATAGACTCCACCCAAAGTCTGCTAGAACGGATACATGAATTCAGCAAAGTCGCAGGATACAATATCAATGTACAGAAATCAGTTGCATTCTTATACACTAGTAATGAAGCAACAGAAAGACAAATAAAGAAACTGATCCCATTCACAATTGCACCAAGAAGCATAAAATACCTAGGAATAAACCTAACCAAAGATGTGAAAGATCTGTATGCTGAAAACTGTAGAAAGTTTATGAAGGAAATTGAAGAAGGTATAAAGAAATGGAAAAGCATTCCGTGCTCACAGATTGGAAGAATAAATATTGTTAAAATGTCAATACTACCCAAAGCTATCTGCACATTCAATGAAATCCCAATCAAAATTGCACCAGCATTCTTCTCGAGGCTAGAACAAGCAATCCTAACATTTGTATGGAACCACAAAAGACCCCGAATAGCCAAAGTAATATTGAGGAAGAAGACCAAAGTGGGAGGCATCACAATCCCAGACTGCAGTCTCTACTACAAAGTTGTAATCATCAAGACAGCATCATATTGGCACAAAAACAGACACATAGACCAATGGGATAGAATAGAGACTCCAGAATTGGACCTACGAAAGTATGGCCAAGTTATCTTTGACAAAGCAGGAAAGAATATCCGATGGAAAAAAGAGTGTCTTTTTAACAAATGGTGCTGGGAGAACTGGACTGCAACATGCAGAAGAATGAAACTAGACCACTTTCTTACACCATTCACAAAAATAAACTCAAAATGCATAAAGGGACCTGAATGTGAGACAGGAAACCATCAAAACCCTAGAGGAGAAAGCAGGAACAAACCTCTCTGACTGTAGCCACAGCAATTTCTTACTTGACACATCTCCAAAGGCAAGGGAATTAAAAGCAAAAATGAACTATTGGGACCTCACAAAGATAAAAAGCTTCTGCACTGCAAAGGAAACAATCAACAAAACTAAAAGGCAACCAACGGAATGGGAAAATACATTTGCAAATGACATATCGGACAAAGGGCTAGTATCCAAAATCTATGAAGAGCTCACCAAACTCCACACCCGAAAGACAAATAATCCAGTGAAGAAATGGGCAGAAAACATGAATAGCCGCTTCTCTAAAGAAGACATCCAGATGGCCAACAGGCACATGAAAAGATGCTCAATGTCACTCCTCATCAGGGAAACACAAATCAAAACCACACTGAGATACCACCTCACGCCAGTCAGAGTGGCTAAAATGAACAAATCAGGAGACTACAGATGCTGGCGAGGATGTGGAGAAAAGGGAACCCTCTTGCACTGTTGGTGGGAATGCAAACTGGTGCAGCCGCTCTGGAAAACAGTGTGGCGGTTCCTCAAAAAATTAAAAATAGATTTACCATATGACCCAGCAATAGCACTGCTAGGAATTTTCCCTAGGGATACAGGAGTGCTGATGCATAGGGGCACTTGTACCCCAATGTTTATAGCAGCACTTTCAACAATGGCCAAATTCTTAAAAGAGCCTGAGTGTCCATCAACTTTTGAATGGATAAAGAAATTGTGGTTTGTATATACAAAGGAATACTGCTTGGCAATGAGAAAGAATGAAATATGGCCTTTTGTAGCAACGTGAATGGAACTGGAGAGTGTTATGCTAAGTGAAAAAAGTCATACAGAGAAAGACAGATACCATATGTTTTCACTCTTATGTGGATCCTGAGAAACTTAACAGAAGACCATGGGGAAGGGGAAGGAAAAAAAAAGGTTAGAGAGGGAGGGAGCCAAACCATAAGAGACTCTTAAAAACTGAGAACAATCCGAGGGTTGATGGGGCGTAGGAGGGAGGGGAGGGTGGGAGATGGGTATTGAGGAGGGCACCTGTTGGGATGAGCACTGGGTGTTGTATGGAAACCAATTTGATAATAAATTTCATATTAAAAAAACAAAGATAAAAAAATAAAATTTAAGTTAGTTCTAAATTTAAATTTAGTGAACTGAATTTAACATATAGTTCACTATATGTTAATATAGCATAGTATTGATTTCAGGAGTAGAAATTAGTGATTCATCACTTACATATAACACTCAGTGCTTATCCCAATAAGTGCCCTCCTTAATGCCCATCACCCATTTAGCCCATCCCCCCCACCCACCTCCCTTCCAGCAACCCTCAGTTAGTCTCTATATTTAAGAGTCTCCTATGGCTTGCCTCCCTCTCTGTTTTTGTTTTATTTTATTTTTCCTCCCCTTCTCCTATCTTCATCTGCTTTGTTTTTTAAATTCCACATAGGAGTGAAATCATATGATATTTGCCTTTCTCTGAATGACTTATTTTACTTAGCATATATATTTGCTACTTTCTACATATTTGCAAAGTTAACTTTTACTCCATTCTTAGTGATTTCAAGTTAATGCTGTATTATTACTACCTTTTATTTCTTTATGGTTATATGAGCATGGAGAAAATGAGGAAGATTGCATACCAACTTGGTAACACAGATTCCCTGGAGTGGGTGGCAGGGAGAAGCAAGCAAAAAAGAAAAATCTTGCACACCATATACAAAAATAGACTCAAAATGGATTAAAGATCTAAATGTGAAACCTAAAGCCATAAAAATCCTAAAAGAGAGCACAAGCAGTAATTTCTCTATGAGCTGTACCAACATTTTCCTAGACATGTCTCCTAAGGCAAGGGAAATAAAGCAAAAATAAACTTCAATGACATAAAAATAAAAGGCTCTTACGCAATAAAGGATATGTTGTTTAGAGTTATCAACAAAACAGAAAGAAAATCTACTGAATGCAAGAATATATTTACAAATGATATATCTGATAAGGGGTTAATATCTAAAATATGTAAAGAACGGATACAACTCAACAAAAAAGCCAAACAATCTGATTAAAAAATGGGCAGAGGACACAAGTAGATGTTTTTCCAAAGAAGACATACAGTTGGCCAATAGACACATGAAAGGGTGTTTAACATCATTAATTATCAGAGAAATGCAAATCAAAAATCACAATGAGGTATCACCTCATGCTTGTTAGAATGGCTGAAATGAAAAACATGACACAAGTGTTGGCAAGGATGTAGAGAAAAACAAATCTTTATGCACTCTTGGTGGGAATAGGAATTGGCACAGACATTCTGGAAAACAGTGTGGAGGTACTGAAAACATGAGAATAATGATCCAATAATTCTGCTACGGGGTATTCTACTGGGTAACAAGGGAAAATGAAAACACTAATTGAGAAAGATAAATGCACTCCTATGTTTATTGCAGCATTATTTACAATAGCCAAGACATAGAAGCAACATAAGTGCCTATCAATAGACAAATGGATAAGGAAAATGTAGTATATACAAAATGGAATATTATTACACAGGCTTAAAAAGTATGAGATCTTGCCATTTGCAACAACATGGATGGACCTAGAGGGTATTATGCTAAGTGAAATAAGTCAGACTGAGAAAGACAAATACCAAATGTATCCACTCATAAGTGGAATCTAAAAAAAAAAAAATGAATAAACAAACCAAAAGCAGAATCAGGCCTATAAATACAGAGAACAGACTGATGATTGCTGGGATCAGGGGGGTGGTAGGGCAAAATGAGTGAAGGGAAGAGGAAGATACAGCCCTTCAGTTATGGATTAACTGGAATACTTATGGAATAAGTAAGTCACAGGAATAAAAAGCTGAGCATAAGGAATACAATCAATGATATTGTAATAATCATATAATGGGGGCAGACGGTAGCTATACTTGTGAACATAGCATAATGTGTGAACTTGTCAGATCACTAAGTCATATACCTGAAACTAATGCAACACCGTGTGACAGCTGTACTTAAAAAAAAAAAATGGTTAAGATAAAAAAAAGAAAAAAGATTGCATATAAACAGTATAATATATGGGTATATGGGTGGCTCAGTTGGTTGAACATCTGACTCTTGATTTCAGCTCAGGTCACCATCTCATGGTTTGTGAGACTGAGTCCCAAGTCAGGCTTCGTGCTGACAGAGCAGAGTCTGCTTGGAATTCTCTCTCTCCCTCTCTCTCTGTCCCTCCCCCTGTGCATGCCCTCCCCTTCTCTCTGTCAAAATAAATGAACATTAAAAAAAAATTTGAAAGTAGGGGCGCCTGGGTGGCTCGGTCGGTTGAGCATCCAACTTTGACTCAGGTCATGATCTCTCTGTGAATTGAAAGCCCCGCGTCGGGCTCTGTGCTGACAGCTTGGAGCCTGGAGCCTGCTTCGGATTCTGTGTCTCCCTCTCTCTGTCCCTACCCTGCTCATGCTCTGTCTCTCTCTGCCCCTCAAAGATGAATAAACGTTAAAAAAAATTTAAAAAAAATTGGGGCGCCTGGGTGGCGCAGTCGGTTAAGCGTCCGACTTCAGCCAGGTCACGATCTCGCGGTCCGTGAGTTCGAGCCCTTCGTCAGGCTCTGGGCTGATGGCTCAGAGCCTGGAGCCTGTTTCCGATTGTGTGTCTCCCTCTCTCTCTGCCCCACCCCCGTTCATGCTCTGTCTCTCTCTGTCCCCCCCCCCCAAAAAAAATTAAAGTATAATATGCATAGTATAATAGGACCCCATTAATTAAAATTACATATGTATGTCAGTGTTAATGAAAAAATAGATCTACATCTGGTGAGTATAAAGTGAAAAAAGAAGGAGCAGCAACTGAAAGACATGAGGGCCTCATAAGTTCATGCCCTCAGCTGCCCCGTGAGGCAGATATCATTATCCCTATTCTAGAGACGACAGATGAATACTGAGAGAATGCCATAGTAATGTAATAAATGGAAAGCAGTATTTAACCTAGCTCTATCTATCTGACTCCAAGGCCCAGATGCTTTTCCACTATGAATAATCCTTTTCTCCTTCACTTCTGAATCCCTCTCCTTTCCGTCTGTCTTCTGAGTATAGGTCTTTTCATGCTTCTGTTTCTAGGTCTGTTTTCTTAACTCATTCCCTTGTTGACAGTCTGTTCCAAGCTCCTCCAATCATCCATTCATCATATAATTATTGAGCATGTACTATGTGCCAGGTACTTTTCTAGGCCTTATCAATGAACCAACGAGACCAAAGTTCTTGGCCTCTGGGAGCTTACATCTCAGGGCTTGTCCATGGGGAGACAGGCAACCAAACAGATCATCATGTAAAACACGGAGCATGTCAGGTACTGAGAATTGCTAAGGAGAAAAATGAAGCATGGAAAGGGGAAGGTAGTGTTGGGGTGTTGGTAGTCATCAGACAGATCTGGGAAGGGTGGGATGGAAAGAAGCCTGGGGGTATTTGGGAGAAAGCATTTCTAGTAGAGTGAGCAGCCAGCACAAAGGTCCCAAGCTGGGTGACCACTTGGTATCCTGAAGGAGCCAGGTCAAGGCCTGTGTGAACAGATCACAGAATAGAGGTCAAAGGCACATTGCACAGGGCCTTGCAGGCCAATAAGGACTTGTGAAGTTCTAATAAGGATAGCAAACACCTTTTGAGCTGCTACTAGGTGCTAGGAACTCTTCTAGGTGCTTTACACCTATAGGCTTGTTTGCCTGTTGAACAAAGTCCTGACTCCTGAGCCAGTCATTCAAGGGCTCCACTGTCTGCTATCCTGGCTTACCTCCCATTGTCCCCTAGGACCAGCCCATGGTTTCCCACCCTAGACATTAAAAGGAATGATCACAGACCTGTCAGGGGCAGTGGCCCTTTAGTCTTCTCCAGGGAATTTATGGCTTCAGAGGGTCAAATTATTCCACCATGACTGATGTCATAGAGGCTCAAGTATGTCAATGAGATGCTGGTGTAATAAATTAACATTATGAAATAACTGCCATGGGCATGAGGTCTTTACGTTCCCCAGCCAGGCTTTCCTCCCCTGGTTGATTCAGAAGTCAGAAAGTCGATACATGAATTTGGAATTAGGGAAAGCAGATGTGGTTTGTGACCTGATGTGGGCCTGCCAATACCTGTCCTCACCTTAGGTCTAGACCTACCAGGGGAGCCATCACATGGGTCGGTGAGACCAGGCTCCTTCCTTTTGACAGGCATGAGTGGGTTTATCAACCAGGCCTCAGCATTCCTTTTCTTTGTCTCTGTTGTGAACAGCTGCTTTCTGACTGACAGTCTTTAGCATGGGTCTTATTTAAGATAACTCTGCCATCTCTGCTTTGGCCCTGGATGAGTTCATTTGATTTTTACTCCCACAGGCGACTTTATTTCTGTCTCTTGGGGGTTTGGTCACAGATACTGCAGCCCCCCAGGGGCAACCAGGAAGAATACTGGACCCAGGCACACAGGGTTCAGAAGATGTGTCTGTCTGCCCTCCAGTTACTTCACCTGGGTATCTTAAAACCTACCTTGAAGGGGACTGGCCCTGGGACACACTGTGACCTACTGGAACACACCTCTGGCCCCTGCCTGCTCCTTTCCCTAGCTGCGATGCTCTGCCTCATCTCTGCCATTGAAATCCCACCTCCTAACGGCTGAGTAGACCTGCGGAGGGTGGTCTGAATACCTCTGCTGCCTGTGTCAAACCCTGATCTCCATCCACAGCCCATTTACAAACGTGCCTTTCCTGTTGTATCATTTGCTCCTACGAGGCTAGCACCACACTAATCAACCCTAGTTTCCTCACATCTTTTAGCCTGGTGCTGTATACCTAGCACGTACTTGATTTTGTTGAAAAATGAAAGCAAGAGGGAGAAATTCCATGTTATGACTATAAAATGCAAAAAGAAAAAAAACTAATAAATTCTTGTGTTTTCAGGCTTACACAGTGCTTTTCTCTACAACATTTGTTTATCTTTACAATAACTCTGTAGAGGGGAGCTTCTGTCTCTTTAAAGTAAATCAGGTTTTTGTCTTAAATTTCCATTACATTTTATCTTAGAGCCTCTGGACCGAGAAGATAAAATCTGGTGAGTTGTGTTCTGGTATGTAAGAGGAGAGGGTCGAGAACAAAGAATGGGGTCTGGGGAGGAAGGAGCCTGGCCAGAGAGCTGGTCTGAGGTGGAAAAAACAGCATCAATGAAGCAAAAGTGGAAAATGGAAGGCAGGCCCTGGGGCTTGTCTGGGCAGCTGGCTGGGGAAGATTAGCCCCCCTGGAGTTGGTAGATATCCAACTGCACCAAAGCTAGGAGCCCCTGAAAGGAGTGAATGGCAGTTTTCTTCCTCTCTTTTCATTGTGAAAGGATACTTTTCAAAGAAAAGGTAAAATCATGGCTCTAGAAGCAATGGAATGAACAAGTCTTAAAGATTTTATTGGCTTATTATTTAGATGTAGGAACCAGTTGTTAGAACCGGTTGAAAGGACAGAAAGCATGTACTTCTTTGTAGTCAAGGAATGTCAGAAGATTGTGCAAATGGAATGAACCTGGCTTTTCCAGAGGAAGGAGGATTGTCCCTCAGGAGATGGGAGTCTTTTGCATATCTATAGACAAGGAATATTTTGAATTGCTGTCAGTTCTTGATAACTTTAAATAACACCTGAAGGGTGTGATCTAGACAAGCAGGTAGTTTTCCATGGAAGCACAAATTCTCCCTACATCATTTCACAGATTCTAAAATTGAGCGCTTAGTGGAGCAGAAGAAATCCACAGCACTGGGCAAGTTACTTCACCTGAGTCTCCGTTTCCTTATTTGTAATGCAAGGTTGACACTACTAACTGGTCCAGTTGTTGTAAGCATTAATGAGACAATGCTTTTAGGAAGGTGTCACAGTGCCCAGGATGTAATAGGGTATTTAATAAATATTAGCTATTTTTACTGTTCTGTTTGGGAGACATTAAACTCCACAGGTGGAATGATGATGGCAAAATGAATGAATGTGGAGACTTTATGCTCTTTATAAATGTAGAGTCAGGAGCAACTAGCATATGTACATTTAGATGTATATCTAGTTCTGTCTATTTAAGAAGTCTCCTAGGAGGAAGATCCTTGCCTCAGTATTTTTTCTTTCTCTCATCTTGATGATCATGGAGTCAGGGAAGTTGGTGACCTTTCTAGTGGCCTGATTTGGATCATCTACAGGTAACTTCCCTTACAAAATTCTTCCATGGAAGTGTTTGTATAGTTAAAGGCACACACACACACACAAGAGCCAAGTGCACTTCACACACTGTTCTCATACCTGTTACCACCTGCATAGTCTAAATCATAGCTTTACTTGCCTAACTCACCTCCTTATATCCATTCTTTCCTGGCCCCCCTCCTGTCCTCTATGTAGAAGCCCATGTGATTGTAACATGTAAACTGGAGCAAATCACTGCCTTTATTAATAAACTTTAATAGTGTGACATTGTATTTGTAATGAAATCCAACCTCCTTCATAAGGACTATGAGACCCTATGTGAACAGATTCTTGCCTGTTTCTCCAACTGCCTGATTAACCAGGCTGTTAATTCTGTTAATTCCTGTTGCTGTCCATATTCCTGCCACCTGCTGTTCATGTCCCTGCTGTCCACACCTCACTGTGTCCCCTCTTCTGGAATTCTCTTCTCTCTGTTCTTGACAGTGGCTGCTCCTTGTCACTTACCTCCTCAAAAAGGACTTTCCTGGGGTGCCTGGGTGGCTCAGTCGGTTGAGTGTCCAAGTTCAGCTCAGGTCATAATCTCACGGTTTGTGGGTTTGAGCCCTGCGTCGGGCTCTGTGCTGACAGCTTGGAGCCTGGAGCCTGCTTCGGATTCTGTGTCCTCCTCTCTCTCTGCCCGTCCCCAGCTTGCACTCTGTCTCTCTCTCAAAAATAAATAAAACATTTAAAAAAATTAAAAGAAAAAGGACTTTCCTGACCACCCCACTTAAAGTAGGCTTACCACACCTCCCCATCCTATAGTTTACTCTCTAAGCCTCATTGTGTCTTTTCAAACCCTTTTGCAATTATATTTTTTCTGCCACTCCATTGGAGTACCAGCTCCATGATTCTGTCTTGTTCCCTGCTGTATGCTCAGACTGCACAGTGGGCAATGTACATCTTTGGTGAATAAATAAAAATCTCTTAGAGTTGATAAATCTTTCATGTCTAATGACAGGCAAAATAAATATTCACTTTATTATTGCTGACAGGAATGTAAATTGAGACAGCTTATCTGAAAAGAAACTTGGTAATGTGTATCAAGGGCCTTTAAAATGCTCCATTTTGTTTCCACTCCATTCCATAGAAATCAATTATAAGATAATCAGAGAGGGGCGCCTAGATGGCTCAGTCAGTTAAGTGTCTGACTTTGGTTCAGGTCACGATCTCATGGCTTGTGGGTTCAAGCCCTGCATCGGGCTCTGTGCTGACAGCTCAGAGCCTGGAGCCTGCTTCAGTTTCTGTGTCTCCCTCTCTCCCTGCCCCACCCCTGCTTGTGCTCTGTGTCTCTCTCTTTCAAAAATAAATAAACATTAAAAAAAATTAAAAATATAAAATAATCAGAGATGTAGTACAAGATTTAATGACAAGATACAGACTTTGTTGTTGTTAAAGATGAATAGTTTGAAATAAATCAACCAACAATGGGGATGTGATTAAAGTACTCTCAGTATGGAATATTGCACATTATTAAAAAACATGTCTTCAGGGGCGCCTGGGTGACTCAGTTGGTTAAGTGTCCAACTTCAGCTCAGATCATGATCTTGTGGTTCATGAGTTCTTGCCCCACATCAGGCTGTCTGCTGTAAGTACAAAGCCCACTTCAGATCCTCTGTCCGCCCCCTCTCTCGGCCCCTCCTCTCTCTCTGTCTCTCTTTCCCTCAAAAGTAAACATAAAAAAAAAGACCAAAAAACCCCCACATCTTCAATGGTGAGTAAAAAGGCAGAATGGAAAACTTTGTATTTCAATTTTGCCTGAAAATATATATGTATAGAAAAACCCCAAGGAAATAACTACTATGTTATATGTTACTAGGTAGTTAGATTCAGGATGATTTTAATTTTCTTTTTACTCTTGGATATTAGAGTTTTCTAAAATGAGCTGCAATTTTATAATCTGAATAAAACATAGATTAAAAAAATAAAGACTCAATAAATCTGGCCTCATTTTTATCTGTCTGAGTTGCTGTGAATGTGCCACACCAATTAAAATTAACTCTGCTATTTTTTCTAAAATGTATCTAGGCCTACCTTAGTGGGTCAATGAAATAGTCCCTCCAACAAACAAACAAAAATAACCTCTGATATGGGATTTTATTGCCTTATTCTGTCTACCACTTAAGAAAGCTACTTGATCTATGACTCTCATTTCTGGAATTCCTTAGTTATGTGTTCATTTTACAAATATTTGAGTGTCAACTTTTTGCAAGAGTAGTGTATGTACAATATGAAAGTAATTCTAGATAGGACTCCTGCTGTGAAGAGACATCTACTTCATATGTTACTCCTTTCAAACTTACTTCAAAGTCAAGTGAAACCCCTTAGAGCGTTGTGTTGTATTTATAGCTTCCCTGGCTGGCTCTGGCAGGACCAAGAGCTACCAACCTTCACATCCAGGAGCACTCAGACAGCCTGGCAGGAAACAGAGTGAGGACAAATTATTCTTAGTTGAAGTTTAGAAAGCATTAGCTGCCTTGTCAAGACTGGAATGAGAAGGTCATGATGTCGCTGCCTGGAAGGGTTTCCAGTTCACTGCTACTACTGATGTGAGATTAACCCAGTGATAACTGGGGCTAAAAATACAGATGAAAGACCTTGAGGACAGCAATACGACTTTCACTTACATATACACACATAATATACATTGTATATTATAAGCTATTTACATAAAGCTACAATGATGGCCCCTGACCTCTTTTATGCTTCTCAATGTGACCCCTGAGAAAATGACAGAGTACTATGGCTCTGTGTCCCCCTCTTCCTGTTCCAGAGACACCAGCCTAGAGCCATCAGCAGCAGAATATCCTTGTTTAAATGAGCAATGGAGGAGAGGTGATGGGGTAGGCTGGGAATGGGAAAGTTTAACCACATGCAATTTTCAGGTTCTGTCAAGTCAGTGCTACGAAAATTGCTTTCCCTAGGGCCAGTGATGAAAGGTGTATCCTCCCCCAGAAATCCTGACTTGGGATATAGAACGGGGATATTGGAGAGGGGAGTTCAGAAGGTAAACCCTATATTTTAGACCTGCCATAGAAAAGTAAAATGACTGAAAGAAGAAAAAAAAATTGAAATTACATCTCATTTTTTTAAATGTTTTTTTTTTATTTATGACATTAAGAGAGAGACAGAGCATGAGCAGGGGAGGGGCAGAGAGAGAGGGAGACACAGAATCCGAAGCAGGCTCCAGGCTCTGAGCTGTCAGCACAGAGCCTGATGTGGGGCTCGAAGTCACAGACCACGAGATCATGACCTGAGCTGAAGTCGGACACTCAACCGACTGAGCCACCCAGATGCCCCTCACATCTCATTTTTTGGTGCCCTATGTTCTGCATTCTAGAAAAACCCAAATTAATTAAAATACCACAATGAGACCGGGTTTTATAAAACATCTTTTACTTAAAATGAAGCCTCTTAGGGGCTGTCAACATGGATGTATGTGTTACACACGAATAAAGCGAAGTTAAATCATGACATGAAATTAATGCCAGAGAGTGCTTTGCAACCATTTTATGAGAAATAAATATTACTGTTTTAAACCCCAGTTCTTCTCTACTGAGGTTGAATCCTGATAACTGAAAACTCCTTTGAGTCGAGAGAGCATTTGGACTGGGATATGCAAAACGGACACGGAGCTCAGTTTGGGAGGAGTTGGTGGGTCAGTCTCGGGAGTGGAAGGCAATGAGGGAGCGAGAGAGGAAGGGCACCGACAAGACTGGCCAGATGATGAGGGCTGCAGATGGGTGGTTGACTGTTAAGAAAGATGTCTCAGGGTCAAAACTGAGGTTGTCCATGTTAATGTGATGTAAACCTGCCATTACTTCCACCTTTTGCAACTCTTCAGCTGCATTAACTTTTGAGCAGGGTGACCATGAAATTATAAGCTCTCTGGGAATTCAGAGAAATCTAGGAAGGTCACTGGGCTTTTAATAGGGTATGGAATGGAGGTTTGACCAATTCTATCTAGCAGGGAAATCTGAGCAGCTGGCTGCATCACCTAAGGCAATTTAACATGAGTGGACTTTATATACACTTACATGTCATTCTTCCCTACTCCATTCCCTTGAAATTCACATATTTCTAAACAAGGAGATGGAAATAGAGATGCAAATCATATATAAACAGTTGAATTTCTGCTTGAAAGTAAAAAACCTCAGTCAGTATCTTTCATACTGCTTTCTGCCTTCTCTTTCTGCATTTGGATAAGTCCTTATTGCAGTGGTCTCCCAGACAGCAGCCAGAAGATAAAGAACAGGCTCAATGTGCAACTGGGAATCTTGGGAAGTGAGGTGGTCTTAGTAATACATATTCTTGTCCCACCAGCCTGTGGAGGTAGAAAAAGTTAATGAGAAATGGGGAGTCTGTTGAAGTGGATAAACAGAGTCTCAAAAATTATGTTACTACTTACTTCCAGGGTAGAGTCTGATGAAAAGTTTTCGGACCTCATCATACACCCAAATCAGAATGGCATATGGCACAGCCACAAACCAGTACTGAGGCCTGGAAGCAGGAGGGAGGAAAGTCAGTCTGAGTGCATCCAAAGAAAAGGCCCAGCTTCCTGCCCATGGGCAGAGGGCTTCTTGTTCATTTTCTCTGCCTTACTGGACAGAACAATATTGGGTCATATAGTGTAAAACTGGGAAGCTTCTTATTTTACCAGACTGTGACTGGTAGAAGCAACATCTGCCTATGAAGTGTCCTATTAGATGAGGGTAGAGCTGGGATGGTGAAACCCATTTCCTCTTCTGGGAAAACTAGCAGGTCTAAGTCTCTAATATAGCACAGATTCAGTCTTACCTCTTTTGAAAGCCTGGAGAGGAAAGAGTTCCCTGGAATCCTAATGTTCACTTAGGCTGTGACAGCTCAGAATATGGCTATCTCTGGAGCGCCTGGCTGGCTCAGTCAGTTAAGCGTCCGATTTCGGCTCAGGTCATGATCTCACGGTTCGTGAGTTCAAGCCCCACATTGGGCTTTCTGCCATCAGCAGGAGCCCGCTTCAGATCCCCTTCTCCCTCTTTCTCTGCCCCTCCACACTCACTCTTTCTCTCTTTCAAAAATACATAAACATTAAAAAAAATAATAACAGGGCTGGCTCTTTCCTGCCCACTGTTGAAGAGAAACTCACCGGAGCATCGTGAAATTCAGGGCTGTGACACTTCCAAGCCCATAGGAGAGGATTAAAGCAATGATAATCTGTGAGGCAATCCCCAGCCAGATGACTTTATTTCTACAAGAAACATAAAAGCAAACAGATTCTGAATTCACGTGGCCACAGGGCCACACACCGGTGGAGTCACAGGCATGACCCTCATCATTCCTGTGTCGAAGGCCCAGGACTGAACTATAAGGCTGGATGTGGGCAGTACCTAAAGAGGCCCTGCTGGAAGATGGAGTTCCTTCTGGTTTTCCTGATGAGCACATCCGCTATCTGCTGGACCATGATGCCAACAAAGAAAGCTGTGTAGCCTGTCCATTCTAAGTATTTCCTCTGGTACCATGTCTGTCAATGGACAAAGAGGAGACCGTGAGACCCCAGATGGAAAACTTGAAGGAGATTTCCATGCAGTTCTATAAAGCTTTACTTTCTCCCCACCTCACCATGATTGACAAAGGATCATCTCCTTGTGCTTGGAAAGAAACTTTATTTTCTTTAACCAGTTGAGTAGGGAAAGATGCTAACTTAATTGATATGGCCGAACTGTGGGTGTTGTTGGACTGGTTACTCCTCCAAAACAATTGCAAAGCCAAAGTAAGAAAAGTGACCTCAAGGCATGTGATTCAAGAGAGAAGGCTGAGTCCTGGCAAAGGCCAAACCAATGTAACCAAGGGGCCCACAAGCCCTATTAACTGAGAAAACTTTTACTTTCTCTGTCTCATTAAGGCTGTCCAGGGAATTGAAAGTTCTGCATGAGTCTGGACAAGGCCATGAGAGGAGGGGAGAAACAGGAGGACGTTGAAGGGAGAGTCTCCTTCCCTTACCCATTGCTGTCCGTAGCTGTCTTCTAAGTCATTCACATTGCCGTTTTCCCATTCTACCCGGAGGTCAGCAAGAATGCTGGGTTTAAAGCCCTCCTGCGCATACACGGTGAAATACACAACAAAAGCTCCCACAGCTTGCATGAGACCTAAAAGCACAAAAGAGGTAAGGGTAGAGGTTCTAGAATGACTTCAGAATTGCGTGTGCACTCATTCTCCTCTTGGTTTCTCCTCTCATCCCAACCCCACCCCAGAAGGAAAAACAGTTTCTGCCTGTAACTGGAATGCATTCTCTGGAAGGTCCCTCGTATGACAGGTGAGAGGTGCTCTCATCGTACCAATGTGCAGGTAAGAGTATATGGCAAGTTGCTGGTTCACCAGTCTGTCCTTCTTCTTATGGCGAGGCTTCCTGTTCATAATGTCACTTTCAGCTTTCTCATAAGCCAAGGCAATAGAGGGAATCTAGATGGGGAGAGAGTCTGTGAGGCCTAGCCCTGAAACACTGTGCTGTACCAACAGAGTGATAGTGGCAGTGGCATAGCCAGGGGCCTCAGGGTAGGTGGTGGGGTGGTGGATGATAATGGTGGTGGGGTTACGGGGTTATGGAACTGGTCTATCCAGGGTGTAGACAATGGGGGTGGATTGTCTCTAGAGAATTTAAAAACAGTTGGCTTTAGGGGCACCTAAGTGGCTCAGTCGATTAAGTGTCCAACTTTGGCTCAGGTCATGATCTCGTGGTTCATGAGTTCAAGCCCCACGTCGGGCTCTGTGCTGATAGCTTGGAACCTGGGGCCTGCTTTGGATTCTGTGTCTCCCTCTCTCTCTCTGCCCCTCCCCTGCTCGCGCTCTGTCCCTCTCTCTCAGAAATAAACATTAAAAAAAAAAGAAGAAGAAATTGAAAAGAGTAAGGGGGGGCGCCTGGGCGGCTCAGTCAGTTAAGCTTCTGACTTCAACTCAAGTCATGATCTCACTGTTTGTGGGTTTGAGCCCCATGTTGGGCTCTGTGCTGACAGTTCAGAGCCTGGAGCCTGCTTTGGATTCTGTGTCTCCCTCTTTCTCTGCCCCTCCCCAGCTCACACTTTGGCTCTCTCACTCTCTCTCAAAAATAAATAAACATTAAAAAAAATAGTTGGCTTTAAAAATCAATCTACTTTTTATTATCAACATGTGCTGGCAGTTCTAAAGATGCTAATTATAAAACACTTTTCCCCTCCGGGGCAGATTTTTCCTGCCATCCTCTCCCCCTTCGGCATGCCACTAGGTCACACTGGTTCTCTCACAGGCCCTCCCACCTGGAAGGACTTTTAAGGACAGATCGCTGGGCCCCACCCCCCACCCCCAGACTTTCCCAAGGCCAGAGAATCTGCATTTCTAACAAGTTCCCAGGTGATGCCCTGACCACACTGCAAGAAGCACTGCAGTGGAGAAAATGAAGCAAACTGAAAGAGCCTGCAAAGTGATCTGACTGTAAACCATGAAGGACCCCAATTCCCCTCTAAGGTAAAGATGGCTTTAGTGTCTCTGCAATGTGGAGATTGCCTGGGTATTACATAAAACAAGAGGGTAGAAGCCGGCCATTTGCAGGGCCATTCTCACTGCGAATTCTGTTCGCTCCCTATTGCCTTTTCCTCCCTTTGCCTGTGTAAGCTGGAGCCATGTGGATAACTGTCATGATGCTTTCTTAAATGGATACATACTAGAAGAAGGGAGGGTTTAGGTGATGTTACTGTAGGTCAATATGAGGCCTGATAAAGTGTTAATAACTGCTAGTTCTTACTGTGTTTAGGTGAGGGGCTTCCAGACCACAGATTCTTTTACTTAACAAGGGGCAGGGGTGGGTTATCACGGTGGCCATTGGGCCCGCAGTGTTACAGGGGCTATTTAGTGATAGTGCTTTCTTCTCCAAAGGGGAGGGAGGCACATGAGCTGAAACCAATGAATCGCATATCTTGGGGGGAGGGTGAAGAACTCATGTCTTGAAAAGCTCTTACACGAGGTGAAGTGGTTTTAACTTCCAAACATTTGACAGATCTCTCTAGTACTTTGCTTTTTTTTTTTTAATTATTTTTAACGTTTATTTATTTTTGAGACAGAGAGAGACAGAGCATGAACGGGGGAGGGGCAGAGAGAGAGGGAGACACAGAATCGGAAGTAGGCTCCAGGCTCTGAGCCATCAGCCCAGAGCCTGACGTGGGGCTCGAACTCACGGACTGCGAGATTGTGACCTGAGCTGAAGTCGGACGCTTAACCGACTGAGCCACCCAGGTGCCCCTCTAGTACTTTGCTTTAAGATGTGGCTGGTGGACCAGCAGAATCGGTATCACGTAAGAATTACTAGAAATGCAGAAATTCAGGCCCTGTTACATCGAAGTTCGAGGAGAACTGATTTCGTCCGTCTCCTTGCCCTTGAAGGTAATGACCCTGAAGTTTACATTAGTTATCAGATCCTGTTCCCTTTAGTGCTACTTACTATGTCTGTGCCCAAGTCGATGAACAAGATCGTAATGGTGCCAATAGGCAGAGGGAGCCCAACAATGATGTAGATCAGAAAGGGGCACAGCTCAGCAATGTTCTTGGTCAGGGTATAGGCGATAGTCTTCTTTAGGTTGTCGAAGATCAGGCGACCTAGGCAAAGATGTTCTTCTATAGGATTTGCTCTTGGACCCCCAGGTGACCCCTGTCTCAGTAAGATCACCTGAGACCTCACTCACCTTCCTCCACTCCTGTGACTATGGATGCAAAGTTGTCATCCAACAAGACCATGTCAGCTGCATTTTTGGCCGCATCGGAACCTGCTATCCCCATGGCAATCCCAATATCTGCCTTCTTTAGAGCTGGAGAGTCATTAACTCCATCCCCTGTCACAGCAACAACCGCATTCTGTGGGGACACATGAGAAAACAGGAGACAGCAGGCCTAAGGGGTCACGGGTAGGACAAGATCAACACAGTCTCCCCTTCCTCTGGAGGATATAAGGATGACTGGAGCTGAAATGAAGGGCTTGTTTTTGGGAAAAGATAAAGCCGGGAAATCCTGGAGCAAGAACAACATGCTCGATAATTAAAACCATGTGTGTGGCAGGCTAAAGTGGATATTTCATATCTTGTGTCTTTACAGTTTTTGCTCTATATCTTACACTTTTATTTTTTTTAATTTTAATTTTATTTTTTAAATTTACATCCAACTTAGTTAGCATATAGTGCAACAATGATTTCAGGAGTAGATTCCTTAATGCCCCTCACCCATTTAGCCCATCCCCCTCCCACAAACCCTCCAGTAACCTTCTGTTTGTTCTCCATATTTAAGAGTCTCTTATGTTTTGTCCCCCTCCCTGTTTTTATATTATTTTTGCTTCCCTTCCCTTGTGTTCATCTGTTCTGTGTCTTAAAGTCCTCATATGAGTGAAGTCTATGATATTTGTCTTTCTCTGACTAATTTCACTTAGCATAATACCCTCTAGTTCCATCCACGTAGCTGCAAATGGCAAGATTCCATTCTTTCTGATTGCTGAGTAATACTCCATTGTATATAAATACCACATCTTCTTTATCCATTCATCCAGCGATGGACATTTGGGCTCTTTCCATACTTTGGCTGTTGTTGATAGTGTTGCTAGAAACATTGGGGTGCATGTGTATATCTTACACTTTAAAATCTCTCTATAATCACACCTACCACAGCACCAAATGCTTCACTGTCAGAAAGCTGTGCATGCAGGAGGGTCTCAAAGAAGGGTGGAGGGTCAGCCCCCTGAGAGGGTAGAAATGTAAGGTGATAAAAACGGGCAAAGAATTGTTTCTTGAAGGGTTTAAAAAGTGCCATAGCCCTGATCTGGGATCCAGATCTTAGCCCCAAATTTCCCCACAGGACAGTGACAGACCTGGAAGATTCTTTGGGAACTGCTGTCCACCCACCTGCCTTTGACAGCCCTCTACAATGATCAGCTTCTGCTGGGGGGATGTTCGAGCAAAGACAATCTCTGAGTAGTTGGTTAAGAGCTCATCCAGCTGTTCTGGGCTCATGTCCTTCAGCTCTGTGCCAGTCACCACCGCAGCTTTAGCGTCCCTAGAAGGGCCAGAAGGAACTGAGTGAGGCCAAAGGTTGGATCTTATACTAAAATGCTGTTCTGGGCAGGAAATGGGCCGAAGTCTCTTTGAATTTTACCTGGAATCCAATGTCCTTGAACCTAATACTCTATCTAGTGGGATGATAGCGGTTATGAGTTCTGGGAACACGCTGGTCTCCATCTCAAGACAGTAAACTGAGGTTAAAAAAATAAGGCCATTTCCTGGTATCATACAACAATAGGAATAAATCTTTTGCTTTGTAGGAATGGGTGGGAACATTCCTGGGGCAATGTAACTTCCTGTTCATGTTTTGGGTCCTAGAATTCAGTTTTTGCCAAAACACGCAGGTAACAATTCTTTGTTGTTTATTTCAGACTTATAGTGTCTACTGTGTAATGAGCTGTGTAGGGAGAACAATTTATTGAGGTCTTCTTTGAGGAAAACTATTATCTGCTGCCGGTAAAAGTAAGGTTCTAGAAAGTGTAATTAATTACACAGATCTGATTGTATTGTTCCATGCTAAAATATTTCAGAGGCTTTCCACTGCACTTAGAGCAGACCCCTGAGTCCCTAACCTGGTCTGCAAGGCCGGGTGCAGCCTGTGCTGTTGAGCGTCACTTCCCCTTTGGCTGGCTCTCTCCTGCAGCCCACTGGACCTCCCAGCTCTGAGCCCTCCATACCTCCATACCCTCCACTGCCCTCAGGCCTTCACAGGTCTTTCTGCCTTTGCCAGGAATGGGCTTCTCTCACCTCCTCTTCCCTTGACTAACACTCCACATTTTAGCCTTCAAATCTCAGCTTCTACACTCTCTGTACAAAACACTGCATGCCTTTTTCTTTACACTTGTTTGTCTTGAGCATTATTAGGTCTGTGTTTTCCTGTTGGTGCTAAATTCTAGAATTCTAGCACTTGACTCAAAATACAGGTGTTTCTATGTTCTGGTAAAAAAAAAAAATATATATATATATATATATTGAAAGTATTGAAAGTAAGATAAGTAAGATAAGAAAAGGGTGTGTCCTTTCTCCCCACAGCTGCAAAAGTACAAGTATTACATGATCATGAAGCTACAGTTGACACAGTGAATAAATGAAAACATTCACCAAAGTATCCATCCCAACCCCTATTCAGTGTGGTGAGTTGCATGAAAATGCGTAATCCTATTATTTTTAAAAACAAAGCAAATAAACAAAAGCTCCAAAAAGCTTTTGTAGATGAATGTTGTTTATACAAAGGAGCATTGGAATACTCGGACTTCAGATATTGTTGCTGTGCCCAGAGGCTATAATTCTGTTGGGTTGTCTTAAGTGGTAATTTGTTGCTCAGGTAATAATTTATTACCTGACAGCTTGGTATTCTAAAAGGCATAAATGCTTGGGTTAACTAGAGGGGGTTCATTGGTCTCTCCCTTTCCCCCCAACATGTGTGAAGTTATAATAAAGCCAATATTTATTTTTACACTAAGACTTTGGAGTCTTTGGTCATCTGAATTATCAACAGTCAAGGTGACTCTCCTCCCACTGCTAGAACCCTTGTCCCCTGTGTGTCTCCTTCACTGTACTTATGACATCACAAATAGTTTTTATTTTTCTGTCCCTCAACCTAGATGGAAACCTTCCCAAGGGCAGGGATAGTGTCTGGTCTCTTTGCTGCTATAGTTCCAGTGTCTAGCACCATGCCGGGTACCTTGTTGGCACTCAACAATTAACTGTTGAAAGTTAATACATGACTGAATGGATGGATGAGTGGACTAAAGGATAGACATGATTACAAGAATTAGGAGACACTATGGAAAACCGAATCTTTCCTCAGGAAGCAACTGAATAAATACTCAAAATGAGCCCTAGGGGAGTGCACCAAACACAGAGGGTTCTTAATATTCCGATTATACAACTGGATTGACAGCAAGTAATTTCATATAAATTTTGTTTCAGTTTTTCTCACTCTAAATTTGGCACTGAAGTTTTCCGGTCTACTCCACTGGGTTTTTTAAATTTCATACAAGGAGTACATAATGGGTAATTTTCATGGTACCAATACAGCCTAGCATTACCCTGAGATAATGTCTGGCAAAAAAAGGGATTTGCTCCAAATAGCACAGCTCTTTAGAGCCAACAAGGATACGAACTTGGATAAGAATGTTTCTGCTACATTGGTTCTGTGCTTACCGTTTGTTAACTTGCTCCACAGCAATGTGGAGGCGTTTTGCAATGTCTTCCACTGTCTCACTGTTGGCTGAAATAATACCCACACTTTTGGCAATAGCTTTGGCTGTGATTGGATGATCACCTGTAACCATAATAACCTAGAACACAATGAGAGAGGCATGTGAACAATGAGAATCTCAGATGGCCAGAGTAGGGATAGTTTAATATCAGTGATGAGTGATTATTGTGGTTTGTCCTTATGGCTACATTTTGATCTTTAGATCAAAGACAAAACTGTCTCTGAAGGACACACTGATCTCCTTGGATCTATCCTTGCTTCCAAGCTTCTTACATTTCCTCCTCTGACATTAGAGGAAGACCTTTCCCTTGCATGTTACTTTATTTGTGAAAGGGCTGGTGGATATCCACGTGAGAGAGCCTCATGTTGCTTCAACAGTCTTGTTATTAACATGGTAATGGAATTAATATTTTGGTTCTGATATCATGAAGGCAAATGGATTTTGAGGCTGAACCTCAAGATTAAGCAATAAAACCTTTTATTGTCTATCATAGTTTAGGGCAAGGAAGATAGAGTCAATTCATGGCATTCTCACTGCAGTTACTATTGTGGTTTGTTCCACACAGACACAATCATTTTGCCTTTATTGGACGGTTACTAGAATCTTAGTATAGTGAAAGCAGAGATAAAAAGGGGGTGGGGGATTATGATATTTACCTGAGACTTGAACACTGACTACCTCCTATGACAACCATTCTTAGAGAAGTGTACAACATAAATGGAGGACTTCTTAAGTCAGGACAATAACTCCCACCTTGATCCCTGCACTCCGGCATTTGGTGACCGCATCAGGTACAGTGGACCGGGGGGGATCAATCATTGATAAGAGCCCCACAAAACACAGGTTAGACGTGGGAAAGT
The DNA here is from genome assembly GCF_027475565.1 of Acinonyx jubatus. Classification (NCBI taxonomy): domain Eukaryota; kingdom Metazoa; phylum Chordata; class Mammalia; order Carnivora; family Felidae; genus Acinonyx; species Acinonyx jubatus. Next base: position 396,792 of record NC_069380.1, on the reverse strand, counting down.
TCATGGTGTCTACATCAAATGAATAAGATTCTGGAAACTCGTCTGCTGGCAGGTAGAGATGACAGAAACCTGGAATGTGCATGAATTTGGGAGTCAATGAAATTAGGATAAGAAATAACAAAAGAAAAGGAGGAACATTTTCATACACTTTTACTATTTTACTAATACTTGAGTGGATACCAGAATTGTTTCATTATTTCAATTCTATAATGCATGCTGTAATTAGGAAGGATGTATTTCATTCAAAAGTAATTTACTGGGTGCCCACTGGATTCTCTGTTATGTTCTAAGGATATAGAAACCAAGAGGGGTCAGCCTTTGCTTCTGGAGATATCTCAGTCTAGTGTGGAGACAGAGACATAAGAGATAAAGCATAAAAAAGTACAGTGAGTGTTACAGAGTAGAGTCACCTGGGGAATCAGGAAAGACTTCCCCAAGGAGGTCACAAGTGAGATGATTCTTGAAAGAGGAGTTAGACATTTTCCAGGGAGAGAAGGGAGATGTGGGATGAGAAGGCCATTTTAGGCAGAGAAAACGGAACGTGCCAGTGCACAAACTGGGGAAAGAATCTGAGGCGTCAGGAGAATGGTATGAAGCTCCATCTTTAATCAAGGTGAGTGTGAGAGAAAGGCCATTAGGAATGGAGAACCTTTCATTACTCAGAAGGCATCTGCCTCTCATGGGTTGAAGCAGAAAAGATTCCTGTGTCTGGTGGGACTTCCAAGGTCGTATGACTTTCTCATCAGCTTTCACATCAAATTTATTTTCAGCATGCCCCACTGCTTTACACGTTTTAGTAAAGCACAGAGTTTGAGAGGTCAAACACAAGGTTCCTAGAGTGATTCTGGTCAGATAGGTATCAAACCTGCACTGAAAACATAACCTGGTGCTGTGGGTTATTTAAGGCATGCTTAAAGCATTATTATCTCATTTAATTATTTCATTTGCTTAACAAGCTCAAATATCTTTTAGAAACACACATTCCACAGATTCCATCTCGACTGGCAAGAACTTTTACGATGTTTAATGAGCCTTATCATCAACCGTGAACTTCTGTTACCTTAAATTCATATTCGGTAGTTTACAGGTTCCATTCTGTCAACCCAGGATTCTCATTAAGAACATACCCTTTAATATCACTTAAGTTACCACAGTTAGGCTTCTGCCACAGTGGCTGGATTTCCATGGTTCCTTCCACCTCTAACATCCCTGGTCTCTGCAACTGGCACTATTTTCTCCCTAATAAGCAAGTGAGCAACTTCAACATTATTTTAAACTTAATTTTCTTCTCTAACTAGTTGCTCAGACTTACCAGTTCTGCCTCCATGAAGTCTCTTGTGTCTGACCCCTCTTTCACATTCCTATTGCCTTGGATCAAATTCCCACCCTCTTTCACCTGAATGAGGGAGCAACCTCCTCCTGAGAGCCATGCCTCTCCTCTCCCTGCTGCTGCCAAGAACTATCCTTTAGAAAACACTGTCATTCTGATCAGTCCACTTGCTGCAAAGCATTTAGTGGCTCTCCTGACTGTGGAATGAAAGCCCAGTTCTTCACCCACATAAGGCACTCCATATCATGCCTTGCAGTCTATCTTTCCAGCTCATTTCCTAGGACTATGTCGTCTCATTCGCCTGCAATGCTAAACATAGACTGGCTCACTCACAATGTGTGCACAGACCCCATCCATTTTTAACTCTGTGCTTTGGCTTATGTTGTTCCTTCTACTGTGAATACTTTTTTTCCACCTCCCTTCAAATATTGTCATGCAAGGCTGAGTTTAAAGTGTAACTCCTTCCATAAAATCTTCCCAGATTTTCCTCATCTGGAAGCAACCCCACCCTCCTCAGTACTATCATACAGTATTATCATACATGTTTGTTTGCCATGCTTTCTGTGATTCATGTGGGTGCCACAGCTACTCTGCTAGATAATAAGCCTGTCTCCTCTTGTGCCCTGACCTGGCATAGAGCCTCACACCCAACAGGTGATGGATAAGGGTACTGCTACAAAGAGCTCACCCAGTACACGCTCCCCCAGGCCTCCCAGCTCCATGTACGCGGTGTGGAAGGCCTCAGCTGTGCTCTTGTCCAGAGGCTGCTCCTGGCCATTGACCATGATGGTGCTGCACTTCTCTAAGATCCGCTCGGGGGCTCCTTTCATCACCAGGAGGAAGCGCTTGTCATTGGGGTCATCCGTCTTGTGTATGGAGAGCTGGGAGGGAAGGAACTCAGCACGTTAGGTACAGCCTGCCATTGAATAATGACACTATCTTTACTAATAACGGCCTGAACTGGACAGATCTCTTAATTAGCAACATGACAAGAAGATTAAAGATATCCTCTCTCTCACTGGGCTACTCATCTTTGACGTGAAAAAGGGTGTTCGCTATAGGCATGTTCTATCCTTTTTTAATTTTGTGGTCAAATAATACAGAGATCTAGACTTGGTCCCAACTCAGAGGGGTACCTTGAGTTTGAATCCACACTAAGTGGAGCTGGTCTTTCAAAAAGAAACTGGTTGCTTTAGGGAGACCGGATGTGGCTGTTAGCCCATGAAGTCTCTGTCTTGAACCAGATCTCCTGGGAAGCCTGTGGGGGTCAGAGGACCTTGGCCACCTTATCTCACCTCCTGTGGCTACCTCCCTATTGTGAGCAGCAGCCTTTCAGACCAACACTATTCTGAGCTCAGGCAGGGGTGAGAGCAGCAGGAATTCCTGTGCCTCTTCGTCTCCAAATCAATCCAGTTTCACTGCCTGGACATGAAGGAAAATGGTAGGGGTGGAAGAAGTGGGCATTCTCACGGGCTTTCAGGAGAAGAGTTAAGTAGGTTCCACAATTTTAACATCAACATCCTCTCACCTACTAATTCTACTTCCAGATTCATCCTAATAAGATAATCAGAAAAAATCTGAAAAAACTTATAAATGATCATAAAATGGTGAAGTCTTATATAAGCTGTTATTGTAAAGCAGGTACTCTTCTAAGCCTCTGAAAGGAAATCCCGGAAGCTGGAGTGTTTGCTAGAGAATGAGTAAGTTACTAAAAAAAAAAAAAAAAAAAAAAAAAAAAATCTGCCATTTTGGGTCTATCCATTAATTCTAAACCAGTAGTTCTTAGCCTTCTGCATATCAGAGAGGAGCACAAAAAAAAAAAAAAGTAGAGGGCAAATATGGTATTTTTTTAAATGGGCAAGTAAACATATTAAAAAAAGCAACTAACCAAAACCAAACACAAAGCCAAACTAAAACCTCACATCTATTACCACTATCATTTTCTCAAAGACATGGTATTTTAACATTTAAAAAGTAGGAATAATAGGGGTGCAAGAGTGGCTCATCCGGTTAAGCACTGACTCTTGATTTCAGCTCAGGTCATGATCTCATGGTTTGTGAGATGAAGCCCTGAGTAGGCTCTGTGCTGACAGCGTGGAACCTGCTTGGGATTCTCATTCTCTTTCTCTCTCTCTCTCTTTCCCTCCCCCACCCCCACTCACACATGCTCTCTCTCTCTCAAAATCAATAAACTTTGAAAAAAAAAAGTAGGAATAATAAACAATTTTGTAGTGTGTACTGTTCTAAGTGCTTCACAGATTGACTCATTTAATTCTCAAAACCACCCTAAGGCTGTGGGTACTATAATTACCACCTTTTACAAGGGAGGAAACTGAGGTGCGGAGAGATTAACTGGCATGTGCAAGGTCATACCCTAATAGGTGACTGAGCTGGGATTTGAATTCAGGCTACTAGAGTCCCTGCCTTAATCAGGCAGCATATAAAGGATAATCTTTTAAATTAAATACATTCATCTTTATATAAAACTTTACAAAATATTGTCCTCATTTTCACCAGTTTGCCACAAACCATTGGAAATATTTTAATGGACCAGTCTCAGTTTGGGTAATTGCTTTTTTAAATCAATAAGACATAGACCTTCCACTTTATTTCCTTTGGTTGAATGATACCCCAGAGACCAAGGTCATGACATCTAAGACTCTTTGATTAGGGTTGAGTGTTGCTCATGTGTAGATATAACATAGCACTAACAGCACCCAAAGAGGTTCTTTGATCTCTTCTGCCGGAGCCCACATAGGACCTCCTTTCTACTTCCAACTCTGGGTAGCCCACTTTCTCCCTCAACATTTAGTACATGAGGCCTCACAGAACCTACTTTTTCTCATTTCTACATCATTAGGAAAGGCTTTACTGGAGTAGATGGAACCCCAGTCAGATTCTGAGTCTTGTTCCTGATTAGAAGGTATTCAATCTACTTAAGAGCATGAACTCCCTGGGTCTGTTTGAATCCTGGCTCTGGCCCTTACTAGCTGTGTGATAATGCTCTGTACCTCAGTTTCCTCATTCCCTACCTTATAGAGTGTGTGATTCAATGTATGTAGAAATTAGCATATAATACCTATCATTACTATTGTTATTTTAGGATTGTTACTCATTCTATTTTCACTTATGTTTTGAATAAGAGATCTAACTTCCTGGCTTTAGTATTTTACTTCATACATTTTTTAGTTGTCTATTTGGCTAACTACAATTCTTCATTGGCTTGTTATTCACAAAGACATTTGCAACACAGTTATTTCCCAATCCTAAATGCCATCCAAACAAAATGTGTGGGTAAATACCAGAAACGTTTACACAGACATGGTTATCTTATTTATATACTTTCCTGTTATGCAAAGACCAAGTCATGACGCCCTGCTCTCAGCTTTGGAGTCTATGGGAAGTCCCACTTGCAGCAGTAACTGGGTTACAAATTGCCATTTGTCCCCCCATGAGAAGGATAGAGCTCGTGGGTTCTTAGCCAGCCTGGAATGAGGGAAGACAGCTAGCAAAGGATGGCCATTTTCTTCCTGAGCAATGGGTAGAAAGGAGATCCCTGTCAACTGCATATGGGGCAGAACTAGAAAGCAACGTGGCTGGTAATAGTCATCTGAGAAGACTGTTCATTGGTTTTCACAAAAGGCAAGGCTTATTCACGTGGCCTGAACTAAACTGTTCTGCCTTTGTGTTGTGGTAGAAAAAACATGGCCTTGGGAGTTGAAGAGATGTGTGAAAAGTGGTTGTGCCACTCAAATGCTTGGGTAACTCTGCTAGGATTGACATTTTTTTTTCTTTTTTCTTTTCTTTCCTTTTTCCATTTCTTCCTTCCTTCCTTCCTTCCTTCCTTCCTTCCTTCCTTCCTTCCTCTTTCCTTTCTTTCTTTCTTTCTTTCTTTCTTTCTTTCTTTCTTTCTTTCTTTCTTTCTTTCTTTCTTTCTTTCTCTCTCTCTCTCTCTCTCTCTCTCTCTCTCTCTCTTTCTTTCTTTCTTTCTTTCTTTCTTTCTTTCTTTCTTTCTTTCTTTCATCAATATTTTCTAAGGGTCTGTTTCCTCACCTAGAAATTGAGATTAATTAGCCCTACCTCAGGTTTATTGTGAGGATTAACCGAGAGAATGTATGTAAAGTGTTGGACATAAATGAAGGGCACAGTAAATTTTACTTCTCCCCACTCCCTCACCTTTCATTTATCCTTTGGGATAAGGCTTTTGCCCCTCACTTGTGCAAATGTTACCCGGAGGGGGTGGGGGTAGGGGTGGGAGTGAAGTGGTTGTGTGTGTGTGTGTGTGTGTGTGTGTGTGTGTATAACATAGATCATTCACAGGAACAGCCGGCACCTGACAAGATCTCTACTTTTCTTTCTTCTCTAACTACTTCCAGCAAAGGAAAGAGGCCAGCAAGGGAAACCTATTCTGGGCTTATTAGATGCCCAGGCCCTGCATCCCTGAGGACTATTTCTGAAGTCAAATATCATTCAAAATATACACTAACCAAAGGATACTTACAGCTAGAAATGCCGTCTAGTGATGGCAAAGATTCGGTTGTGAGGAAAAACTCACCTGAAATTTATTGGTTGAATTAAAAGGGATTTCAGCTACTTTGTGGTTTCTTTTTCTAATTTTCATCACATCACCCAAAATGACCTCCGAGAACTTCAAAAGAGCAGTTTCTGAGGCATCTCCAACGACAACTCTCTGAGAATCAATAGATAACAAATATTTGCAGCACATAATCTGGTTCTTTTGTGATCATATTTAATGAGCCAGCATAGAGCCTAGTTAAGCTTACCATCTAACAAATGATTACACCACAATTAGCCACTGACTGAAGCATGGTAAAAGTGTTAAACTGAATGGTGCTGCCTACTGGCATTAGGCAAGTTCAAAACAGAGCTCTGAGAGAGCTGGAGGGTCTCATGAAAAAAGCAGATATGAACTAGTTTTGAAAGACGGATGGATTACCAAGAGATAAAGGTGCAAAAGAAAGCCTTCTGGAAACCAGAATGTCATGAAAGAAGGCATGAAATGGAAGAGTTCGGTATATATTCTGGACATACAGGTGGATATGGCAGTCAAGGTCTAAAACTTGAGAAGTCAAAAACAGAGATGCACAGAAAGTTTTTGAGCAAAGTTAGGTGAAGCAGTTCATCTAATGAAGTCTTTAAGGAAAATTAGTGGCACGGAAGAAAGACCTGGGGAAGGGACAAACTGGAATCATGGAAGCTAATTAAGAGGTTGGTATAATTGGGGCGCCTGGGTGGCGCAGTGGGTTAAGCGTCCGACCTCAGCCAGGTCACGATCTCGCGGTCCGTGAGTTCGAGCCCCGCGTCGCGCTCTGGGCTGATGGCTCAGAGCCTGGAGCCTGTTTCCGATTCTATGTCTCCCTCTCTCTCTGCCCCTCCCCCGTTCATGCTCTGTCTCTCTCTGTCCCAAAAATAAATAAACGTTGAAAAAAAAATAATACTAACTTGTATCAACAAGTTAGTGTTAAAAAAAAAAAGAGGTTGGTATAATTAATTAGATATAAGGTACTAGTGATAATATAAATATAAAATTATAGATATTTTTGAAGCAAGAATAATAGGACTTGATGATTCACTAGATATTAGGAATGAAGAAAATTAAAGAAGACTTCCAAAAGGTTTGGCTTGAATGACAAGTAAAATGGTTATGTCATAGAAAAAGTAGGCAAATTTTGGACAAGAGAGTGATTTAGAGCCAGGTTGGGCACATGTGGAAGGTGAGAAGTATAATTTGTTGAGAGTCTAACATGGCAAAACTTCTGAGTGGAAACACAAAACTAACTGAAGATCCATGGAGTTTGGGTGAGAAATCAGAATTGGAGATGAGGATTTGAAAGATATGGGCAGAGAAGTGATTGGCCCAGAAGAGAATTGATGAGCTGTCTGATAGAGAAAGAAACCAATCAAATAAAAAGTATAAGAAAGAGCAAGAGTCAATGAAGGAAACAGATGGCAAACAGAAAAGCCAGGAGAACTCACTGAGAGGGAGAAGCAGAAGGGGAGAGGAGAGAGGAGGAAGGGAAGGAAGGAGGGGGAGGGAGAAGTTTGTTTTTGTATATTCCAACATTCCAGGACCCCTTAGAACCCCATCTTCTTCCAAGAGGAATACGTTCTAAGGTCAATCCTTCTATTTTCATCCAATTATATTTTAAACTTCAGTGAATGGATTTAAGTAATAAAGTGAATGGCATTTATGTAATAAAGAAACTTTAATTATATCTACTTTAAGGAAAGTACCTTAAAGGCATATCCATTTTCAGGAATGAGACAGAATTTTCAAAAGACCAAATCAATGTTCTGAGGACTTTTAGACATCTCTGTGATTTCTGAAAGCTACTTAGAGTGAAGAAAATTTTCTGCGGGTCTTGTGAGTCAGACTTGTTCTTACTGGTACAAACTTTACACAGTTTGAGAGATTTAATTCAAGCACCAAATCAGAATGGAGAAAGTGACTTCAAACTGGCTGTGATTTAAGACTGAGTGATGCTGAAACTTTACCTTCATGATGGGGACACTTTCCTGTCCCGGTCTGAACTCAGCTCTGTTGCACAATGTTATTATCTTTGATAAGGAGGCCCAAGTTCCAGAGCTTTGATCAAAGACTTGGTCTGGAAAACAGAACAGTGGATCCTGGGGGTGGTAGGCCTAATACCCATACTATTCAAACAATTCTCTGAGACTGCAACCACATTCTGCTCGGCCTCCTCTACTCAAGTCCACAACTTCAGGCCCCACTGAATGTTCCAGAAGACTTACTTGAATGGTCTTCACTGGTGTCAGCTATGAAGATCTGATTGTCGAACCACAGATGGGCCACGGTCATCCTGTTCTGGGTCAGAGTCCCAGTCTTGTCTGAGCAAATGATGGAGGTAGAGCCAAGGGTCTCCACTGCCTCCAGGTTCTTCACCAGGCAGTTCTTCTTGGCCATCCGTTTAGCTGTCAGCGACAGAGTCACCTAGACCGGGGAGGGAGAGAGAGAGAGACAGAGGGAAAGAGACCAATAGAGAGAGACAGAGAGAAAGAGAGAGAGAAGCTTTGAGAAAAATTATCATTTTGAACTTGGGCTCCAGAACATAGAAGCAGCTGGAGCTGAACTGATTGCAGAACAGAGGTATAGTTACAGATGCAGCAAAGCTGACCCAGTGCCTGATAAACCACATAAAGACCTATATGCCACAATCCTTTTATTAAACTTAGGAGGTAAGTAATATGCCTAAGTTCCTCAGTTGTAGAAATTGCCAAGGATATTTTTTTTCTTTTTAAGAAATATGAAAACGTAGAGAAGGCATCAGGCTTCCTGAAAATCTGTGGTGGTAGTTTGAGTTTGTCTTATCTAGATCTTAAGGAGGAAGATAATATGTGCAATTTGCAGATACATCTCCTGAAAATGAAAACATAACGTTTTCTAGGACAGTGCGTTTGAATATTAACAATATCACAATTCCTTTTGTCTATGAAACAGTCTATTCAGAATGTCCCATGGTATCCCTGACAGGGAGGGAGTGTGGCTCTGAAGACGGAGGAGACTCACAGTCTATGGTGGGTGCTCACCCAGCACAGCAGAATGCTAAGGGTTACCAGGGTCAGGGTATAGGCCACCTAGCAGCATGGACTCACAGTGACAGTGGCCAGGAGACCCTCAGGCACATTGGCCACAATGATGCCAATGAGGAAGATGATGGAGTCCAGGACATGATACTTCAGGGACACTGCGATGATGAAGAAAAGGATGCCAATGGAGATGGCCACTCCTCCCACAATATGAACAAAGTGCTCAATCTCAATGGCAATGGGTGTCTTCTCATTTCCAACTCCTGAAGCCAGAGAGGCAATCTGACCAATGATGGTGCGGTCGCCTGTGTTGATGACCATGCCAGTCGCTGTGCCTACAGGTGAAGTAGACATTTTATTCCAGGAGTCCTCAGCTACAAGGGGACCGCAGCCCATTTACAGTCCTCTCTTTGCTGGCTTACACGATCAATTAGCACATGACATTACAAAGTTCTCTGGGCTTTTCAGTTCCATGTTTTCTCTTGGAAAGGCTTTGTAGCAAGAGGTGGTAAAGAGATAAGAACATAAAACCTAAGGGGGAGAAGGGGGATGGGTGGGGCATGTGGTCCTGAGAGACAGCTGGACTTACCTTCCAGACAAGTTGTAGAATAGAAGCCGATGTTCTTTGTTTCCAGGGCATTGTCATGGGTAAACTCAGAGGAGCGGGCTTGGGGCTCCGATTCCCCAGTGAGAGATGAATTATCTACCTAGAAGAAATTTTGAAAAAAGTTGAAGACTAGGCATTTTGTTCCTGTCACAGTTACACTGAGACCTGGAAAGACAAAATAATGGCAACTAGTTTCGAGCGTGATCTTTGGGGTTCCCTGTGATGCTTACCTTACAGCCCTGAACAGACAACAACCTGATGTCTGCAGGGATCCGGTCTCCTCCTTTAATCTCCACTATGTCTCCCACCACTAGTTGCTCTGCAGGGATGGTCTTCTTCTCGGAATCTCTAATGACAAGAGCTTGCTGCAAAGGAAAACAGTGGTAGACAACTCATCCTGGAATGATGCCAGTGCTCCTCCATCTGCACCTTCCCACGTCTTGGGAATGCAGGCCATGGAAGCCACAGCTCTTGGAAGCCAAAGACTTGTACCTAGGAACTGAACATACTAAGATCTCTTGTTTCTTAAGGAGGAACTCTTAGAGAGTTCTTGGAACCAGAATATGCTGTTGTGGGCAGATATAACAAACTGACAGCCCTGGGCATGACAGTAAGAGGGACAATTAACGTTGAGTGATCTTGGATGGGATGTGCAGGGAGAGCCCTGAAGCCTGAGCCAAAGGGTTTAGTAATCTTGCTCAGATCAGGAAAACTTTAATGGAGTGGGAGGCAGATCTCCCACTTCTTAGCACAGATGATCCCATCCAGAACCCTCTCCAGCTGGCAGCTCCATGGGCCAGGGGCAGCATGGTTTTCCTACTGTGCTGACAGTGGTGTGTGGTCTCCCTAGAGGACACCTAACACGGGACCCTGTGGGAAGACAGCAGCAGCAGGCCTCCCTCACCAAGAGCAGTTTGGGACAATGTGCAGAGAGGCTCCAAAATGGGTGCAAAAAGGGTCACAGATGAAGAATTGCAGGTTGACCTCCTTGGCTACCAGGGAACACTCCTGAACTTCTACAGCTCACTCTTGGAAGCCCCTGAATTACTTTTGTTTGAACAGTCCACCAAAGCTCATGAGCAGTAATAGAAGATGTTGTGTGATGATTGATGCTTCTGTGCTTTGTTCTCGACTAAGCATTTTCCTGTGTCCTACTTCCCTGATCATCTCAAAACTCTGTGCAGAAGTGGGGCTTCAGAGGGACTGCCTAAGACTTAGACAGCAAATGGTGGAGCACAGACTCTCTGCCTCAGAGACCTCACTCTCCTCCTCATCTGGTGCTTCCTCATCTGAAGTCATGTGGAGACCAGAGAGGGATGGCTGCTACCCACCTGTGGGATCATCTTATTGAAGGTGGCCATGATGTTGGTGCTTTTTGCTTCTTGGTAGTAAGCGAAGATCCCCGTTAAAATAACAACCAAGGCAAGCACGCAGCCCAAGTACGCCTGGGTAAGGAGGAGAAGCATCGATCAGAAGAACAGGCATCAGGAGTGAGTCAGGTCCTAGGGATAGAGTTCTCCATGGGAAGGCAAGAGATATGGCAGTGGTATTCTGGTGTCATTTATAGGCCACAAAATGTATCCATTTAATGTGCATAATTCAGCGATTGTTAATGAATTTACAGTTTTGCAACAATCACCACAATACAGTTTTAGAACATTTTCATCGCCCCAATAAGATCCCTAGTACTCAGTTGCAGTCATTTCCCACTCCCACCCCCCAACCCTGGCAACCACTGATCTGCTTTCTGTCTCTAGGATGCACCCATTCTAGACATTTCATATCAACAGAATCATACAGTGTATGGCCTTTTGCATCTGGCTTCTTTCTCTTAGCATCATGTTGGCCAATTCAGTTTTTTGGTTTTGGTACTCAGTTATCAGCAGGCATAGATGCTCCCCATGTTAAAGGGAGACAATTAGCTCTGAGGTGAGAGAACCCCAAAATATTTCATATGGATACAGATATTTTTTCCCTTAGGAACTTAGAGTGCCCCTCTTTCTCTCTTTAAATTCACGCCTCATGCTGCCCCTCAGACATCAGAAAGTTAGCTACAATTTCTATTTTATAGCTGGTAAAATTCTTGATTTTCCCAAACCCTCACAGTGAGTGATCAGTGTAGACTCCTGATTCCAGCTCTGCCCACCAAAGGCCTTATTTTATGATTGTTTTCCCATTACTAGTTTAGCAAACCCTAGAAAGAGGCCCCCTTACATTGTCTAGGGATGAGGACTTATTCATGGAGTACTGGATCCCATATGCAATCCAGCACAGGATGGCTCCTATCCACAGAAGGATGGAGAACCCTCCCACCATCTGCTTGAGAAACTTGATGATCTCCGGTGTTTCCTTGGGAGGAGTGAGGGCATTGGGACCATTCTGAGCCAGGAGCTCAGCAGCTTGGGTGCTAGAAAGACCCTGAGAAAGCCAAGCAAAAACAAATAGGAATTAGACATTTCTCTTCTCTGAGGTTGGACATCATTTTTTCTGCAGGTTGTGGGTAGCAGTTAACCATGTGCAAGGAGGACCCGGGAAAAGTAGATGATGCCTCCTCTCCCCCAACCCTCACCTTTTTAAAAAGAATATTTAATATTAGTGCTATCAGCCAAGCGATGTACTCCATATATTTGCTCATATACTCTTCCAAATAACTCTCTGAAGAAGGTACCATTATTATCCTCACTTTACAGATGTAGAATTTGAGGCATATGGAGGTTAACTCATCCAGCTAGTACATGGTACTACCAGATTGAACCAGGCAACCTGGCTTCAGAGCCATTATACTACACTCTAGATAGGAGTAACTTGGCTAAGGAGGATTTGAAATATAAAAGCTAATCACCAGGGTTAAGGGCAATGTAGTAATTATCCAGAAAATATTCTCTATTGGGCTAATTTTTCATCCTTAAGTCTGGTGTCTTTCTGCTTTTCTATATATCCACCCCAAGTTCTAAGTTCTTGCTCATCTTAAGTGTTATAAATCCTACCAACCCCTGAGGCCCACATCAGCAGTCACTTCTTGCCAGAAGCCTTTCCTGGTAAGCGTGCCATCCACAGGTGCACACAGGCCCCTCCACCACCTTGAAATCGTGTATTGTGATTCATAAGGCTTTTTTTCCCCCCACAAACTATCCTTTGTGGAGAAAGTCTTGTCATTACTTTTTCTCCCTAATACATTGTAAGCTACTTAAAGGATAGTTTAAAGACTACGCTTATTCATTTTTGTGTCTTTTATAGGGTGTACTGCTTCTTCTGTAATAGAGGCTCATGTATTTGCTGAATAACTAGATTTGGAGCCACCAACTTGTAGTATAGTTCAAATAAAATTTACCACCTTCTCCTTCTTATGGCCTTCACTAATCTCTCGGCCCCCAGCTCCCTGCCATGGCCCTGTCCACCACTTGACCAAATCTCCTCCTCCTCCTGCTTTTCTACCTTGGTAACTGGGATCAGGGATCTGTTCAAAAACTCCAGCAAAGCAAAGTTCTACGAGTTATTTCTTTGAAATGTCTCTTGAATCTGCCCCCTTCCTTTCCCATCTTACTGCTACTGCCCTGTTTTGGTTCCTCATTTTGTATTCCTGAGTGATTGTCTCATTCTACTAGATCCTTCCATCTCCCACTTAAAAAAAAATATCTATCTACCTACCTACCGATACCTATATATATCTCCCACCAGAATTGCTTGTCTGTTTCTCTCTCTCTTCTACGAGAATCTACCTATCTGTATCTATATATATCTTCTACTATCTTCTACCAGAATTGCTTTTTGAAAACCAATCTTACTCAAATCACTTCCCTGTTTAGAAATTGTGTGTAAGTACAACTAATATAGTCCTTATTCCTTAGTTTAATATGGAAGTGTTTGATAGTTTCACCCAAATTACCACTCCCCAGCCTTATTTTTTATCCCTCTTCTCCCCTTTCCACACACATTAGCTCCCAGAAACCCCAGACTGATTTCCAAACATACCCTGTCCTCTCCAGCCTCCTGGGTACTCTGCTAACTTAAACCTGAATCCTCCTATATCCTGATTTACGCACTGCTCCATCCAGGGAGCCTGGTTCCTCTGGTCAGAATAGGTCACTCAGCACACTGTTTAAACCTATCTTTGCCATCTAAGTGGAACAGACTGGATGTTATGATACTCCCCTATATATCTGCATCCCTTACTGGACTGCTAACTCCTTGAGACCAGGGATCACCTGTCCCTCTGCCCCTCTCACTGCTCGTCCTGTGCGGTGCACATAGCTCTTTTTGTTGCCTTCAACAGATGTTTCCAAATCTCCTGATGTCAAGACACCAAAACTTTTGAAATTTAATTTGAATTTGAAGCAGTCCTTCTGTGATGGGGGAATTTGCTAGATGCCTTGGAGCACACCATTGTGTGCTCTTCTCAGAGGAAAAGGCAGACAAGCAGGGTTCTAAGACTGTCACTCTGGATGCTTGCTTTTTAACACTGGTTTTCCCCACTCTTTGATAAGACCATTATACTTCCTGGACATGGAGGTTAAAAGTAATCTCTGCCTCTGACCACGACCATAAAGACGTGTCTGAGTCTTCCTGGGGATACCACAGCTTTCCTGCAGTTATAACCAAAAGATTGTTTACAGCCAGGCATCCAGCTCAGCTGAGGGGCTTGACTTGGGGCGTGGTTCAGCCCCGCCAGCTCTTCAGGTTAACCAGCCCCCTCTCACATGCTGGGTATGTAGGTGAATGGCATTCTCAAAGTTGCTGCTTCATCCTAAAGATGCCATCCACTTTTCCACACACCCTAAGCACACAGCTTTGTACAGTCCTTTGTATAGTTCCGTCCCAGTCTTCCTGATCCCCAGTCCCCTGATGACTTACTGTAATGATGTTTGTACCATATTTCTTTTCCAACTCCTTAATGCTGAGTTTGTGGTCATCCTGAAGTCCGTGAAAAGAAGAGAGTGCATTAGATAATTCCAAAAGACACAAATGCTAAACTAAGTTTAGACCAGCCCCTGAAAACTGAGAGTAGCACTGAGGATGGGGGGGGGGGGGCAGGAGTGAGGGAGAAAAGGAAAAAACCCTCTGTGCCAGGTGGTTATTTTGCAGTGAGGGAAGAGAGAGTCTCGCTGCAAGAAAGGCTTGCTCTTCTGATTCACTGGCCAGGGGATTTTCTGGCCATCCCTTGAGTTCAGGCTTAATTTGCCATTTACCACATAATAACTGTCTTTAGTTTTTATGAACAAAGCAATGCATTTCACCTCAATCTGTTCTCCAGCACATGCAAATTCTAGCATACCTCTCTGTTGTCCAGATACTAGTGATCTGGATACTTAGTTCAGACCTGAGTTCTGGGATTAGTTGAGGGTGATGAGCTATACCTAACCAGACCCATCTGATATATTCTCACAACTTATTACCCGTGCAGCCCTCTTTGGGCAGGTAGTCTCTGGTAGGAAGAGGCAAGACTTTCCTTAATCAAATACTTGAGACTCAGGGAGTTCACTTGTTAGAGAAGTCCTGAGACTTAACAATCTGCCAAATAAATACCAGTATGGTCCACACTTGCTAATTTTGTTATAGAATCATCAGACTAAAGCAGAGTTTCTCAACCTTGGCGTTACGGACATTTGAGCCAATAACTCTTTGTTGCGGGGGGGTGGGGGGGCTTCCACCTGCTATATGCCACCTATTAGCAACCTCCGTGGAGTTGTGATTACCAAAAATGTTTCCAGACCTTACTAAATGTCCCCTGGGAGCAAATTCCTCCTCTCCCTTCCCTTGAGACCCACTGGGCTACAGGATTAGAAACCTCTTCCTGTCTTGGAAAACCCAGGGTTAAGTAACTCTCCTGCACCCTACCTAGAAAATCTAGCACTCAGGATTCTTTTATTTAAATATGAAATTTATTGTCAAATTGGTTTCCATACAACACCCAGTGCTCATTCCAACAGGTGCCCTCGTCAATGCCCATTATCCACTTCATTCTCAGTATTTAAGAGTCTCTTATAGTTTGCCTCCTTCCCTCTCTGTAACTTTTCTTTCCCCCTTCTCCCCCCACCTGGTCTTCTGTTAAGTTTCTCAGGATCCGCATATGAGTGAAAACATATGGTATCTTTCTTTCTCTGACTGACTTATTTCACTTAGCATAACAGTGTCCAGTTCCATCTACGTTGCTACAAAAGCCCAGATTTCATTCTTTCGCATTGCCAAGTAATATTCCATTGTATGTATAAGCCACAACTTCTTTATCCATTTGTCAGTTGATGGACATTTAGGCTCTTTCCATAATTTGGCTATTGATGAAAGTGCTGCTATAAACATTGGAGTACATGTGCCCCTATGCATCAGCACTCCTGTATCCCTTGGGTAAATTCCTAGCAGCAGCACTCAGGATTCTTTAAGCTCTGATCATCTGAAACAAAGATTTATACTGTGATGGGTGAAAGAACCATCTCTTCTCTTAAGTACATGCAAAAAAGTGACATGTTGTGTAAGAGATTAGATTTTCCAATTACAACATTTTTTTGCCCTTTCCTCAGCCAGATTCTGCTTTACTCATTCAGTCGTTGTACTAATATTAATGATTGAAAGATATTGCTGGGGATTCAAAGGATTAAGACACAGTTCTGTGCACAGTGTGCTAAGTTCTGGGCAGACAGAGGTAACAGGTGATTACAGCCATTGTTCACATGGATGGAACTCAGACTTTAAGGAGCCTATATATAGTGTGAGGCAGAATACCTTTCCTCTTCCTTTATCCCTGACTTTGTGGATGAGAGCATGGGGGAGGGGGAGGAGGAGGGGTGGGTGCCTCTGGCGCACCCTGCTGGCCGGCACTAGAATAGCTCAGGGCATCATCCTGTGGCTCAGGCTTGGGTCATAAATCAGCCTGTTTATTCAGAAGCCAGGGATACTTTAGTTCTTGTCAAAGTTCCAATGTGCCAGAGGGCATCCAAGTATGCTGTCACAAATGAAATTA
Source organism: Acinonyx jubatus (assembly GCF_027475565.1). Taxonomy (NCBI): domain Eukaryota; kingdom Metazoa; phylum Chordata; class Mammalia; order Carnivora; family Felidae; genus Acinonyx; species Acinonyx jubatus. The sequence goes on along the minus strand of NC_069380.1, from coordinate 380,331 downwards.
TAGGATTCTTGTGAGAATGTTGGGAAAGAAAGATGTTCCTCTCTCAGCAGGGAAGCAGGGAACACTGGCTAACACCATAAAAATTATTTTCCTATATTATACATCTTCACAAAATGCTCAAAAAAGGGAGATTATCTTCATAGTAAACAGGCATAATGGATATACGTTCATGTTGTAAGTAGCAATTTCAAGGAAGACTAGATTTGCCTTCAATCCTAAATGCTAGAGATACATAGGAAATAAGAATGGCTATCTATCGTCTGGTGCTGTGCTAAGCCTTTCTCCTCCTTTACTTCATTTAACCCTCTAATGACTTCAACAGGTAGGCACCATTTTTAATTCCTGTTTTTCAAAATAGGAAATGAATGTCAATCAAACTGGGATCTGAATTTGGGTCAGTCCAGTTTCAGGGCTGTGTTCTTAACTGTCAGAACATACATGGACAAATACCTAGTGGTGTGCTGCTGAATGTTTAACGAGCCTGCCAGGAAAAATAAACTAAAAGCTCTGATTTATAGCATTCACTGATTTCTCACCATAGCCAAATTTCAAGCTGCGAACCCAATGTCAACCAACTTGCCAAATTCCTGAATATTTAACAATTGGCTCGCTAGCCCACATGAACTTGCACCACTACTATCTGCTCCAACAATAACAGAATTTTAAAGTCTGCAGTGAACTGCAGGGGCAATCTAGCAAATTTCGGGCTTGGTGTGGAAGTTTCCGCCTTGACGTTCCTAAGATGTAACCTGTCACATTTCAGTTCTGAGGCAGGTCTTTCCCATGGTGGCCAGCTTTAATAATTCCAAAGTTCCTCCTTAACAGGAATACCAGGCTTCCATAAATCACAAAATGACTAATTATAAATTACACTTTAAACTACAAATTGCATCAGTTACACAATATTCTTACTTTTTTCTCACTTTTCCCCCTCACCCCTGCAAATTGCTTATTTCCCACTTTCCACAAAGAAAATGGAGCTTCACTGAAGCTAGGTGGTTTGCTCCCAGTTATCAATCAGTGAAGTGGAACTTAATTGAGCCTAAGGTTCTGTGAATCCAAGCCCAATATTCTTACCAGTGAAATTATTCTTTCTCATGGGGCATACATAGCCAGAAACCTAGCAAGGTTTCGTGGTTTTGGTTTTTCTCCTGCATGGTTCCAGCTCCAACAGTTTTACCTTACCAGCTGAAAACTGGCAATCGGTCACCTATGTCTCAATGAAACAGCCAGGAAGGAAAGAGGTCTGGGCTGTGCCTGTGGGGACTGGAATCAGAGGCTCTTCCCTCAGAGTGCCTACAACCAGAATACAGGAATCCTGCACAGGACCTACCCCTGGGTAGATATTATCACGCCATTTATTTTAAACAAGGAAACAAATCTCATGGCGGAGTGGGGAGGGAGATTTTCAAATCGTCGAGACTGATCTTTCTTTTGTAAGAGGCAGGTTATAGGGGCAAGTTCTCAGGGGGAAGGGCAGTACTCGGTGGACCCATTTGGCTTAAGGACCAAATCAACTGACCAGATCCAGTTCTTTCTTAAGCTCCTCTTTCTGGTGATTCTTTTTGGGTTCAAAGCAGTTCTTCAGGCCTCTGTACTTCTCCTTGCCATCCCCCTTGTCTGTTTGGTCAATGTCTTTCGTTCCACTGAGCTCCACAGAGTAAATTTCTAGTGTTTTCTGAAAGGAAAGCAGGGGTGCAGTATTGGTCCAAGATGGGTTTTCTGAAGAGGCGTCAAGCTCTTCTCCCTGTGGGTCAGGGACCGGCAGGGAAGGGAGCCTCCCTCGCACCTTTCATTCTCTCCTCTGGCGAGACTGTGGAGAGGTTCTCTCTCCCCCACCTTCAAATAGCAACTCCTGGACTCCTTTCTTTTCCTCTCCTCCAGTGTAGAGGGAAGGCTAGGCCACACAGCCCTGCCAGCATCTCCTCAGGGTACCCCTCTTGGGGGTGGGGAAGGTGGGAAGTTACTCCCCCCAGCTGGAGACATGACCCCTCCAAGAAGCCCCAGGGGCGCCCTAGTATCTTGCTCCCCACAGGACACACCGGCCGTCAGTCCCGCTTCTCGGGTGCGGCGTGCCCACTGAGCTCATGAACCTCAGTCGCGGGCAGGGCGGTCTTAACCCCCCGCCCCGCTCCACCTTCCGAATCGGAGCCGGCCTGGGACCCCTGGGGCCCCTGCCCCCGAGGTTTGGATTTGGGTCTTCACCCCAGCTAGCCGCAGGAGGGGAGAGGGGCCGTGCAGAGGCCAGAAGGAAGGCAGAATAAAGACGACCCGCCCTCCCTCTTTCTCCTCGCCTTCCACCCGACCGCACTGGTCTCGGGCGGACGCCGGGGCCGCACGCACCTTGACCATGGCGCCGCTAGTGGCGCCGCCTGCGGGCGGGCGCGGGGTCTGGGCTCTGGCAGCGGCGGCGGCGCGCGCAGCGCGGGGGGGGTCCCGTCGGGAGGCGCGCGCAGGGCTGGGGTCCCGTCGGGCTCTGGCGGCAGCGGCGCGGTCCCGAGGCGCACCTCCCGCGGCCGAGCGCCAGCCGCTGCCGCCGGGAGGCGGTGCCCGCCTTAAATGCCGCCCGCCCCGCCCACGCGCCAGCCTCGGGACGCCCCGGGAGGCGGGAAAGCCGCAGGCGCGGGCCCCGGCGCGGAAAACCACGACGGGACCTCTATCTCGGGAGCCGGGCGCGGTGCGGGCCCTGGCCCGGTGCGCGGGGTCCTGAAGGGCAGCGCCGTCGGCCCAACGCGGCCCGCCGCCGAGCGAGCTCCGGACGCTCACGAGGCCTCGTCCAAGCTGGGGTGGAAACCCTCACCCGCTTTGCTTTTAAAATTTGCTTACCAACGAAGGAATTGGCAAAAGTTTGTAAGCAGACGGGGGAATTGCGGTTCCTGGCGGCAACTGCTCTCGAAGGTCTGGCCATACGAGGCGACTTATTACCGGAGAGTGGATTTCCACAGGCGAATGTGGCTGTCAGGGTGAATTTGGGAATAACCGAGAGAGCTGTGAGGCGTAGCTGAATGACTTCGGGGATCCGGGTAAGAAGTTGGAGTTCTGAAACAATGTGGAGGCAGGAAGTGGAGAGGAGAGATGGGAGGAAGCCGCGCAGCCGGGAGACTCCGGGACTTGGCTGTGCCCCGTGGGCAGAACTGAAGCCGCGGGCTGAGGCCGGACAAACACCCCCACCCCGTAACTGGCACAGACGTCTCCCCCTTCCGCCAATGCTACACACGCAAGTCCCTTCCTTGCCGCCTACCTTCCTCCCCACCCCCCTTCCTTTCTTATTTTCTTTCCAAAATGGCAGACTTTGAAGTCCGACGCCCTCCCCCAACACACCCCTGTGGAGCTGGGCAACACCAATGACTCACTCCTTAACTAAATGGTAAGGGACAGGAAAATCCCGGGTGACACCTGGTTCGCACATACACATTTCGGGTTCTTTCAAGTTGGAGGGGATATTAAATTCTAGTCCAAACTCAAGCAACAGTGGCGCCCTGGAGTAAGTCTGTATGGTGTCCCTCTTTCCTTCTCTCATGGAGAATGTTCTTCAAAGGAAAAATTTGAAGACAGGGCTAAGGAGAAGCAAAATTTTCGTGCAGCTGACATTACCACTGTTTGCTGGGAATGCAAGAAAAGGGACTTTGCGGGCCCAAGTGGCTGCTGGCTCACCGTCACCTCTTCCAGCCCCTGCTCTACCTTCTTGGACAGATACGGAATAGAGAAGCAGGATGCCTGGAGAAATGCCCCTGAACTCAAGTGTGATCCAAGCTTCCAAAGCAAATGCAGATTCACTCTGACTTGATTAGGGGGATAGAGAGAGGGACGTAGGGAGAGGAATAGGCTAAGAGGTGATGGCATCGATTTAGAAATCAGCAAATTGTGACAATTCCTCCTAGAGAAGGTTGCTGTTTACTCTTGTTGGTGTCAATTTTGGGAAAGTGTTAGTTACTACTAAACTGGACAAAAAAGAACGTTGTCAAATTCTCTGGCACCTCTCTGGTCCTGCAGAGTTCCTGGCTTTTGCCAGTCTCAGCCACTGCTGCTGTGACCCATGTGACACTCTGATACCATCAGGTATCCTAGAGTGTGACTTCTACCAAAAAGGACAAATAGGGCTACTCCACACACACACCCTGACTTGTTGCTGCTCTGCTGTTGCTGGCCATCTTGCCCCAGAGTCCACACATCCCATTATTTCTTGAGGAGAATGTCCGTCTGGGAGGCAGGCACCTGGAGTAGTCCTCACCTGATAGAACTGTAGTCTGGATTTCCCCTCAGAAACACAGACTCCCCTCTTTCTGGCCCCAGGGACTATCACGCATCCTATTCTGGGCAATGTACCCTGAACTCCACCCAATTCTAATGACCTCTCTTGAGTTGGCCCTAAAGGCCAGGGTTCAACTTAGGACACCTTCTCAGCCTAAATACTATGGTCGCAACTTCTGCTTGAGGCTGGGTTTTCCTGTCTGTCAAAGGAAGCCTATCCATGCCAAGAAGCTCTTTTAGGACTGTCCTCATTGATAAATATTACATATTTGGGATAGGCTGTCATAATATATGCAGTTACTCCTAGCTCATTTTAATCAATTAATGCACTTAATTTATGTGAAACTATAACAGACATGCGGGGGGGGGGGGAAATGGTGAGAAATGGTACTAAAATGTGTCATTCTCTGCCCTCAAGAAAGTTACACTTGAGTTGGAGAGGCAAAATTAACGAACAGACAATAGTAAAAGACCCAAGCAGAAAATAATTTAGCAGTAAATTGCATTGATTCTAAGCACTTTAAGAGCTTAAAGGTAAGATGAAGGAGATGGCAAGATTTTTAAATTTTTTTAATTAAAAATTTTCAATGTTTATTTATTTTGAGAGAGAGAGAGAGAGAGAGAACGTGAATGGGAGAGGGACAGAGAGAGAGAGTGAGGGAGACACAGAATCCCAAGCAGGCTTCAGGCTCTGAGCTGTCAGCACAGAGCCCGATGCGGGGCTGGAATCCACAAACTGTAAGATCATGACCTGAGCTGGAGTCGGACACTTAACCAACTGAGCCACCCAGGTACCCCAAGATTTTTATTTCTTAGAATTAATTATTCAGTTTTTTTTTTTTCCTGTCCCTTTTCACTCTCTGTGAAAGGTAGGAGGGAGGCAGAAAGAGTGGCAGAGTTTGGACCTTGTGTTACTGCATCACGTTTGTTACCCTGAAGCTCCCCCCCCCCCCCCCCCCCGCTCCTACTGCAGAATCCTGGGTAAAGGGACATCTGCCAGCTGGCTCCAGGCAGTGTGAGTGTGAAGATTCAACAGAAGAAAAGGGGATCCAGGTGCTAATGGGAAGAGGAAGGTTCACTTCCTGCCTCACATCAGGATCAGCCAGTGCCACTGCTGCCCACTGTTTTCTTCCTCTCCCTGGATTCCTGTCCCACGCACACAGGCAGTCCCCACACACCTGTGTCCACTCATCGTGCCAGGCTATGACTAGGCTGCATTTCTGCACGGATGAGGGTGTCTGGATTAGAGTCAAAATGAAAAACCAAAACCAAAACAAAACTGGAGGCAAGCACACCGCTACACTGCTTCCTCATTTCTTCATGTATAAGAAACTCTGAGGTTGGCATCTGAACAACCTGCAGAAAGGAAACCTGCTTTCGGAAATAAGCACCAATACCATGATAATGGCCCTGCCTGAGGCTGTTAAAGACCATGACTGGAGTGGATGGGGGTGATTTTAGAAGTAGGTAAAAGGCTTGCAGGGGCCTTAGGTGGGGCCATGGGGGCATGCCACAGGGCATGTTTTTTCCCCCTTGTGAATATAGCTCCCTAAAATATTAGGTTACTAGGGTTTATTGTCTGTGACTTATTTTGGGTACTAAGATCCTTTTTCAAAAAAATCACCATTTTCCTTTTAATAGGTGATTGAAAAAAATTGACTGCCTTCTGAAGTTCTTAAATTTGTTTTTGAATCTTAGGGTGAAACATTTTTCCCATTTGAATCATCTTCACCTTTCTCATGGAATTTAACCATGTATATGTGTGTAACATATAAGACACATAGCACATATGACGTGAAGGATATTATTCATAGAAAGGTACTTGGTTAATTTTGCAGGAATTTGCCTCTTCTGTGACTGGGGTGTTACTCTCTTTGTTACCAGCTTCCATATTCAGAGTTAAGGAGCCAAAAGCAGATACTCCAATAACTGTTTATTCCTGAAATATTTACTGGAGGCCAGTGATGTGTGTGTAGTGCCATGACAGGTCCTTCTTTTGAAATAGATTTTGACCTGGTTGAGGAGGTAAGATACATCACTCCAGGTTAGAATATTAATATAAAGACATATCAAAGGCAGCAGTGGTCCAGTACTGAGTCAGTGGGCAGACAGTAGAATTCCAGAGGGGAACCAAGGAAGCAGTGAGCTCTAGGCAGTGGAATGATGGGTGCTCTTGAAGGGGGGGGGGGCAAGTGCAAGTGGATTTTGAAGGCTGTGTAATCTGAGACAACTAGGGAGGAGGGTGATGAGTGCTATGGGAGAGGAAGAAAGAGGAAGGTAATCACTCCTGCAATGACCGAAGGGGTGGGAATGAAAATGGTAGCATTCCAGTGAGAGAATGGTAGCCAGAGCAGACAGATTCTCTCAGGGAGTAGCAGGAGGTCTGGCTGTTAAGATGGGACTGTGCAGGGGCTGGGCTTTATCATTATGCCTTAGGGAACGCTTGAGGATGAGAGTAGCCTAATGGAAACCACATTTTGAGAAAGATGAGTGGTTCTAGAACAGACACGGAGAGCCCTCCTAACTCTGAAGTTACTGGGCTTGCAACTGTCCCAACATGAGTCTTGAACCCAGTTCTCTTTATTCAAGTTTCCTATCAGTGAACAGGTTCTAAACAAGGTGTCTTGCAGCTTTTGTCAAATGTGCTTTAGCACTCAGATGCCCTGAGCATGTCAAGTCTCCAAGCAACTGTTATTTTAGGCAAAATTTATTTGTTCTGTCAAGAGTCTTTGGAATGAAACCAGGGAGAGAGCAAATGGTAGTTACACAATCCAAGTTAGGGAAGCTTATGGGACTCTCCCCTTTCTATGCCTCAACAAATTTATATTTATCCTGTGCTTCCATGGTTAATTGAGCTGTTCTAAGGGCTGGAAAAGGGGATCTATGGGATTAAGGGACATCATAGGAGACACAGTCTGTCTCATCCACAAAGATCAGTTTCAATTTACTAATAGTGAAGAGGTGCTTCATTATTTATGAAGATCTACATTCATAAAAAAAAAGTAAAATGTAGAGTTTGACCTTTTTTTCCATAAAGTTAATACAACTGTGTTGATCTCCCCCAACTTCCATGTCTGATCTGTCCCTTGTCAGATGCCAGTTTTGGTGTTTGGGTGCATGAGATGACCTTGTCCTTATGGGGTCAGTGTTTGATGTAAACCAGGCACAGATTACAAACACTTCCTTACTTGGTTGTCTCTCTCTTTCTCTCTCATACACTTTACATAAATTGTCTATGATAAGCCAGCATCTTAAGTCAGCATGTCTAACTCTCAGAACAAATCTGGGATTCAGCACTTCAAAATAACAAAAATTCACTGAAGAAGCAAATGGAGAAAAAAAGAAAAGGAACACGGCCTGAATTCCTGGTCTCATTTACAGCAGGACCAACTTAGCTCTTGCTGATCCAGAAAGGTGCACAAGAGTGGCCAATGCCACAACCCAGTGAAGAGTTCAAAGCATGCCTAGATACTTTAGGCATTCTGCATAGACATCCAAGGAAATAAAAAAACAAGTAGAGGAAATGAGAAACTGCTTTCAAGGGACAATCAGGAGAAAACTGGCAGATGCTTGCCTGCAAATTCTGCCAGGAAGTCCCCTTAAGAGGTAAGTTGGCAGTGGACATTCTGGAATTTTATCTGCCATCACACAGGGGAGACAGCAAAGGGTCAGACCTGCTCTGTAAAGTGCATCTGGATGCTGGGGAAGGCCAGAGGTAGGAAAGGCAAAAGAAAACACTTAGTACATTTATAGGCAATCTTATTGTGGCTGTCAAAGTGTCCCCTTAGGAAATAAAGCCACTGGCTGCCGAAATGCAATATGTGTTAATTAACATGAGACCAGCATGATTACACTCTAGGAAACAGGCAGAGTCAGAAAAACAGGACAAACTACATTTAGTTAATTGACAGTTACAATAGTGCAGGGTCTAACTGTCTCCAGCTATAGGGAGAGAAAATTAAGTTAGATGGGTCTTGGTGGGGCTGGTTATCATGTCCTGTCTAATGGCTCAATAGTCCCCAGCTTCCAGTCACTACTACATCTGGGCAGTATTTATCTAACAGACTGATGTTTCTCCTCTTACTTTTTCTTCCTGCTTAGAGTTGCCAAATAAAGCACAAGGCTGCCATTAGTGTTGCATTTCAGATAAACAATGAATAATGTTTTCGTTTGTCTTAAATGTTGCATAGGACATACCCACTAAATATTATACACACACACACACACACACACACACGTTATTTAGCTGAAATGAAAATTTAACTAGATATTGTTATTTGTTATTTTCTGGCAACCCTATTCCTGGATATCGTTATTTGTTTTTTGCTGGCAACCTATTCCTGGATATCGTTATTTGCTATTTGCTGGCAACACTATACCTTCTAGATGCATTGGGGGTCAATCCTTTATTGCTTGTCAGCGGGCACATTTGGGGACATTGGCCTAAATTATACTTGTCTTATTGCTAGGGCAAACGTGAAAATAAAAACAGATTCAGATTTTCTCTTTTTGCCAGTCCCTCCCAAGTGCCTAGATGAACCAGATTCGCTTTAAGACAGTCAACCTGCATGAGTGTGGATGTAAGATGTTTTTTTTTCTTTAATCAGATATCTTTTCAGCCAGAAAATTCTTACCACTCTGCAGAGGTCCCATTCTTGGGTCTGAAAGGACCCTGTAGGAATTCAGCGACTTCTCAAAACCAATTTTCACTTTTGGTGGTGACCAGCAGGGGGAGCACATTCCAAAAAGACACACTGGGCTCCTGATCCCTGTGTGAGACCATCTCTATCAAGGCCACCTGGCATCACTCAGGCACCAAGAATTTATAGAACACCCGCAGGCTTTGCAGTTGTGTGCCAAATAGTTCATTTCTGACTGAGCAAAGGACGACTTTAGTAAAAGACAAAAGACAAATCCCAAACAAACCAGAAAACAAAACAAAACAAAACAAAACCTGCCAGTGAAAGAAAAGAAGCAACAACAAAAAAACTCCAATGGTAATTAGCACAAAGAAACAACAAACCACGAGATTATGAGAAAAAACAAATGGTGAATGTTTCCTAACTCCTAGGGCTGGATTGGATTTGGAAACATCATGTTTTACTTCTCAAGACTTGCTTCTTCCATGAGTCATTCTCTGAGTAACAGCTCACCTCACACTCTACCTGCTCCAGAGGACTAATGCATTCATAGTCCCTGATTGCTTCTTTTCATTTGCTTGTCTCCCCATCAAAGGACTATGCTCTTTGCTGCTTAAGTCTCTCAGGGACACAGCCATGGTGATTGGCATGTAGTAGTTGCCTCCACATCTAAATTCTCTTGGAGAAATGAAAGAGTATTTTTAAAATATCATTTTAAAAGGAGATTTCACAATCTCCCTTCATAACCTTTGATTTTAATGATTGACTTTTGCAATTAGGAAAGTATCTTATAAACTACTGAAAAAACTCATTTTGCAGTTGGATTTTCTAGATGTGAGGAGCTTTTGATGAAATAGAAAAAGACAAAACATTGTTCAAATTTTTTTGTGAAACCTAAAATGTAAAAGTAGATATTTCTTTCCAGCTTGAGAGACAGAAAGACTTAATAATTACTTCATAAATGATGCTGAATTGAGAACCTGTACAACGGTATTCTAGTCCTGGCTTTCTTATCTGCTGACCATATTTGCTACGACAAGACACTTAACATATCTGTGGCCTCAGGACAGCGTTAGAACTGGGTAGATGAATGGTTCCCAAACCTGACTGATCACAGAATCTCTTGGAAGCTTTAAAAACCCCACACCGAAATAAGTATGGGATAGGTCCCAGAAGTTTATTTTTATAAGGTTCCCCAGGTAATTCTTATGAATGAGTGGGCTTGAGAACCATTGGACCAGGTCATTGGCCCTCAGCCTGTGCATACCTGTGCCTGGACCTGCAGAGAGTGACTCTACTTGCCTGGTGTGAGCTGCATCCCCAGGTGGTTCTAATGTGTAGCCAAGGTCAAGGGCCCTGGACTAGATGCTCTTTAAAATCCTTTCTGACTCTAACACTTTATGGTCTAAGAACCTTTATCTTGCCTTTGTACATACTTATGTGGTAGTTTTATTGCATGTAATTAAATGGGTGCTTTGCTCTTGTGGCTCAGATCTGTAGACTAAAGGGCAAATGTCTCATAGCAATTCTCTGGAAAAAGGCCGCTCTTGTTCCTAGGAAGAAGGGGATGTGGGAGTGTGTGTGAGTAAGCACAGGCCAGTTATACTCCAAAGCAGACAGCCTGAAGTACACATTCACCAACAGCAAGTTGAGTGTCTCAGCCATGTGCTGGCTTCAAGTAACCTGTAAATATTGACATCCAAATACAGCTTTTCATGAAAAGGTTTTAGATTCATTCTACAAACAACTTATTGAATTGTCATGACCTCAAAGCAACAACATTTCTAATTATTTCTATATTTTTATAGGTAACTGATATGTGCATGTGTTTACACAAGGGGAAGAGAACACATTGCAATCCAGCTTGAGCCTAAATTGTGTCCAACAGTAGGACCTGCCTGGGCATGTCTGGTTAACTTGTGGGGCAGACCAAAAGTAAGGAGGTTGGGTGGAGACATCTCCTTGCAGGGAAGAAAGAATGAGGTATGCATAGGTTGGTCCAGTACAAAAACGCTAGTCATTGGAAGAGCCATGCAATGTGTTGTCACTCCAGTTTGTCTTTGGCCCAGCTCATGGATGCACCTCTGGCTCAAGGAAGAGAGAGGACTGAGAGTAAAAGCTCAGAAGTCTGTCCGCCACACCTCCAAAGCTTGGGTTTGGCACCTATAAGTTCTGTGCATTCACAGTGGCCATGCCTCATGAAAACTGAGGTTCAGCAGGAATTTGCAGGAAGTGGTGATGATCCTTGGTGTCTGGTGGACAGGGAGTTAGCAGTGGAGTGTGACAGGGCTGGAGCAGAGGGAGGAAGGAATGGAGACTTCTCCCGGCATGCCAGGGTTGCTGGAGAACCTCTGTAGATGCTGGGGTTCTGAATCAGCAGAGAGGATTGAAGGCTGAAGGAACACCATTTACAGCATAATGCCAATTTCTTTTTTTTATTTTAAATTTTTTAATGTTTGTTTTTGATAGAGTGAGAAAGAGAGAGAGAGAGATAGAGACAGAGACAGGCAGAGAGAGAGGGATATACAGAATCTGAAATAGGCTCCAGGCTCTGAGCTGTCAGCACAGAGCCCAACGCGGGGCTCAAACCCATGAACTGTGAGATCATGACCTGAGCCAAAGTTGAATGCTCAACCAACTGAGCCACCCGGGTGCCCCTCATAATGCCAATTTCTAATTCCCAGAGACACAGTCTAGGACATGAACAACTGTGATCTCCTTGGGAGATTTTCCAGTTCAGTTCAGCAAATGCTAGTCTTTGTCGGTTGTTCTCCACTTCTGTGTGATCGGTTATTTGGTTTTGATGCCATCACGAGTGTGTGAGAGATGGTTCATCTGCAGTAAGAATCATATTGTTCCCATGGTGAGCAAGTGAATGGAAATCCTACTAGTCTAGGTGATTATAGGCTGTTTGAATCTCATATACTAACCACCTCTTCTCGGAATGCCTATGGAAGCTTATCAGCACCTGTGTGGCAACTTAACGACACCTTTCTTTTACTTCTTTCCCTCCCTACATGGCCAGGAAATATGAGCTGAGTTGGCTTTAGACTGGAGAAGCCAGGCCTTGGGCTGTCCTGGACCTCCACCTTCCCAAGGGGCTGGGCTGACACTGGTTGTGAACCCGATCTTTTGCCAGGGGCACCCCTCAGCTCCACTTCAGCAATCAATAAAAGACATGCCACACAGAAGCAAAAAAAAGCTGGTCTCAGTTCAATAATTTCATCTTACTTCTGATGCAACCTTTCAGCTCTTAGAGAATTCTGAGTAGGGCTGGTGGGTGGCTCAGTCAGTTAAGCATCTGGCTCTTGACTTCAACTTAGGTCATGATCTCACAGTTTGTGAGTTCAAGCCCCATGTCGGGCTCTGCACTGGCAGTGTGGATCCTGCTTGGGATTCTCTCTCTCCCTCTCTCTCTGACCCTCCTCTGCTCATGCACATTCTTCTCTCTCTCAAAATAAATAAGTAAACTTTAAAAAAGAAAATTCTGACTAAAGGTCTATGATGGTTAACTTTCTGTGTCAAGTTGGCTAGGCCGTACCATCCAGTTTTTGGTCAAATGCTAGTCTAGATATTGCTGTGAAAGCACTGTTTTTCAACATGATTAACAGTTAAATCAGTAGACTTTGAATAAAGTAGATTACCTTCAATAATGTGGGTGAGCCTCATCCAATCAGTTGAAGGACTTAAGAGAAAACAGACTGAGGTCCCCCAAGGAAGAGGGAATTCTGTCTCTAGACCTCTTTCAACTCAAGCTGCAGTATCAAGTCTTCCCTGGGACTCCAGCCTGCTGGCCTGCTTTGTAGATCTTGGCCTTGCCAGCCCCAACAACTTTGTGAGCTAATTCTTGAAAATAAATCTCTCTATATTTAAATATCCTATGGGTTCTGTGTCTCTGGAGAATCCGGAGCTAATAGAAACTAATGCAAGCTCTCTAAGCTCATCAGCCCAGCAAACCATACAGAGAGCTTCTAACATCTAAAAAGGAAATCAGATGCCAAAGGCAGTTTTCTGTCATTCGTCGGCAACCTAAAGGAGACCTATATGATTGACCACCTTTTAGGATGTGGTTTATATTTTAAAAAATCTATTGATATTCTCATAACTGGATATTACCATCAAATGCTCCATTTTCATAAGCACTATTTTAGAACCATATTTCCTTGTGATTAGTTCTGAAGACATTTTATTAACCTTGGGGTGTCTGGGTAGCAGTGGGGAGGCAGACAATGCACAATATGAGAGAAGCATGGAGCAGAGGCTCTGGCTGTGAAATATTTGAGAGGCTGCAATGAAGTGATCTGAATTCTTAGTTTTCTTAAGAACTCAGAGAAGTCAAGCTATTTCTGCTAAATCTCATATTGGTTATAAGTTCTGTTTTCAAATGCAGCATATAAACTGTTTCTACAAAATAAAAGGAAATGGAGCATCCAAGCAACTTATTGGTGGGTTTGAACAGCATTAGACATCAAGTGTGCAGTTCACAGGATAACCTAGATTTGGAACTGAAAAGATCCAAATAGCTGCCTAAATACCCTTGTTTTCTTGGCTTCTTTGGTCTTAGCCACATAGAATTAGATTATTCAGCTATGATTAGTAATGCATGAGAAGGGGAAACAGAAAGGTGATTTCTTGAGGATTCTATTTATCTTATTAGTTGTTCCCAAATGTGTGCCATGGAGACTTAGTTCTGCAACATGGTCATAACGACAGATACATTCAAAAAAATTTTATACTATGATCTTTTCATTGTTGGAGAGTTGCCACGCTGTTAGCATCTGGAAGGTGCTAGGACCCCATTAACCTCTCTCAGAGGGTGGTGGGGTAGGTCATCCAAAAGACATGACTGCTGGTTCACCTGTGAGCTGAATCTGGACACTCAGAGGCTCCTAACCTACCCCACCCCTGTCCTTGGAATGTGGGTTCCACTTGCCTTTCCTGATCCCAGAGGCTGGTCCAAGGACATAGCATTGAGATGTGATGTATTGCCAAGAAGACCTGAACTGTAATACGTGACTGAACCCAGTTAGGCCTCTTTATAAACTTTTAAGATTTGGCAGGTGGGGGTGGGGATCCACTCATCTTGCTGCCACCCAAGATAAACCTCACATACAAGTTCCCTTTACTTATTAAAACTGCCACTTATCAACCTGGAGTGGCCTCCTCTTTCTTTGGTCTCTCCTTGTCCTCTGCATATAGGGACCAGTTTCAGATTATACTCAGGAAACTCTGAAATGGTTGCAACCCAACAATTGGTCAACCAGCCAGAGCCTGAAGAAATGAGCCTTAGGAATGAGGCATCTGTGGGGAAATCTCAAGTTGAACATGGGTCTCTGTGCAGGGAGGGGTGGCCGGATGTCAGATGCTTGTGGACCGCTGTGTGAGTATGGGGACACCTGGAAAATGCAGAAGAGAAAGGCAGCTCATAGTTGCTGCTGTGGGCTGGTCTCTACTATGGACAGTTTGGTGGCCATTGATGCCCAACTAGAGGCTGGAGCTCAAAATAGAAAATTAGAACAGCTGAGATGAGAGAAGGATGCGTGAGTGTCCAATACTCTTAGAACTTCAGGGCTACAGACATGTGGGAGAGCAGGATAAGAAGTTAGAGGCATGGGCATGTGTTCTACAAAGCTAGGAGAGCCTAGGATTCCTCAGATGAAGATCTGGGTACATGTGACAAAGCCTGGTTAGGATGGAAAAGCTAAGAGATGGAATCTCTGAGAAAGTGATAAAAATGAAGAGGAGGATGTTATGGTAATTGATGAGAAAACAGATAAAATACCCCAGGTCTTTTGGCCCCTATTAAGAAGAAAAATTTAAATGGCAATTACCCCAGAACTCCTAGGAGAAAACTTGCATTCCTTCTCTGTTTCTTGATGTTGTAAATCTTATCGTGTCTTTGAAATGTAAATGATCCAGGAGATAACCAAAACATTGCCCAGGGACACTGAAGAAAACTGCAAGGAGGAAGGCTTTTTAAATATAGACTGCTGATGTAGTTCCTTTGTCAACTGTCATAATAACTTCTTATCAGATTTTTTTAAAGTTTATTTGAGAGAGGAGAGCAAGAGCAAGAGAGGGGTAGAGAAGAGAGAGAATCCTAAGCAAGCTACACACTGTCAGTGCAGAGCCCTATGTGGAGCTCCAACTCATGAATCATGAGAACGTGACCTGAGCCGAAATCAAGAGTTGGACACTTAACTGACTGAGCCACTCAGATGCCCCACTTCTCATCAGATTTTTAACCATGGGAATTTTTTTTTTGGGGGGGAGGACGTTTATTTAAAAAAATTTTTTAAGAATATAATCTATTGTCAGATTGGCTTGCAAATAACACCCAGTGCTCATCCCAACAAGTGCCCTCCTCAATGCCCATCACCCATTTTTCCTTTCTCCCCCACTCTCCCCATCCACCCTCAGTTCTCTGTATTTAAGAATCTCTTACGGTTTGCATCCCTCCCTCTCTGTTTGTAACTATTTTTCCCCCATCCTTCCCCCATGGTCTTCTGTTAAGCTTCTCAAGATCCACATATGAGTGAAAACATATATTTGTCTTTCTCTGACTGGCTTATTTCACTCAGCATAATACCTTCCGGTTCCATCCACATTGCTGCAAATGGCATGATTTCATTCTTTCTCATTGCCAAGTAGTATTCCATTGCATACACAAACCACATCTTCTGTAGCCATTCATCAGTTGATGGACATTTAGGTTCTTTCCATAATTTGGCTATTGTTGATAGCGCTGCTATAAACATTGGGGTACATGTGCCCCTATGAATCAGCACTCCTGTATCCCTTGGGTAGATTCCTACCAGTCCTATTGCTGGGTCATAGGGTAGTTCTATTTTTAATTTTTTGAGGAACCTCCACACTGTTTTCCAGAGTGGCTGCACCAGTTTGCATTCCCACCAACAGTGCGAGAGGGTTCCTGTTTCTCCATATCCTCGCCAGCATCTGTTGTTTACTGATTTGTTAATTTTAGCCACTCTGACTGGTGTGAGGTGGTATCTCAGTGTGGCTTTGATTTGTATTTCCCTGATGAGGAGTGACAATGAGCATCTTTTAATGTTTCTGTTGGCCATCTGGATGTCTTCTTTGGAAAAGTATCTATTCATGTCTTTTGCCCATTGCCTTACTAGATTATTTGTTTTTCGGGTGTTTAGTTGGGTAAGTTCTTTATAGATTTTCAATACTAGCCCTTTATCCAATATGTCATTTGCAAATATCTTTTCCCACTCCATCAGTTGCCTTGTAGTTTTGTTGATTGTTTCATTTGTAGTGCAGAAGCTTTTTATCTTGATGAGGTCCCAATAGTTCATTTTTTGCTTTTAATTCCCTTGCCTTTGGAGATATGTTGAGTAAGAAATTGCTGTGGCTGAGGTCAAAGAGGTTGTTGCCTGCTTTCTCCTCTAGGGTTTTGATGGTTTCCTATCTCACATTTAGGTCTTCATCCATTTTGAATTTATTTTTGTGTATGGTGTAAGAAAGTGGTCTAGTTTCATTCTTACACATGTTGCTGTCCAGTTCTCCCAGCATCATTTGCTAAAGAGACTGTCTTTTTTCTATCGGATGCTCTTTCCTACTTTGTCAAAGATTAGTTGGTCATGCATTTGTGGGTCCAGCTCTGGATTCTTTTTTCTATTCCATTGGTCTGTGTGTCTGTTTTTTGTGCTAACACCATACTGTCTTGATGACTACAGCTTTGTAGTAGAGACTAAAGTCTGGGACTGTGGTGCCTCCTGCTTTGGTTTTCAATATTACATTGGCTATATGGGGTCTTTTGTGGTTTCATACAAATTTTAGGATTGTTTGTTCTAGCTTTGAGAAGAATGATGGTGCAATTTTGATTGGGATTGCATTGCATGTGTAGATTGCTTTGGATAGTATTGATTTTGACAATATTTATCCTTCCAACCATGAGCATGGAATATTTTTCCATTTCTTTGTGCCTTCTTCAATTTCCTTCATAAGCTTTCTATGGTTTTCAGCATACAGGTCTTTTGCATCTTTGGTTTGGTTTACTCCCAGGTATTTTATGATTCTTAGTGCAACTGTAAATGGGATCAGTTTCTTTATTTCTCTTTCTGTTGCTTCATTATTGGTGTATAAAATCCCAACCTATTTCTGTACATTGATTTTGTACCCTGTACATCATTGAATTCATGTGTCAGTTCTAGGAGTCTTTTGGTGGAGCCTTTCAGGTTTTCCATGTAGAGTATCATATTGTCTGTGAAAAGTTAGACTTTTTTGCCAATTTTTGATGGTTTTATTTCATTTTGTTGTCTGATTGCTGATGCTAGGACTTCCAACACTATGTTAAACAACAGCGATGAGGGTGGACATCCCTGTCGTGTTCCTGTCTCAGGGGAAAGCTCTCAGTTTTTCCCCATTGAGGATGATAATTAGCTGTGGGCTTTTCATATATGGCTTTTATGATGTTTTAGTATGTTCCTTCTATCCCGACTTTCTTGAGATTTTTTATTAAGAAAGGATATTGTATTTTGTCAAATGCTTTTTCTGCATCGATTGACAGGATCATATGGTTCTTATCCTTTCTTTTATTAATGTGATGTATCACATCGATTAATTTGCAAATATTGCACCAGCCCTGCAGCCCAGGAATGAATCCCACTTGATCATGATGAATAATTCTTTTTATATGCTGTTGAATTTGATTTGCTTGTTGAGAATTTTTGCATCCATGTTCATCAGGGATATTGGCCTGTAGTTCTCTTTTTCTGTAGGGTCTCTGTCTGGCTTAGGAATCAAGGTTATGCTGGCTTTGTAAGATGAGTCTGGAAGTGTTCCTTCCATTTCTATTTTTTGGAACAGCTTGAGAAGGATAGGTATTAACTCTGCTTTAAACGTCTGGTAGAATTCCCCAGGGAAGCCATCTGGTCCAGGACTCTTATTTGTTGGGAGATTTTTGATAACTGACTTAATTTCTTCACTAGTTATGGGTCTGTTAAAATTTTCTATTTCTTCCTGTTTGAGTTTTGGTAGTATGTGGGTGTCTAGGAATTTGTCCATTCCTTCCAGGCTGTCAAATTTGTTGGCATGTAATTTTTCATAGTATTCTCTGATAGTTGCTTGTATTTCTGAGGGATTGGTTGTGATAAATCCTTTTTCACTCATGATGTTATCTATTTGGGTTCCCTCTCTTTTCTTTTTGAGAAGTGTGACTAGGGGTTTAACAATTTTGTTTATTTTTTCACAAAACCAACACTTAGTTTCATTGATCTGTTCTACTTATTTTTTTTATATTGTTTATTTCTGCTCTGTTCTTTATTATTTCTCTTCTTCTGCTGGGCTTGGGATTGCTTTGTTTTTCTGCTTCTAGTTCCTTTAGGTGTACTGTTAGATTTTGTATTTGGGATTATTCTTGTTTATTGAGATGGGCCTGGATTGCAGTGTATTTTACTTTTAGAACTACCTTTGCTGCATCGCAAAGGGTTTGGGTTGTTGTGTTTTCCTTTTCATTTGTTTCCATATATTTTTTAAATTTCTTCTTAAATCGCCTGGTTGACCCATTTGTTCTTTAGTAGGGTGTTCTTTAATGTCCATTTATTTCCTATACTTGATTTCAAGTTTCATAGCATTGTGATCTTAAAGTGTGCATGGTATGATCTCAATTCTTTTGTACTTATTGAGGGCTGTTTTGTGACCCAGTATGATCTATCTTGGAGAATGTTCCATATGCACTCGAGAAGAATGTATATTCTGCTGCTTTAGGGTGAAAAGTTTTAAATATATCTGCCAAGTCCATCTGGTCCAGTATATCATTCGGGGCCATTATTTCTTTATTGATTTTCTGTCTTGATGATCTGTCCATTGTTGTAAGTGGAGTATTAAAGTCCCCTGCAATTACTACATTCTTACCAATAGATTGCTTATGTTTGTGATTAGTTGTTTTATATATTTGGGTGCTTCTGAATTCGGTGCATAAACGTTTATAATTGTTAGCTCTTCTTGATGGATAGACCCTGTAATTATTATATAATGCCCTTCTTCATCTCTTGTTATGGCCTTTAGTTTAAAATCTAGTTTGTCTGATATAAGTATGGCTACTCTAGCTTTCTTCTGACTTCTAGTAGCATGATAGATGGTTCTCCATCCCCTCACTTTCAATCTGAAGGTGTCCTCAGGTCTAAAATGGGTCCTTTGTCGACAGCAAATAGATGGGTCTTGTTTTTTAATCCATTCTGACACCCTATGTCTTTTGGTTGGAGTATTTAGTCCATTTTACATTCAGTGTTATTATGGAAAGATATGGGTTTAGAGTCATTGTGTTATCTATAGGTTTCATGCTTGTAGTGATGTCTCTGGTACTTTGTGGTCTTTGCAACACTCAGAGTCCTCCTTAGGATCTCCTGTAGGGCTGATTTAGTGGTGATGAATTCCTTCAGTTTTTGTTTGTTTGGGAAAACCTTTATCTCTCCTTCTATTCTGAATGACAGACTTGCTGGATGAAGGCTTCTTGGCTGCATATTTTTCCTATTCATCACATTGAAAATTTCCCGTCACTCCTTTCTGGCCTGCCAAATTTCAGTAGATAGGTCTGCTACTACCCTTATGTGTCTACCCTTGTAGGTTAAGGCACGTGTATCCCTCGTTGCTTTCAGAATTCTCTCTTTATCTTTGTATTTTGCCAGTTTCACTATGACATGTTGTATAGAAGATCGATTCAAGGTACATCTGAAGGGAGTTCTCTGTGCCTCCTGGATTTCAATGTCTGTTTCCTTCCCCAGATTGGCAAAGCTATGATTTGTTCAAGCACACCTTCAGCCCTTTTTTCTCTCTCTCTCTGCTTCTTCTGGAACTCCTATGATATAGATATTTTTCCGTTTCATTGAATCACTTAGTTCTCTAATTCTCTGCTTATGGTCCAGAATTGTTTTTATCTCTCTTTTTCTCAGCTTCCTTTTTCTCCATAATTTTATCTTCTATTTCACCTATTCTCCCCTCTGTCTCTTCAATTCTCACTGTCACTGACTCTAGTTTATTTTGCACCTCATTTACAGCATTTTAAAATTCATTTTGACTATTTTTTAGTTCCTTGATCTCTGCAGCAATAGATTCTCTGCTGTCTTCTATGCTTTGTTCAAGCCCAGCAATTAATCTTATGACTATTATTCTGAATCTTGTTCAGTTATATTGTTTATATCTATTTTGAGCATTTCTTTAGCTGTCATTTCTTCCTGGAATTTCTTTGGAGGAGAATTCTCCCATTTCATCATTTTAGCTAGTTTTCTGTCCCGTGGTGTTTTAGAAGCTTGTTATGTGCTCTGCACCGGCATGCACTATACTATATTAAAGAGGGGTCATACACTGTCCAGGGCCTGGCCCTTCAAGAGGGGTTTTTTGGAATGCTACTTTCTCTCTGTTGTTGTGACTTTGGTTACTTTATCTCCCTACTCATAGTGATGTTTTGAACCCTCCACCAGGTGTGCTTTGATTTGTTCATTGAAGTAGCTCTGGAAAGGAAAACAAACAAACAGACAAACAAACAAACAAACAAAAAACAAACGGAAAACAAAAACCTGCCACCCTTTTAAGCAGTTTCCCAGGTAAAATCTGAAACTGGCCCCTTGTATGCAGAGAGCAGGGAGAGACCAAATAAAGAGGAGACTACTCCAGGTTGGTAGGTGGCAGTTTTAACAAACAAAGGGAACTTACATATGAGGCTTGTCTTGGATGGCAGCCAGATGAGTGGGTCCTCACTTCTGCCTGTCAAATCTTAAAAGGTTATAAAGTGGACCTAATTAAGTTTAGCCAATGTATATACCATGCAGATGTTCTCAATATCACATCATGATCTCAAGGGAGGTCCTTGGAGCGGCCTCTGGGAGTAGGAAAGGAAATGCAACCCACATTCCAAGGAGAACAGTGGTGAAGAACCTCTGAGTGCCCAGGTTCAGCTCATAGGTCAACCGGTAGTTATGTCTTTTCACTGATCTCCCCCAACATTCCATTTCTTGTGACTGGCTCTTTACAGTCTCACACACACCCCTCTTCCACAGTTGACCTGAGAAATCAGCAAGGGGTTTCACTAACATGGAGGTGGCTCCTTTGGTGGCTATCTGGCTGCACTGGAGGCAGATGCCACAGCAACATGGGCACATGTACGAGAAAATACAGATTAAGACAAGAATTCCAAAACCAGTGATCACTTTTTCCCATAAAAGCCTATGATCCAAACCATCGATTTATCGAGTCCCCTAAGCTGGGGGTCAGATCGCTCAGGGAGTTCACTGTATCTTCATATGATTTAACAAACATGATACATTAGTAGATTCATTAAACTATGAACACACAACATTCTGTTTGGATAATGGAACAGGTGCATCCTTGTAAGGCAGTAATAATGTGTAAGGCCATCCTATTTTGGAGGACAGCTTTTCTTATCAAAGACATTTCTGTGTTCGGTAAAGATAGACTTTGTTGGCTATCATTTAAGCCTTGCTGGGTGAATTTAGTAATGACTTCTATGTGTTCTATAACATCCTCAAGGCCAATGGAGGGAACAAAGATAGCGACCAAATGATCAAACCAGTGGGGAAAAATGTGCCCACCTGGTCTTGAGGAGAGAGAGGTTGGCAACTTTGGAAACTTGACCTGGTTGTATATACCATGTGTGTTGGCAAGGAGAGGCAATACTTTTAGGCATGAAGAGATGGACTAGGGGTGGGACATTCCAGAGCAGGACCCCTATCCTCTCCCATTTTGATGGTGCATGTTTAATTCCAGGTATAGTACCTTTTAGCAGGTCCAGCTTGGAGCAGGATAATGGGATACCCCTCACCAAGGGATACAAAGTAACTCATCTATCCCAGCAGGAGGTCCCACTGCAAATTCCTGAAGATAATTTCTTTTTCAGGTGTGATGGGGTTTGGTGTTCTGAGCTGGATATCATGTTGATCTTCAGTGAGAGTCAGGGAAATGGCTGGTTCCCACAACTTCTGTACCTTTATGGTATTGGGTGCTTCAGCAGGGGTCCTCAATCTAGCACATGGGGCAATAGACCCTACTGGATGATCATCCGAATGTATTAAAGCCTGGGACAATACTTCAGTCCAGCAGCCAAGGTGGTTTTATTTGTTAACAATTTAATTTGCTGCTTTCATATTCCATTTTTTCTTTCTACTAACCCTGGTGCTGGGGGTTGGCAAGGACAAATGTTCATGTGAAAGTCAGTTTGATGTGTCCACTTGGTGAGGCTACAGTCCCCAGTTAGTCGATCAAACACTCACCTAGATACTGTGCAGTATTTTGAAAATGCGACTTGAGTCTATAATTGGATGACTTTAGGCAAGGGAGATTGTACTGGAATCTGGATGGGCACAATCCAAAAAGGTGAAGGCCTGAAGAGCAGAGCTGAAGCTTCCCTGAAGATGAAATTCCAGAAGCCTCAGCTCATGTTCAGAGGTCCAGCCCCACTTCCTGAGGGCTTCAGACCTACCTCACCAGTCCCCAGAATTCTGTAAGCCAATTCTCTGTAATCAGTCTCTCACTATCTATCTCCTACTGGTTTTGTTTCTCTGGTTGAACTCAGACTGATAGAGTTGCTACAAGGTGGGAAGGTGGAAATTCAGTGGGGATAAGTGGCTTTCACAATACTGCAGAGGACCAGATGTAGGCCTGCAACCTGGAGTTATTTCTGCTATGTAGCCTCTTCATTTTTCTGACTCTGGGCAAAAGGGAAGGGGGAATTTATTGAACATTCTCTGTAAAGGCCAGGGAAAATTTTATGAGAACTGATGGGAGCAGGTAGCCTGGGGTGCCTGGATAGCTCAGTCAGTTGGGCATCTAACTCTCGATTTCGGCTTGGGTATTTTTCATGGTTCATAAGATCAAGCTCCTCATCAGGTTCTGTGCTGATAGCATGGAGCCTGCTTGGGATTCTCTCTTTCTCTCTCTCTCTGCCCACCCCCCCCCCCCGCCCCACACCTGCTTGCACTCTTTCTTTCTCTCTCAAAATAAATAAATAAACTTTCTTTTTTCTTTTCTTTTTTTTTTTAAACAGGAAGGCTTCCTTTGAAATTTGAGAAACTATTTGCTCAACCCTTTCCCTTCTTCACAGCCCAAGAATGTTACAGGCTTCTCCAGAACTTCTTGGGAGATGGATCCATTTTCCTTCTGCTCACCTTCAAAATGGTGGTACCTGTGAGCTGGAGGCAGGCAGGTAGCCTCACTGAGGCTCACTGAGGGGTCATGGGGATTTGACAGGCAGTGTTCCAAGAAGAGGTGGCAAAAAGGGATTCCAAGGTGACCTGAGAATTGCACTTCCCGTCTCATGGGCACACAGGAATTTCGGTGCCCACAGTCTAAATACTTGATGGATTGAGGACAGCAACCAGCAGATGCAAGGACAAGGGGAAGGAGGAGTGTAAGAACACTGCCTCTTGGGAAATATGTAGCATTTTTTTTCTTGGAAACCTGGAACATTCATTGACTTGGGAGACAGGGAGATACAAGGGGAAGTCTAAAAATTCCTTCCAGGAGAAGTGAATTTGTATGGAATGAGGTACAAAATTCATCCTCAGGTCAGAGGAGAATAGCTCCTCCCAAACTAATAAGTCTCCTGTGCTTAAGCATAGCTGGAACACTCCCCAAATATATTTACTTGGAATAAACTTTGTACTTTCCTTATGAGACCATTGTATCTCAAAATAGAATTCTCATCCCTGTTCTCATAAAGTCTGTGCAAATATAGATCATAATGTAGGTTGGAAATTCCATCTTCAAAGCCAGATGTGTGATTGGGCAAAGGATTCCTCAAGAATCCTCTCATTTGGGGAGCAAGGAACCAGGAAGGATGGAAGGGCAGACATTCTTTTCTTTATTTTTGAAGTGCCAGTTACAGCAGCAGCAGCAGAAGATTCTGTGTTATTGAGAATAGAAAGGAACCTTGTGCAAGCCAATATATATGGAGCCTCTGACATAACTTTTAAAGTGAAACACAACTAAGCCACAGTTCAAGTAGTGTTCCTTTTCCAAATGGTCTTGGAGGACTTATTTACAATTTCAAAATTCTTTAGTTACCTTTATAACTTGGTGATTAACATTATCATTCTCCCTTAAAAAAAAGAATTTAGTTTTATGATGAATTTAGTTTTCCGTATTTTGCCAAATATATGAAGGTGATTGAATCTGCACTATTTTTTTTTTTACAACTTTTGGGGACTCAGGTAATTAGTGGGATAACCTTTTAAGTTATCTGATGCATTTGCTAAAATGTAAAAGCTGAAAAAAAAATCCCTGGCTCTTACCTAGTCATTTTGGTAGTGCTGAACAAATAACTATTTGCTAATGAGGAATATTGATTCGTGTGTGTATGTGTGTGTGTTTAACGCAGTTTTTTTTAAAGCCTGGCAGAGATTGAGAACAGCACTGACTAGATATAAGAAATGTTCTACCATCCACACTTCACAAATACATCTTATGATGAGACTGACTGTATAAGGAAAGCTTTGAAATCCAAGAAAGGTCTTGATACAACATCTTCGGATGTTATATATAGTATGAGTAATCCTTTTTATAGTAAACATAATATACAAAATGCTAGGCCTACTAAAATAGGGAAATAATTTATATATCCTCCATCCTTAAAACTAAAGTGCCATGTGTCAGACTGTGAGAAGTGGAAGTATTGTCCAGCCTTACAAGGCAACAAAGGAAGGCAGAGCCATGACAATAGAAGCAGTGGGTATAAAGCTGGGGATTACGGGAAATTCTGTGGTTCAGAAGGAAGCAGAAAACCAGTAGAAGACAAAGAGGCTCAGTTGCTGCTGCACAGGAAATGTGAACTAAAAGGTGACTAGCATCATCAGGTAGTGTTCAATTGTTTGATTTCAATGGCTATCAGCATTCTAATAGCCTTAGACAAAAATTTCAGACAAAAAATTAAAATTTTTTTTAAAAATGTTTATTTATTTTTGAGACAGAGAGAGACAGAGAATGAGCAGGGAAGGGGCAGAGAGAGAGGGAGACACAGAATGTGAAGCAGGCTCCAGGCTCTGAGCTGTCAGCACAGAGCCCGACGTGGGGCTCGAACTCACGAACTGTGAGATCATGACCTGAGCGGAAGTCGGACGCTTAACCGACTGAGCCACCCAGGCACCCCCAGACAAAAATTTTCAGGGCATATTATTTCACGTACCCTCTCCCTTTATAATAGAAAACAGTTGGAAATTAGTAAGGGAGTAATTTTAGAAATCACAGTATGAAAAATTAATTTTTCACAAAATAAGACATACATGTGTAATCTTTGGAAACACCCATTTAAGAATCAAATTTTATTTGAATTTGTGTACTATGTTCTGTTGTTTAGAATTTTTAAAATATTTACAGTAATTTATTTGGTTAAATGCTTGATCTGTGAGTCAAAATATTCTATTTAAAGATTGGGCAGAATAAGCAACAGTAATAAGGATAAATCCTCATGGGGAAGGACATCATTTCATGGCTTATGAGCAGTTGTTTTCCAAGAATCGTTTTACATTGATCTTCTCATTGGTAGCTTCATTTATTGAGAACTTACTATGTGCTAGGTGTACTATAAACATTATTTTATTTTTTCTTTTCTCAAAGTTGAGATATAATTGATAAGAAGTTCTTTTTTTAATTACAAAATGATGTAGCATTGTATAAAGTAAACATAAAGGCCTCTGTGCTTCCTTTCTTCCATTCTCGTTCTCAGAAATCATTACCTTAACAGCTTGCTGGGGAAGATATTTTCTGTCATTTATGGAGATCACCCAAGCTGTGGTGTACGTGACTTAGGTTAAGAGTCATGACCCCTAAAATTTTTTGAGCATCAATGATGTACATGTAGTGGGACTGAGACTCAGATCACAAACTTGGGAGTGTGAAAAATAGAACTTTATTTTTCTATAACTAAGATTAATTTCTACTTCAAAATCCACTTGCTGGGTGGGAGAAAGTCAGTATTGTTATAAAAGGGTCACTTCAACTGTCCTTAGTGTTGGGTCTGTGTGGTACAGAAGGGCTTGTGTAATTCAAGGTGTTTGGGGAGAGACTCTTCTGTTACTGGAGTTTTCTGTCGTCCTAGAGAGACAAAACTGCTGTTGGTTTGATACGGAAGACAGGCAACCCTAACTCTGAAGTGGTAAGTGTTAGGGGCTTGGTGAGGAGGTGTCTCAGAAGTACAAGGTTGAACTACTTGCTTACCTAGTGCTGTGCACCGTGACATTTGACTTGCCTCCAACTTGCCCACGCCAGCTTCAGGGGAGCTGTGGAACGGATCTGTTAAATTCTCTTCTCATCTCACAGTGGACAAATGCACAGAGGATCCTGTTGAGGAGAATAGTAGAAGGAGACGGTTTGAGAAATGCATAAAGTGGACAGAAGAACCTGAACAACAGCTTCCATTTCCTTTGAGGTCCTTTGTCAGAGAGGCACCTCTCAGAGGCAGGTGATGGTGTGAGGCTCTAAGAGCTGCTCTGTAGATTCACTTCCATTTATTTGATAAACTTTATTATTTACAAATAATTATTTTTCCCCACTCGCTTCCAATCCTAACATCTTTTCCTTCTTTTCTTACTATATTGAGTTAGCCTCCAGTATAATGTTGAATTGGTTGGTGAGAGTATTGCCTCTGGCTTTAAATGGACTACTTTTATGTTTCACAATGAAGTTTGATGTTTTTAGTAGATGCCCTTTATCAAATTAAGGTAATTCTTATTTATTCCACATTTGCCACAAGCTGTTAAAATTGTTTATTTATTTTATTTATTCATTCCTTCATTCATTCACAAATTCAATGAACAGAAAGCAACAAATAATGAACAATTACTGAATTTTAACTATTTTTCTGCATCTGTATGATGCAATCATGTGGCTTTGTTAGTAGACAATTTTTTTTAGATACTTTAGATTTACAGGAAAATGTAGCATATAATGTAGTACAGAGAGTTCCCATATAACCCACCACCCCACACATACGCTTTGCATTATTATTAATGTCTTATATTAGTATGGTAAGTTTGTTAGATTTAATGAACCAATATTAATACATTATTATTTACTGAAGTGCATACTTTATTTGAATTTCCTTAGTTTTCCCCTAATGTTCTTTTACTGTTCCAGGGTCCCTTCCCAGGAATCCACATTACATTGAATTATCAGGTCTCTTTTGTCTCCTTTTGGCTGTGACAGTTGCTCAGACTTTTCTTGTTTTTAATGACCTTGGCAGTTTCAAGGCGTACTGGTTAGGTATTTTGTAAAATGTCCTTCAGTTGGGATTTATCTGGTATTTTTCTTTTAAAAAAATCTACTTATTTATTTACTTATTTATTTTAAAAATTGAGATATAATTGACATATAGCCTTATATTAATTTTAGGTGTACAACAGTGGTTTTTATATGTATATATTGTGAAACGATCATCACAATATGTAATTAGCTTTCATCACCACACAGAGTTACAAAAAATATTTTTCTTGTGACAAGCAATTTAAGATCTACTCTCACAGAGAGAGACTTTCAAACATATAATACCATATTAATTATTATACTCACCATTCTGTACACGTGTATTTACCGTGTAAAATAAGGACTTACTTATTTTTTAACTGAAAGTTTGTACCTTTTGACCTTTTTCACTCAATTTATGATTCCACGTATAAGTGTCTTTCTCTCACTTATTTCACTTAGCATAGTGACCCCAAGGTCCATCCAATATTGTCATAAATGGGATTTTATTCTTTTTTGTGGTTAAACAATTTTCCATTATATATGTGTGTATGCGTATGTATACACACATGCATATTACATTTTCTTTATTCATTCATCCATTGATGGACACTTAGGTTGTTTCCAGATCATGGCTATTATAAATAATGCTGCTCTGAATAAGGGTGCAGGTACCTTTTCAAGTTAGTGTTTTCATCTATTTTGAATAAATATCCATAAATGGAATTTCTGGATCATATGGTAGTTCTATTTTTAATTTTTTGAGGTACCTCCATACTGTTTTCCACAGTGGCTGCACCAGTCTACATTACCACCAACAGTGCCTGAAGGTTCCCTTTGATGTTTTTCTTATTATATTTGGGTTCTGGGGAAGAAGACCATAAAGGTGAATTGCCCTTCTCATCATATCAAATCAAAGATACATACTTTAAGTATGACTTATCACTAATGATACTGACCTTTGTCACCTGGCTGCAGTAGTGCTTGTTAGATTTCTCCACTCTCCCCACTCCCACTCTTGCAAGCCATTCTGTATTCTTTGAAAGAAAATCACTATATTCAGACCCCTCTTAAGGAGTGAGGAGTTATGCTTAATTTTCCTGAGGGTGAAGTAGCTACATAAATTGTTTGGAAGTCTTCTGTATGGAAGATTTATCTATTTTCCCCATTTATTCATTTATTCCCTGATACCATTTTTAAGTGTGATATTTTTAAGTACCAAATCAATTTTTTTTTCCATTTTTCTTCTATTCTTTCTATTTATTCTTTGGCTAATTTTGGTAAGTTATACTTGACTAGAAATTATTCTATTTCACTGAAGTTTCCAGATTTATTGATATAACAATTATAGTGTTCTCTTATGATTTTTAAAACTCTACTGAATATGTAGGTACCTCACACTTTTCATTCTAAATTTGCTTATTTGTAACTTCTTTTTTCTTTTTCTTTGATCAATCGTGCAAGGAGTTTGTCTATTTTAATAGGTCCTTGTGAAGAACCAACTTTTCTTGGATTGATTGTATATCAATTTTACATCCTTTATTTCATTACTTTTTATTCTTATCTATATTACTTTTTTCCTACTACTGTCTTTGCATTTGATCTCTTGTCCTTTTCCTAGTTTATTGTGTTTATTTTGAATCTTTTATGTTTTTACATAAATGCATATAATGTATAAATTTCCTTTACATCCTGTGTTGAGGGTTTTCCACAAGTTTTTAAAATGCAGTTCTTTCTGTCAAGTTAGAAATATTTCAAAGCTTTCATTATGTCTTTCTGTTGGGCCAATGATATTTAGAAGTGTGCTTTTAAATTTATATATATATGTGTTTTTAAAAGCCATATTTATTATTGATTTCTAATTTTAAGATATTATAATTAGACATCATGGTTTATGGAGTGTCAGGGTTTTTGCCTTTTAAAAAAATTGAAGTATAATTAACATACAGCGTATATTAGTTTCAGGTATACAACATATTGATTCAGTAATACATTACTATATATTACTCACTGCTCACCATGATAAGTGTAGTCACTATCTGTCACCATACAGTGTTACTACAATATTATTAGTATATTCCCTATACTACACTTTTTATTTCCATGACTTATTTATTTTATTTTATATTATTTTATTTTATTTTATTTTTATTAAAAATTTTTTTATTTATTCTGAGAGACAGAGCATGAGCAGGGGAGGGGCAGAGAAAGAGGGAGAGAGAGAATCCCAAGCAGGCTCCGTGCCCAGTGCAAAGCCTGATGCAGGGCTCGATTTCACAACTGTGAGATCGTGACCTGAGCCGAAATCAAGAGTTGGTCATGAAATGAGCCACCCAGACACCCTGTGACTTTTTTATTTTATAACTGAAAATTTGAATCTCTCAATATTACCCTTTATCTATTTCACCCATCCCACCATCCACCTTTCCTCTGGCAACCGCCGGTCTGTTCTCTGTATTTAAGAGTCTGTTTTTTGTTTTCTCATTTGATTTTTAGATTCCACATATAAGTGAAATCATATGGTATTTGTCTTTCTCTGACTGACTTATTTCACTTAGAATAATACCTTCTAGGTTCATCTATATTGTTGCAAATGGCAAGATATCATTCTTTTTTAGGCTGAGTAATATTCCATTATATATAGACTACATCTTCCTTATCCATTTATTACGTATGGGCACTTTGGGTTATTTCCATATCTTTACTATTGTAAATTATGCTATAATAAACAGAGTGGTGAATATATCTTTTTGAAAAAATTTTTTAACCTTTGTTTATTTTTGAGAGACAGAGACAGACAGAGCACAAGTGGGGGAGGGCCAGAGAGAGAATGAGATGCAGGATCCAAAGCAGGCTCCAGGCTCTGAGCTGTCAGCACAGACCCCGATGCGGGGCTCAAACCCACAAACCGTGAGATCATGACCTGAGCTGAAGTCAGACACTTAACTGACTGAGCCACTCAGGCGCCCCTGAGACTCTTTTGTAATATATATCTAGTGTTTTTGTTTTCTTTGGATAAATACCCAGTAGTGGAATTATTGAATCATATCTAGTAGTAGAATTACTCGGTCATATTTTTACTTTTGAGGAATCTCCATACTGTTTTCCATAGTGGTTATACTAATTTACATTCTCATCAACAGGGTATGAGGGTTTGCTTCTCTCTACATCCTCCCCAACACTTGTTATCTTGTCTTATCTTTTGATAGTAGCCATTCTGACTGGTGTGAGGTGTTATCTCATTGTGGTTTTGATTTGCATTTTCCTGATGGTGAGAGATGTTTAGCATTTTTTCATATGTCTGTTGATTATCTGTAAGTCTTCTTTGGAAAAATGTCTATTCATATTGCCTGCCAATTTTTAAATTGGATTACTTGTTTTCTTGGTGTTGAGCTGTATATGTTCTTTATATATTTTGGAGATTAACCCCTTATTGGACATGTCATTTGCAAATATCTTCTCCCATTCACTATGTTGCCTTTATGTTTTAGTGATGGTTTTCTTTGCTGTGCAAAAGCTTTTAATTTTGATGTAGTCCTAATAGTTTATTTTTGCTTTGTTTCCCTTGTGTGAGAGGACATGTCTATAAATATGATGCTAATGGCAATGTCCAAGATATCACTGATTATGTCTTCTTCTAGGGGGTTTTATGGTTTCAGGTCTCACATTTAGGTCTTTAATCCATTTTGAGTTTGTTTTTGTGTTAGTGTAATAAAGTGGTCTAATTTCATTCTTTTGCAAGTAGCTGTCCAGGTTTCCCAGCACCATTTATTGAAAAGACTGTCTTTTTGCTATTGTATATTCTTTTTTAAAAAATGTTTATTTATTTTTGACAGAGAGAGAGAGAGCAAGAGAGAGTTGGGGGAGGGGCCGAGAGAGAGGGAGACACAGAATCTGAAGCAGACTCCAGGCTGTGAGCTGTCAGCACAGAGCCTGACATGGGGCTTGAACTCATGGACTGCAAGATCATGACCTGAGCTGAAGTCAGATGCTTAAATGAGTGACCCACCCAGATGCCCTACTATTGTATATTCTTTCCTCTTTTGTCATAGATTAATTGATTATAGGTGTAGGGTTAGTTCTGAGCTCTCTGTCTTGTTCCATTGATCTATGTGTCTATTTTTGTGCCAATACCTTATTGTTTTGTTTAGTATAGCTTTGTAGTATATCTTGAAATCTGGGATTATGATATGTTCAGCTTTGTTCTTTCTCAAGAATTCTAACTGGAAGGACTGTTTATTTAGATGCATATTACTTAGATACATATTGAGATAATGTCATATGTCCTTTTAGTGTTTCAAGAAGATGGTGTTCGATGGTGACTGATAAGACCAGCTCAATACAACCAGCTCACACCTTTTCATTGACATGGTCATTAGTGTCCCACCTGGCCCAACAGTGGCCTGTGTCAGGATCTGACTTGCAGGGTGGAGGGGTGGGTTGTGGGCAACAAGAACCCTCAGAAGATATCCTTTATGTCTGTTCAGTTGTAGAGGTATAATACAAGAAGGGATGATCCTGGCACCACTTCTGGTTTCCATTAATCTTGGCCCTGCATCACTCTGGCACAAGCAAGCTGTTAAACTGGTTTGAAGAGGCAATTCCAGAATAGTTAGCATAATTCCACACTGAGGTGTGTTCATTGAGGGGAAACTGGGTGAAAGGTCTTGGGGACACCCATTAAATCCAGCAACTTCGGGAAGGCTGGCCCACTGCTAATTCGAATCAGACTCTGTTCAGCTCACCAAACCAGTGGCAACGGCGAAGTCTGGAGAAAAATCTCAGGACTCTTACCTGGATCTCCAGCTTTCTTTTCACCATTTTTTGTCCCATGTTTTCATTTTTCTTTCATATACATTTTTCCGTTTCAAATCTTTTCAGTTTAAGGATGTTCTTTATTTTCTTCCTCTTCATTTTCAACCCTCTAATTTCACTTACCCCTTGTTCTTTTTCTTTATTTGTGGGGGACATTTGCTTATCGTGGATGTTCTAAAAGTCACCTGTGTACATGCTTGGAACCAACATGTGCTTTAGGGAGGGAAAATTGTATTTAGATTGATCTATTAATGCACACTTATTGTGCTGAAACTCCTGCCAAAAGATACCAGTTAGAATTTCGATGTGGTGATAGGATGTTCCCCTGCACACTCTGAGGGTGCCTGGGTGGCCCAGTCAGTTAAACACCCAACTCTTGATCTCAGCTCAGGTCATGATCTCAGGGTTGTGAGTTCAAGCCCCATGTTGTGCTCCATGCTGGGTGTGGAGCAAAAAAAAAAAAAAAAAAAAAAAAGTCTACCCTTGCACACTCTGGATTTGTAAAATAGATGTTAAATTCTTTCTTTGTTAGACATCACTGTGTTTTGAGGGATTTATGACCTTGTTTCCCAGTGGAGGAAATGAGAAAATGGGAAATTCCATAACACACGAAAGGCATTCGCTCTTGGATAGCAAGGATTGCAGCTGTAGAAAGGAAGGGATCCTGTAGGAATCATTTCACTGAGAATATATGTGTTCAGTCAACCAACTGATCAATAAACAAACAAGAAATATTTCCTGAGGGCCTATTCCATGTTCCAGGCCCATGGTAGATAGTTTACAGGTTACTAGGAAAATCTAGGCAATCCTTAGCTATATTAGTAGGGCAGGTTAACTGTGGGAAGGGGTAGACGCAAAAGTCTCATACAGGAGAAGTTTGCTTTTTCTCACTTAGCACTACTGGGTAGATGCACAGATTGGTATAGGTCCCTCCTCTGTAAAACTATTGTAGGACAAAGGCTGACAGGAACACTTCTCTCTTTTTTTTTAATGTTTGTTTTTGAGAGAGTGTGAGACAGAGTATGAGCAGGGGAGGGGCAGGGAGAGAGGGAGACACAGATTCTGAAGGAGGCTTCAGGCTCTGAGCTGTCAGCACAGAGCCCAACACAGGGCTCGAACCCATAAACTGTGAGATCATGATCTGAGCCAAAGTCAGAGGCTTAACTGACTAAGCCCCCCACGCAATGCAAGAGACTGGTAGGAATACTTCTATCTTGAATGCATGGTTTCCAAGGTTGCCTTGGAGACCATTTTTATTCTAGCCAGCTGGAAAGGAAAGGAGAACTGAACTTCAGGTGTGGGATCTTATTATGGGCTAGGCCCAGAAGCGTACCTTCTATTTACATTCATTGGCTAGGATTTGGTCACACAGCCACATCTAACAGCAATAGAGGAAATGTACCCAGGGAGGCAAAAACATATATTTTGGCTAGTGGTGGCACTGTGGCCTGCCCTAGTCAAAAAAATGGATTGTGTTTCTAATGTGAAACTATGGATGATTTAAATTAGCTTCTTTATATTTGCCTCCTATATTTTTCAAAGTTTGTTATTACATGTGTTGTTTTTATAATCAGAAAAAAACAGTACATCTTATTTTTAAAAATGTAATCCAGGTGTTTGGAACTTAGAACATTATAATTTTTTTTCTATATAAACAGTTAAAGTGGCTGTTCAGATCCCTAGGTGAGATTATAAAATCCTGTATAACCAACAAAGTAGTTGAAAATTATTAATCCTGCTATGCTTCTCAAAGAGATTTATGCCTCACTATGAAGCCAGCCTGAGATCTGCACTCTAGAAGAAGGAGGATAAGGTAGGACAGGGGAAGTGGTAAGAAAGACAAATAGGATGAGTATCTGCCCCCTTTCCAGAGGTGGTTGAAGTAAAAATTGGAGATAGGGGCTTCCTCTACCCTCTATTTTGCTGTTCTTCCTCTCTCCTGTTACCCTAAACTCCTCATGGTAGCTGGCACCTTGCCCAGGCATGCCCACTATCTAAAGTAATCCCTGCTCCAAAATTACCGCTTTATTTTCCCCTAATAAAGTGCCTCTTCTCTCACTGGCCTCACTTAGGGGATGTGGGGAAACCTTATTTGAATTAATTCAGAGAGAGAGAGAAAGAGAGAAAACACAACCACTAAGATTTCTCAGAGTATCTGCAGTTTTCAAGAAGAAAAGTGGTTCAGCCAAATGCCTCTATCATTGGTAGAATTATAGGCAGAGTAACTTAGTCAAGATTCTCAAATATTTTGGTAGATATTTTTGGAAAGAGACTCCATTCAGGCTTATGTGGAAGCTTTTCTCCTGAACAGTTTCTCAAGGCTCTTTTTGCCTTTTATGGCGTCTTGCTGTCTCCATTTCTTTCTTTTTTTTTTTTTTTTTAACATTTATTTATTTTTGAGACAGAGAGAGCATGAACAGGGGAGGGTCAGAGAAAGAGGGAGACACAGAATCTGAAACAGGCTCCAGGCTCTGAGCTGTCAGCACAGAGCCCGACGCGGGGCTCGAACCCACGGACCGTGAGATCATGACCTGAGCGGAAGTCGGACGCTTAACCGACTGAGCCACCCAGGCGCCCCTGTCTCCATTTCTTAAAGTCCTAAGTTTCACAGCAAAGACAGTTGTACTCTCCAAATATTCTTTGTGGGTCCTCTACACTTTGTAGTCTCTTTTTCAGTTGTGTTGGGCCCTATGACACATAGTGTCTACTGGGCTATGAGTGGAAGAGATGTGGAGCACTTCTGAGTAGGCCAGTGTGTCTTCAGCATCAGCATACACTCTTTCTTTCACCTGAGTGGTTTCATGTGAAGGTGATGGGATGGCGGAAGTGCTAAAGGAGGGACCAAGGATACCACTCTGACCCACGGCCAAATGTGAGGTGTTGAGAATAATACTAATACTAATATGGGCCCACAGGCAATGGGGACAGGCGGTGGGGGGTGGGCGGGGGATGGGGAGTGGAGGAATGGAGAAGGGAGGGGTTTGTAGGCCTCAGTCAGGAATCACCTTATAAGACACCCCTTGTTGTGACTACTTAATGAGGAAACTGGTGGTGTCACTCATGAGGGAGCTGTTAAGGATGACATCACCATCACCCTCTGTTTGTGAAAAGAGGAACGACATGGACAAGTTTGTTTGAATGTGGAGGAAAGTATTCCTCAAGAAGAAAGAAAATAGAGCCAGAAGTTCAGTTAAAAGGCAAGAGAATTTCTCTGACTTTGAGTACTTAGCTTCTGGCTGGAGACATCAGGATTAGTAATCTCATGAAATATAATACAAAAGAGTATACAAATATTGAATGAGTGGTGCAGAATAAAATAAATTATTGGAAAAAGAGATTATGATAGACTAGAAGATCAGGGAAGAGGAAAGTCTTCACAGAAGAATGGGGATATGAGATGGCCTTCTAACACAAAGCCAAATTTAGAAAGATGGGAGGAGAGGGCCATTTGGGTGGAAGGACTGATGTGCACAAAGGTTTTGAGCCCAGAAAATCCTGTTAGTCTAGTTTGACTGGAGCATACTATTTGGGGAGGGTACATAAGTAGGAGGTGAGACTTCAGAGACGGAGGACACATTGTAGAGAACCTCAAATGCCATTGAATACCTTTAAACTTTATCCTGAAAGACTGCTGTTACAATGTAATGGTGAAAATTTGCCAACCACCTCGAAGCCCATCAATGAGAGAAGAGTTAAATAAGTTATGATGCTGTCAGTCTATGGCACACCATTCATCAGTTACTTAACATGGAAAGATCTCCAAGACATTGTTAAGTAAAAACATCAAGGATAAGTAATAGCACTTGTGTAAAGCAGCATACCTCCATATCTGTGAACTCCACATTCCTGAATGTACATATGTATAAACACACACGGATGTATTTGCATGCATCCTAGAAAGAAAGGATACACACAAACTGACAACAGTGGCTATCTGGGCAAAGGGTCTGGGACTGGAGCTCTCCAAGGCCTTGGACAAGGCTTTTGAAGAGAATGGAGCTTAACCAGATTATTTCTGTCACCTGAGCCTGATTCTTTCCTCAGGCCCAGCTCACACTGGGTTCCAACTTTGGTTAACATCTACATGGACCAGATAGGGTTTGCTTGCTTTCTCATCAATTGAAATGCATTTATGGTAATAGAAGGTAGTAAATCCCCTTGCAAAGATAAGCAGAGCATTCTTTTACCTAAAATTATTTTTCACTGATTAAAAATATTTCTGGCCAAGACATAGACACCCTTTTGAGAGTGATATTTTTAAGTTTTCTTATATGAGAAAATACTTCATTGGAGTAAAACAAAAGAAAATAAAGCAAAACAATTGCTTATACCCTGATTACTTTCAAGAAAAATATGAAATGGCCAATGGCATTAAAATACATTAATAAAAACCACAGAACAATTGAAATATTTAAAAAGAAATGCCAAAAATTATTTAGCTTATACACTAACAGGAAATATATAAAGTATTCAAACAAATGATAAAGGAAAAGTTGCCTACAGAATAAACTATATTTTCGTTCTTACCTCATATCATGTCCCCAAATAAATTTCAGGTACATTAAAATCACTAACAAATACAACAACAACAAAGCAAGCAATGAATCTGAAATTGTATTTTTAAAAAATGAGCAGTAAGATTTATCCCAGGATTGCAAAGATGATGCAATATCAGAAAATCTTCAATGTAATTCATCACTTTGACAAATTAAAAGAGGAAAAAAATCATACTATTGTTATATCAGTAGATGTAGAAAATGTACTCAAATGTCCAAGTTTTGCTCACATAAATACTCTTTCATCTGTTAAAGTGTGCTGCCTCAAAATCTATAGCAAATATCATACTGAAGGGTGAAATGCTAGAAGGGTCTCACTAAAATAAGACATGTGATGTCCCTGTTACCACCTCTACAATTTGATATTCCACTGAATGTGCTAGCCAGTGTAAAATTTGTACTGTCATATGAAATAATTGCCTAATAGGGAAAACCTAAAATAAATTTGATTGTGAGCTATAAACTACTGATAAGTAAGCTGAACAACTTATTGGATAAAATCATTTATAAATTCAGCAACAGAACGATATTTGGAAAATCCTCAAATATTTTGAAATTAAGCAACAATAGTTCCTTCCTTTTTTTTTTTTTTTTTTTTTTATAGTAGTCCCCATGCCCAACATGGGGCTTGGACTCACAATCCTGGGATCAAGAGTCAGATGTTCCACCGACTGAGCCAGCCAGGCACTGCTAGAAACAATATTTCTAAATAACCTATGGGTAAAAGAAGTCACAAAAGAGATTAGAAAATATTTTGAACTGAATAAAAATTTAAAAACATAACATATCATTTGTGGGATGCAGCATAAAAGTAGTACTGAGAGGCAAATCTGTAGCTTTTAATGTTTGTATTAGGAAAAAAAGTTCTAAAATCAACTATCTAAGCTGCTAATGTAAGGTGCTAAAAAAATAAGTTAAACACAAAGTAGGGATGAAGTAATCAAGACAGGAAGAGAAATCAATGAAATAAGCACTATAAAAAATAAAACAGGAAACTTTTTTTTTTTTTTTAATCAGGAAAGCAAATAAATCTAGCTAGCTTGGTCAAGGAAAAAAAAAATAAAGGATATTGGTATGATCCTAGAGACATTAAAGGATAATACATATTAAAACTCAATAATTTTGAAAACTTAAATGCAACAGATGAATTTGCTGAAAGATCCAAATTACCAAATCACTAAGATTCAAATCACCAACTGTTAGCAGTGATGTGGGGCAACTGAATACATTACAGATGGAGATTAACATAGCGTTACTGTTTTGGAAAACAGTTTGGCAGCTTTTTGTGAAAGTTAAGCATACACTTATCATTATTTAGTCAAGAGAAATGAAAATGCAGGTTCACAGAAGACTTGTACGTGAATGTTCATGGCAGCTTTATTTAAAATATCTCCTAACTGAAAACAATCCAAATGTCAAGAGGTGAATGGATATACAATTTATGGTATATCTATACAGTGGAAGCAATGTAAATAAATTAACTACTGATACACACAATCTGAAAGGCTTTTTAAAACATTATGTTAAACAAAAGGAGCCAGACACAAAAGAGTATATGTTGTATCATTCCATTTGTACAAATTCTAGGAAATAAAAATGTGATGCATAGTGCTACAAAGCTGATCAGTTTATCTGTGGTTCTTGAGGTGGTGGGTAGAGAATGGGAACCATATGGAGTAATGGAAACATTTTGTATCATGACTGAGGTATTGACTGCATGACTGTATATGTTTCTGAAAACTCATCTAAATGTATACTTAAAATGTGTACGTGTTATTTTATGTAAGTTATATTTTAATGAAATGGGTTTTACCCGCGGGCTGCCCCTCCGCCCCGGCTCCCTCCCGTCAGTCCGTGTAGCGTGCACTGCCTCTCCACCCTTCCTACCCTCTTCCGTGGACCTCTCGTCTACGCTTGCCTCCCGAGAATCCGTTCTGCTAGTCTTCTGGCGATTTTCTGGGTTATTTAGGCAGGTGTGGGTGGAATCTAAGTGATCCGCAGGACGCGTGAGCTCAGATGAAATAGGTTTTAAAAAAATGAATAACGTTTTTATGCAACAACCAACTAGAAAATGCAGTATAAAAAGACAATAGCAACAAACTACAAGCTACTTCAAATTAAAATGAACAAAAATGTGCAAGAACTTTATGGAATCAATTATAAATCTTGAAAAGGGAGGAAAATCCAAAAAAATAGAGAAATAGACCAAGTTTTATAAATATAGAGGTCAATACCAAAACAGTATAAATTCTACACAAACTTCTCTCTAGATACAATGCAATTCAAATAAAAATTCTAAGAGAATCTTTGGTAGAATGTCACAAATTGTTGTTAAAATTCATATGAAAGAGTAAAAGATGCAAGAATAGCTAAAATATTTCTGAAAAAAAATTTAAGAAAAACGACTTGGCCTGTTGGGTGTAAGAAATTGTCATAAACCTATAGTACTCATTATAGGGTCATACTGAATCAAAAAAGACAAATAAAAATAGAAGAGATAAAAAATAAATCAATGGAATAGAAAACAAATACATGTAAGGTAGCAGAGGTATTATAATTTAGTGGAGAATTGATATTATATGTAGAAAATTAAATTTGATTCATAACTCATACCATATACAAACAAAGGAACAAAAACTCAGGAAATATAGCTAATCTGGGACAGGGAAGGATGGTCTAAACAATGGAAGAAACCCCAAAAGGAAACATCAATATATTTGTCTATAAAACTTTACAAACTTCCAATGCCAACAAATGAAAATATATGTACAATATTGAAAGAGAAATATTAAAATTATTCATATCTAAATAATTCTTAAAAATTTTTTTTAAATCTTTATTTATTTTTGATAGAGAGACAGTGTGTGAGCAGGGGAAGAGCAGAGAGAGAGGGAGACACAGAATCTGAAGCAGGCTCCAGGCTCTGAGCTGTCAGCACAGAGCCTGATGCAGGGCTCGAACTTGCGAACTGTGAGATCATGACCTGAGTGGAAGTCAGACGCTCAACCGACTGAGCCACCCAGGCACCCAAATATCTAAATAATTCTTTTAAAATCAATGAAATGAACATAAGCATTCAATATAGGAAAAAGATAATGAGGACAGCAGTAATACAAATTGGGTATTAACAAACGAAGAAATGTATTATTTAATTAGCAATCAAACGTATGCAAATTAAAATAAGATGCTATTTTTTACCTACTAAATTGGTGAAGTTAAAACAAACAAACAAACAAGCAAACAAACAAACCTGTATTATTCAATGTGGGTGAGGGTGTGCTGGGATAGGTATTCTCATCCATTGCTGGTAAAGGTGTAGATTGGCAAACATTTTTGGAAAGTGATTTGGCAATGACTTTTAAAAATTTTATGCCTATTATATTAAAATTTATAATAGTCAAAAATAAAAAATGGAGCATCTAAAAATTAAATCAGTGAAAGTATATTTATATTATAGACTATTATGTAGCTAGTGGAGATCATGTTTTGAAGATATATTTAGTTGTCATGAGGGAAATATTCAATATTAATGGTCAGTGGAAAAAGCTGCCTATAAGTTTACGTAAAATTTATTTCTAATTTTCAAAACAAAAACTATATGTATATGATAAAAACAAGATTGGAAACAAATATAACAGAATTTTAAGTGATTATCTGTTAGTGCTAAAATTTTAGAAGATTTATATTTTGTTTTTTGTATTTTTAAACCATCTTTTCTACAATATACATGCATTAATTTTGCAAACAGAAAAAATCTTTAAAACATCAGAAAGAATAAAGAGACATATGTATTAGTCACCTCAAATAAATGACTTCTTGAGAGTTTAAAAGAAAAAGCTTTAAGAATCTGGAAGTTAAAACAAAAGGAAAACATAATCAGGTTAGACGGTTCCGGTAAAAGCAGTTAGGAATTTGGTATGGATCAGCATTTATCAGAATGTGTCCTGTGAACTTTAGTGCTGTTTCTATTATAGTTCATTATGCAATTGTAGGAAAAATTATGAAATGATGGAAGAGAAGTTTCTTTGGCTACTAAGGTTGGGTATAAAAGTAAAAGTTTCTTAACTTCTCTTAAACTTTTGATAAGCTAAGTGTTTGAAATCCTATTATCCTAGTGGTTAATATTCACATGCTTTAGATTCCAAATTGTAGGCATTAGAATAAACAGGTTATTTAAAAATTTTTTTTAATGTTTATTTATTTTTGAGACAGAGAGAGACAGAGCATGAATGGGGGAGGGTCAGAGAGAGGGAGACACAGAATCTAAACAGGTTATTTAAATGTAAGTTAAAAAGAAGAGAGGTGAGTACACAGTTTGCTTTCCACTGTTTAGAACTGGACTTTGATCCTTCAGAAGCTATTTTTAATTATTTTGATGCTGGCAGAAGCATTCTGGTACAAATTTTGAAGGCCTCCTAAGTGTAGGTATAGGGCAATGTCAGGGTGAAGGGACAGTTGTCATTTTCAAGAGTTTATGAACCAAATAGACTCCCCCTGGTCTAAACCTGTGTTCTCTTAATATCTTGTGACCTCACACCATTATCAGTAAAAAAAGTTTTGTGCACAGACTGCAATGTATGTATATTAATTAATTAATGATGTGCAGGTACTATAGTGTTAATACATGAAGTATGCTGTAAACACATGAATTAAAATTACAGATAAATATAAAGTAAATTTTAATTTTAAATAATATCAGTAATGATAGCTTCATGTATTTATTAGCTAATATATCAAGGCAACACATAGTGTGCAGTTCATCATTAAGTGCAGTATGTATAAAGCCAGATTTGAAAAGGTTTTCTTAGATGATTCACATTTTTCGTTATTGACTTCTTGGCTACCCTCATTAGAATCATCCTTGTGGGTTTTTTTCAAGGTTATTTGTATTTATTTATTTTTAAATTATTATTATTTTTTCTTAGGTAAGATCTATGTGCAGCTTGAAACTCACAACGCCGAGATCAAGAGTCATGAGCTCTGCCAACTGAGCTAGCCAGGTACCCCCCTTTCTTTCTTTTTTAAGTAAATTCTACAGTCAACATGGGGCTCAAGCTCATTGTTTTTATTTCATAATGCAACTCATAGAAAGCTTGCACTTGAAATAAATTGTCAGCTTAACCATTTTCCTTTTGTTGGCTTCTGTTTACCTTATTAGCATTACCTACAATTTAGTATTCTCACTGGAAAAAATGTTAAGCCATTTGCCAACTATGTCATAATAAGTCTTTTAAAAAGCAAATGTCTCTGGGAGGGTAACATATTCAGTCTTTAGTTCTGAGTGTGTCAGAAATAGTTAACCTGTCACCTTCAAGGCCCAAGAAACTAGTCTGTCAGTTATTTGAGGGTCAGGCTTTTTTATATCCTCCTCAGTTCTTAGCAGAGCATCTTAAACCCTGTATTTGCGCGATGCAATTTTTTCAGAATAAATAGGCATGGTACTGTGTTTTGATAGTGGACAGTTTGAGGCTGGGTTAGTCAGAGGGCATAGGCTGCTATTCTGACAGGGAAGGCATAGAGGGTCTCCCTTGAGCCTGGAGCAAGCTGCCGCCTCAGAGAGGGCAGTGGGCCTTTCATGCGGGAAGAAGATTCCACGGGAGAGGGGAAAGAGGAGCAAATGTCCAAGTTTAGGAGGGAGGAAAGGCTAGATTCTGGGAGATGCTCATTCTCTGAAGAAGTCTAGGACACATTAGTAAAGAGCTATCCTTTTTTTTAAAATGTTTTTTTTTTTTAATTTATCTTTTGAGAGAGAGAGCGAGAGCGCGCTAGTGAGCTGGGGAGGGGCAAAGGGAGGGAGAGAGAAATTCCAAGCAGGATCCGTGCTGTTAGCGCAGAGCCCAATGTGGGGCTGGAGCTCATGACGTGCGAGATCATGACCCAAGCTAAAACCAAGAGTCGGTAGCTTAACGACTGAGCCACCCAGGTGCCCCAGT
Organism: Acinonyx jubatus; assembly: GCF_027475565.1. Classification (NCBI taxonomy): domain Eukaryota; kingdom Metazoa; phylum Chordata; class Mammalia; order Carnivora; family Felidae; genus Acinonyx; species Acinonyx jubatus. The sequence continues at coordinate 337,920 of NC_069380.1, read as the reverse complement.
AAATAGCTACCCTTAAATTCTGTTTTGAGAACGTACAAAACAGGTTAATAAGGAGAAGAGCAAGAATTGGTGGAAAGTTAAATCAGAATAAGACCTTGGCTCTCCCTGATTGAGTTTGAGAATCTGGAGCATACCTAGATGTAGTGTCCCATTATATGCTAGCAGGAAGAGATAGCAAAATGTGCATAATGATAGCCTCAGTGGATCTGAAACTCTTATGATTGTTTGTGGCTGCCATAAGTGTTTAGAAGGCAGTCAGCTCTGCTTGTCCACCTGAAGTGCAAGGAACATAAGTGCATCAAGTCAGGCTGAGGAGAGTCCAGGACTTGCTGTCAAAGGCAGGATGGATTTCCTGGGAGGAACAATAATCGTCAGTATGGTGCAGGCAGAAGGTTCTCAGGAATAAGATGCAGGATGGAGGGGTTGAGCAGGACAGGTGGGGATGCACCACCAAGAGTCAGAGAGACAGCAGAGCCTCACGACACTCCCTGAACATCAGAGGAATAGCGCTGGTGTGGACCCACCTTCCCCTCTGTAGGGACAGTGGGTCAGGGTTAAAATTAAAACCTTGTAGGGGCACCTGGGTGGCTCGGTCAGTTAAGCGTCTGACTTTGGCTCAGGTCATGATCTTGCAGTTCGTGGGTTTGAGCCCCACATCGGGCTCTGGGCTGACAGCTCAGAGACAGGAGCCTGCTTCAGATTCTCTGTGTCTCTTTCCTCTTCTGCTCACGTTTTCTGTCTCTTTCTCAAAATAAATAAATAAATAAACATTAAAAAAACCAAACAAGCCATGTAGCAGAACAGAAGGGTTGTCAACCAACCACATGGGGCAGGACCAATGTGCCATGCCAGGAGTAAGTGCCACAGAGTGACAGCCCTGGGGGATTCTGCCTTTTGCTCACCCCTCCCTAGCCTTCTGGTGGCCAAAAGCGAGTGTTTGTAAACAGACTGACTGTAGTGTGCTCTAACTATCTGTGTAGTTCCAAACTGTTAAGTGGTGACCCTAAGAGTTAAGAACTCACTGGTTTAGGCATAGGGAGAGTCCACATCAACAAACAACTCACAGAGATATGACTTCTGGAACCTACTCTTGGGCACACCCGCAGCCACCCCCGGGTGCACACGTAAGCATAAACCACAGAGGCATTTATCAGGTGTCCCTCCTTCTTCTTCCCGCTGTCAGTCTTCTTGCAGCACCTCACCTCTAGATGACATTCATACTTTGCTTCCCTGTTCCACCCCTCTTGAGCGCTCGGAAGATAAAACATTTGCATAATGTTTATTATTTACCAACAGTGGCTTTCCTTTCCAATTCTTACCCTCTTAAATCCACAACAGAGACTCATCTTCTGTGCATTTCTCTAATTTCAACTTTTACGAAAATAGCTTCAAACCCAAGGAATGGCCAGTGAATAGAAAACTAATTTGTGGTTCAGCCTATCCTGATATCTGAGTTGATCCAGATTGCTATGCAATGCTCCTGCAGGGGAGGATATCGTAGAAATAATGTCCTGGGCTGCAGTTGAAGACAGTTGAAGAGGTGTGTTATAATCCTTTGTTGAGTGGACAGAAGGGAACCAGTGGGTTTTCCTATAGGGGCTGCAGCACTTCCTGGCTCACCTGTCATAGGCTTCACTTAAGCAATAGTGACCCCTGTTTTCAGTATTTTCTTCCTGCAGGCTCTGGTGCAGACAATTCTGCTGGGTACCACATCACTGCTCTCAGTTCAATCCTCTAGACTAATGCAGAACTCAGGTGTATGAGGGAAATGCCCAAGAGTCACTTGGGCTGTGCACTGGGACTCTACTTATTACACAGAAATAGTGAGATATGTTATGCATAGATACACATCTCAGTTAAATACTCTAGTGTGCAGTGAGATGGGAAAGAGCCTCAGGTACTCCTCTGGATTCTTTGTGTTTTGCTGTACATAAATTCTTTCTACCCCTACATGATTGACTTACAGAAATTGGAACTGTATTTGCCATGCTTTATGAAGAGGTGGTATTCAGTGGGGGCCCAGAGTCACCTGCACAGGGGACCCTTTCACAACCTTAATTTCCTCACCTGTAGAATGGGGCCAACATTCCTACCTCCAAGGGATACATCAGCACAGGGTCTGGGAAGTTGGAAGCACTTGTCAATGTAGCTATTAGAATAGAGGCCTCTACTAAACATCCCTTAATATATGATGCAAAAGAGGCATGATTGGTAACGTGTAGTCTCAAAAGACTTGTGTGTCAAAATGACAGGAGTTAGGGGCGCCTGGGTGGCTCAGTCAGTTGAGGGTCCGACTTCAGCTCAGGTCACGATCTCGCGGTCCGTGAGTTCGAGCCCCGCGTCAGGCTCTGGGCTGATGGCTCAGAGCCTGGAGCCTGCTTCCGATTCTGTGTCTCCCTCTCTCTCTGCCCCACCCCCGTTCATGCTCTGTCTCTCTCTGTCCCAAAAATAAATAAACGTTAAAAAAAATGACAGGAGTTATCAACTTGTGAATTGCTTTCAGAAGGAAATGCTTTCTTTTACTGAAATCCTTGTGATATATTAGGAATACATTTATGTGTAGTCATTTAAACATGATTAAATAACCCTATAGAGGCCATTTTGGGGACAAGGATGATTACATTTATAGTCTTGTTTTTATGATAGGACAAATGCTAGATGCTTTGAAATATATGCTTATTATTTTTGTTAAATGAGCAAAAGTCAATATTAGACTAGAACATATAAAATCAAAGCCTGAGTAATGAGAACATTTCTTTGATTCATTTTATTGAACTCCTGATTTTAAGTACAGTATTTCCACTGTCATAAAATGTGGGCATTTTTGATATTTGAAAATGTCAAAAAAGGCTATGAAAGCCATTCTAATAGATGACCTGCCCAGGGATTTTGGAAAAGGGTAAAACCAGGATCTCTGCACTGGTCGGGTGATTGTGTAGCAACTCCAAAATGTCATCTATGCCTATATTCCTATGAGGTAATAGTGAGAGTGAGTTAGGGTATAACTTTTAAATAGCTTATTCCAGAAATACTACTCTATATTAATTTTCAGTGCAAAGCACTTTTTAACCAAGTAGTTGTTTTAAAATTGGAAAACATTTTTGGGGGAAAAAAGGTGAAAAAAACTGGGGGGGAGGGAATGTGTGGATAGTTTTGAATGTGAGTGTGTTCATGGACCAAACAGGGGAAATGACATTATGATGAAAAATAGTTGTGCCCACATGCCCTTTCTATGGGAAACTACAGTGGTTCATTTTGCTGATAACAAAGCTTGAGTGAAAACAGGTATACTCTCTCCAGTGTGAAATGGGGGTGCAAGATGATGGAGCAATTGTCTTAGAAACTGTCAGCAGCCATATCTCCAGTTCCTCCCTATGGACATGTAGCAATAAATACCATTAATAATCAGAATGGGAACGCAGTAAGTTTGGCAAGGAGGAAAGCCGCTTTCCCGGTAATAAAGATTTGGTAAATGCTAATGAAAATGTGTAATTTATTTTTATTAAACCATGCTCTGTTCCCTCACCCTACACATTGCTTTATTCTCACCTTACATCCAGAAAGACCTTCACAGAAAGCCCCTCCCTCTGCTCAGAAATGCCTTAGGCTTCCTTCTTCTAATACTTGCCCCTCAGAGGCCTCACCTTCCCCCACCATCCTTTTCTACCTTCTTTTCGCCATCCCCGTCTTTCTTTATAGAGCTTCCCTCTACTCAAGTTCCTTACTCCTTGCCAGTTTTACTCCACTTAAAGTATGACCTGCTGATAACAAAAAAGGAAATTCATCTTTATTGTGTGGTAACAGATATATATTTGATCAGTAAAGCAATTGATTGCAATTTTGAAGAGTGCTCATTGCAATTAAAAAAAAAATTTTAGCGTTTACTTATTTTTGAGATAGAGAGAGACAGTGCATGAGGAGGGGAGGGGCAGAGAAGGAGACCCAGAATCCTTAGCAGGCACCAGGCTCTTAGCTGTCAGCATAGAGCCTGACATGGGGCTCAAACCCATGAACTGTGATATCAGGACCCAAGCTGAAGTTGGACGCTTAACCAACTGAGCCACCCAGGTGCCCCTGCCCAGTACAGTTTAAAATGTGCTTTCTCTTTTCTTCACTTTATAGTCCATTAAAAACCTTTGGATTTCTATTGATTTATACTGGTTTTATTTATTTATTTATTTATTTATTTATTTATTTATTTATTAATGTTTATTTATTTTTGAGAGAGAGACAGACAGAGAGTGACTGGGAGAGGGGCAGAGAGAGGAATATACAGAACATGAAGCAGGCTCCAGGCTCTGAGCTGTCAACACAGAGCCCAACACTGGGCTTGAACTCAAGAACCTTGAGGATGTGACCTGACCCAAAGTCAGACACCTAACCAACTGAACCACCCAGGTGCTCCGATTTATTCTGTTTTTAAAAGTTTTTTTTTTTTTTAAGTTGAAGTATAGTGGACACACAATGTTATATTAACTTTAGGTGTATAACACAGTGATTAGACAATTCTGAATGTTATGCTGTGTTCACCACAAGTGCAGCTGCCATCTGTCACCACACAACACTATTTTGATGCCATTGACACACTTCCTGTGCTGGACCTTCCATCCCTGTGGCTTCTTCATTCCAGAACTGGAACCCTGTTTCTCCCACTCCCCTTAATCCCTTTCTTCTACCCCCCACCCCTCCCCTCTGCCAGCCCTCTGTCTTCTCTGTATTTATAGGTCTAATTCCACTTTTTGTTTGGTTATTCATTTGTTGTTGTTTTTTTTAGATTCCATATATAAGTGAAATTGTATGGTATTTGTTTTTCTCAGTCTGACTTACTTCACTTAGCATAATGCCTTCTAGGTTCATCTGTGTTGTCGCATAATTTTCCAGTGTGTGTGTGTGTGTGTGTGTGTATTTATAACTATTTGTACTCCTTGAGACCTGAACTACTTGAATTTCTCTGCCAGTATGTCTTTGAATATGGTCCTTTGCCTATTTTCTGCTTCTGCATGCTTGTTAGTGTAATGGACTTTCTCATTTTAGTTTCTATATCTCTAACTTTATTGGCAAGTTTTTGATCTTTTTATTTCTCTCTGTTGTAGCATTCTGTGTAGTTTCCTCAGATGTCTTTCAATTCTACTAAATCTCTCTTTAGCTGTGTCTGTTCTTTTATTTAACCTGTTCATAAAACTTCTAATTAAAATACTATATGTTTTTTGGGGTGCCTGGGTGACTCAGTCAGTTGAGTGTCCGACTTTTGATTTTGGCTCAGGTCATGATCCCAGGATTTTAGCATTGATCCCTACTCAATGATCCTACTCAGGATTCTCTCTCTCCTCTTGCCCCTCCCCCACTTATACGCTCACTCTTTCTCTAAATAAATAAATAAATAAATAAATAAATAAATAAATTCTATTTGTTTTTTTATTTCTGAGAGTTCTATTTGGTACTTTTTCATATCTGCTGCCCCCACTCCCACATTAATTTTTAAATAGGATCTTCTTCTTTTTCAGAAATTTGACTCATTCTTTTAAATTTTTAAATAGTTCAACATACTTTTTATGTTCTCTTTCATATTGCCATTCTATCATCTCAAGTACTTACAGTGCTACTTTTGCTGTTCGTTCTGTTTGCTGACTTTGTTTCCTTGTGTGTTTTGCTAGTTTTGCTTATGAGCTTCTGTTTAATAGTGGGGCTCATTTCCTCCATGAGAATCTTTTCTGGCTTCATTGTAAAAGTCCTTCCAGACCAGTTTTGCAACCAATTTTATTATAATATTGTGGCTTGGGGCTACTGGGGTAATACAAGTTCAAGCTCCACCTCTACTCGAAGAGAAGGCTGGAGTTGTGAATTCTCAGGGAAACTTCTTTTCATCCAGTGCCTAGAGTATAGAAGCTTCCTTTCAATAGCCTGTGCCTGTGGGTGAGTTTCTCCTAATGCGCCCCTGATGTGAGGAGGGATTTTGGAACTAGATATTATGTTTATGCTGTTTTCTCATCCTATTATTCTCCTTGTGAGGATTCAGTCTCGTCTTCTGTTCAAGCTCCGAGGGGCCTGGGACGACCTTCTGTGAGGGCAACCACAGCATCAGCTGAGGCACTTACTGTGCCAGTTTTCAGTTCCCTCTTAGTTTTTTTTAATTTAAGTTTATTTGTTTATTTTGAGAGAGACAGAGAGAGCGAGTGGGGGAGGGGCAGAGAGAGAAGGAGAGATCCCAAGCAGGCTCTGCACTGTCAGTGGGGAGCCCGATGCAGGACTCGAACTCATGAGCTGTGAGATCATGACCTGGGCTGAAACAAAGAGTCAGATGTTTAACCAGCTGGGCCCACCCAGGTGCCCCCAGTTCCCTGTTAATTTATGGCACCTGGAAATTTCCCTTTCCTACACTGTCCCCTGCTTCTTTCTGTTTAAAGATCAGCCTTGCATTAAAAAGTTATTCTGTTTTAGTAATCTTAAAGAGTTTAGGCAATTTAAATCAGCCATATTGCCAGCAATAGGAAACATCCCCAATAAATTCAGATAAACTGTCAGTATGTATGATTGTTTCTGCTTATCAGTGGTGACTGGATTGGCAGGTCTGGCTGCTGATGTTTTAAAATTATGTTTTGCAGCGTCATATGCTATGTATACTGCTTATCTGCATCCATACAGTCAGGTGTTGGTGTCAATGCATAAGCACACTTTCTGGAAGTGTGGTGCCCTCCCCTCGGCTTCCGCCAAGCCCATAGAGGGAGCAATGCGCTGCAGCAGTTCTGGCCACTAGCTTCGGCATTCTCTACATGTGGGTTTCAGTCCCAACTCTGTCACTAATTTGCTGTGAGATCATAGGCTGATTGTTTTCTGAACTTTAGTCTTCCCAGAAGTAAAATTGGGACAATAATACCTGCCTTACCTGATCATGCAAGGATTAACTGAGATACCATATAGAGAGCACTTAGAAGATACAGTGCCTGGCACATAGTAACTGCCACCAATACATGGTAAGTATATTATCCCCTGTTCCCCCTTGAGATGGACAACAGTGATAAAGCTGTTTCTAAGTTGACCAACACCTCAGTTTTAGAGTCCAACTTTCTGACTCTCCCCTTTTTTATCTGTCTTCTGAGTCATCTGAGGTGAGTAAGTATTGAAGAATGAGGAGGCCACAGGCTTCAGGTTCAGAACCTTAGGTCTAAATGTGGCTCTGCTGCTTGCTGGCCATGGATATGTGACAGCCTCTCCAAGATTCATTTTCCTTTGCTGTAAAATGGGGATATGGACAACTTACTTATGGGGTGATTGTGCAGGACGAATGTGGAAATGCCCACACAGAGTGGTACACAGGGCTATGAAGCTTTCTACAAAGACTGTGAGCCCTCTGCAGGCAGGGCCCATGCATTCCTCCCCTCATTCTGGGGCTCACCGCAGCACCTGGTCAGGGAAGGCTGCACTGAACGGAATGGATGAAACCAAGAAGGAGAAATGAGACACCGATATAGCAGGGTCGGAAACAGTGGCAGGGCCTGCCGGAAGTGACTCCATGTGTGGCCACAGGAAGTCAGGGCCCAAGTATTTATTTACATTTTAGTGGTAGTAGTTTTGGTGTGTGTGTGTATCTGGGAATGGGAACATTGTCTCCATCTTTTCCATCTTTCTGTGGTGCCCATAACAGGTCCTTTATAAGGGACATTGGCAGCTGTGCTGAAACCCTGACTCAAGGCCTGCCCTGCAGTGGGTGGAGAGGACCTGAGGAAAGTTGAGTCACTTTGGGCTGATAATGGGGAAGGTCAGGACTCTGCTTCTGCCTGAGAAGCTGGCAGAGGGTGTGGAGCCTGACTTGATTCTCTTCCTACTTTGCATAAGAATCTTGAACCTGCTGTTTTCATTTCAATAGGAGGGGGAAATATGGGAGAAGTGTGAAGGATAAAGCAATTCTTCCTTCTCTGGTGGCTCAAGAGTTTCACTTGAATGGTAGATGGAACCTTTTACATAAAACCAGGAGAAACTCACCTGGACATTGATTTGGAGCTCTGAGATTAGTTTGGAACATCAAATCGGTTGCTCAGGGTCCCCAGCTTTGCAGTCTCTGCATCAGTCTGCCACCTCCTCAATGTTTCCTCCTCTTTCTGGTAGCAGCCACCATACACAAGGTGTGCCAGGTTCTCTGTGTTCCCACCCATCCTCCCAGCCTTTCCACACCATATGTATTAGCATGCCCATTTTTACAGATGGGAAGCCGAAAGAGAAACTAAGGACTGTGTTTAAGGAGCAGGAGACACAGCATATAGGAGTACTTGGTTCCAAAGACGTCTTTATCCATTGTCTTATGTGGCTCCTCCCCTTTCACTGTGTCCTGTTCCTTGCCATCTTGGAAAGCCCAATCAAGAGACCTGTGGTCCAGGCTCTCTTCCTCCTCTAATAAAATGTATGAACTCAGGGAAGTCACTCTAGGGTATCTTCCAGGTCCAGCTTCTATGATCCTCCTGACCCAAGTTTTAGGAGAACAGATTTCTGACAGACCATCACCTGTGTCTTCACCTCATAAGCCCTCACCTGAAAGTCTCATAAAACCAAGCAAGATAGGAAGGTGATGCACAGGACTAACACTGATTTTACACCAGTGTTGTGCTGGCTGCTGTTAACCAAAATTCTTGATACTTATTAGGACTGACACTAATTTCCTTTAGATTAATTTCTAGTATTTATAAACACTCCATCATTTCTATGATTTACTGTCATTCTACTCCTCTATGTCTAGAATGCTTTCTTCCTGTTCCTTCCCTGCCAGAGAACTCAAGCAAAAATAATTTGCTTTGGATGGCACCCCACAAGAATGTCCTACTATGTTGATTTTTGGTAAAGAGCTAGAGAGAAAAAGGCTGGGTAGGAAGGTTGGCTTAAGAGAATGAACATGAATGACTTTATAAAGGACTGGAGATGGTTTTCTGACTTCTCACTAATCTGAACACTTGATTCATTTTTGTGGAAAGGGGTAAAAAAGATCTTTTCTGCTTCTTCATATCACTTCCCAGAAAACTTTTTGCTATGTGGGAGTGTCTTGCTCGATAATCACCTTTAATGCTTAATTTAGGGTTTGAATTCATGGATGATTTGTTCTCTCTGGAAGAATGCTGGATAGAGAGGGATCCAAGGAGACTTCCCTTGCCTGTAAATGCTTTAAAGTATGGTTGGCAATTCAGAATCTTGCCCCATGTAATTTCTCTGATTACCGTCTTGTAAAAAGTCTTAGAGACAAGACTTTAAGAAAATTATAAAAATGTTTTTAAGGAAGCCTACTCTGGGCAATCCCCACAGTGGTGCTTGGGACCCTGGAGCCCTCCAAGTTCACATTTTATTGTAATGCACAGGCTGAGGAGCTCTCAGGAGGCTTGATGCTACACCTAATAACATAAAACTCCCAGACACAAAGAATTTGATTAAATTCACATTTAAATTCAGCAGATTTATCAAAACCTTGCTTCTGTGTTTGCTAAATCCCCAAGCTCCCATGGCTTAGCACTCTTGAAGTTGATTTCCCATGTGAGGTCCAGGGTGAGAGGCAAGAGGTAGGGTGGGAGGGAGGGGATTTCCTCACAGTTGTTCTGGAACCAGGGTGAGGGAGGCTCTGCCTTGTGGCCTCGCCCTGTGTGTCAACAACCAAATGGGGGAAGGAGGAAGAGATACCAGGAAAATTTCTTAGGAGGGTGCCATGAGCTACTCATGTCAGCCTACTCTTGGTGGCCCAGACTCACTCACATGCTTCCAGCCAGCTGCAAGGGGACTGGGAAATGAAGTTCCTGGCTGGACAATAGCTCTTCATTCTGAAGGGGAGCATGGCTTTTTGGTGACTGCCTCTAGCTGTCATTGTGCCCCCAGAGGGCTGACAATGTAGGCCGTGAGGATGTTCCCTTCCCTCCCACCCTAACCCCTTCCCCATTCCCTGTGTACCTTTTCCCTCATCTCACCATTGTCTTCCATCCTTTCTCACCTCCGACATACCCATACACACACACCCCTACCGCTTTCCTTCTGCTCTTGCGTGGAAAATCTGCGCTACAGGGATCTTTCATATACAAGTTTGAAAGTATAGGCTGAAAGGAGATCAATAAATCTACACTCCCCTCTTCCAAACCAGGCTGGAAGCCTAAAGGATATGGGTTCAGGCCTTGCACTGTTTTCCCAAGATGTAGTTTTCATCAGTCACTGCCTTGCCAAGAACTTGAGAGGATTCCCTGCTGCTGTACCAAGGATATACTCCTTTGCCTTTCTATTAGACTCATTGTAATATGGCCCCTACTCCCTTGTCTAAGCTTATCTCACATGTCCCTTTGTTCCTTAACAGGGGAATAAATCCTGCCCATTGTGAGGTGTTTATTCACTATCTTGCTTTGCCTCTGTTCTCAATATTCTTGAAGGCCCATCCAAGCTCCACTCACAGTATGAAGCCTTCTAATAGGTAGAGACTTTAACTGATTTAAACTTCTGCTTGGTTAGCAGTAACCTTGCAGTTGAACACATTTCCCTCTCACTGTTTTGTGGCTGTTTATGTGTCCTTTGTTAGGTTATATGTTCCTTAAGCATAAAGAACAAGACTGATAGAGGTGGCTCCTGCTTCTCACTGCTCAGTGTTCTGTTGTTGTATTTTCCAAATTTGCGTTTTAAACTATACTTTGCTACTTTTTGACTTCAGAAAATCGGAATGTAATCATGCAGCATCCTATTCAGGGGCTAATGCCATCTGCCTATAGACAAGTAACTGCAGTCTTAGAGCAGAAGTTTCCTGACTAAAAGAATCAGGAGGGGCTAATGATGGCTAATTCTTTCCCTTGTTGGTGACTTTTCTGATGGAATGCCAAGAATCCATTTCAGCCAGAGCTGGGGACAGGTTACTTCTCCTTTGTGTCCCCTGAGAGCAATGGATATAGACTTGATGGTTACCTATTTAAAATTACAATCTGCTGCTGTTGAAGTTTTCTTAGTATCCATCATTGACCAGGCATTTTATCAATTGTGTGTTCATGTATGTTATCTCAATTAAATTTTCAACAGCTCAGTGCCTTAAGTATTTTCATCCTCATTTTTAAAGGAGAAAACTAGGGCTTCTTAGCAATTGGGAGATCAAAATTACAGACCAGTGAATGGGAGAACCAGGGCTCTGAGATCAATTCTTCTGGCTTCAAGTCCTATGCTTTTTTCTATTATTCAATTTACTTGATTTTCTAGAAAGATCCCTGATATTTCAATACTGGAACCCTTGCAAGTAGGGGCTAAAGGACTGGGAAAGAAAGTTATTTGATAGACCCAGGTTTCAATTCTGAATCTGTAATTGACTTCACTGAAGCCACGAATCTTCTGAAGTGTCAGTCTTCCCTTGTCCCAACCTCCACTGGTGCAAATCAAATTAAATATGCAGAAGAGTTGTAAAAAAAAAAAAAAGACTTTTGCTCTTCTGAAGTAATATCTTTTGCTAGAAGCATTAAGACATAAATTTGTTCTAGGGGCATCTTGGTTGGCTCAGTCAGTTAAGTGTCAGACTCTTGATTTTGGCTCAGGTCATTATCTTACAGTTTGTGGGATTGAGCCCTCTGTCAGGTTCCACACTGAGTGGGAAGCCTGCTTGGGATTGTCTTCTCCCTCTTTCTGCCCCTACCCCATTCTGTCTCTCTCTCTCCCTCTCTCAAAATAAATAAACTTAAAAAAAAAGTTCTATTAAAAAATATGTTCCAAGGAAAAGAGGAAACAAACTTAAAATCCATTTGTAAACAAAGCACTTGACCTGAATTTCTTCCAGCATTTTGCTGTCTTCCATATGTGTGCACACTTCCATCTGTGTCCTACCTACTGAGGACTCTAAGCCAATGTGGAAATTCAGGTTATAACATAGTCTGCTCATAGCCCTGCCTCATGAGCTAGCACCAGAGTTTGGAGGATGACAGTGAATGGGAGCGTCCCAGCAGCAGCTGGAAATGCTCACAGCCTGAGTCGGCCCAGGTGGTTTCTCTCCTCTCCCCAGTGTTGCAATGGACTCTCAGAAGGCCACCTGGCCCTGCCTTCCTCAGACTCCTGGGAGGGCCCATAGCAGAGAGATTACAAATGATTGTATAATGCTCTACAGTTTGTACAGTGTTTCTTTAAAAAATTTTTTTTAATGTTTATTAATTTTTGAGAGAGAGAGAGAGGAGAGAGACAGAGAGAGAGAGAGAGAGAGAGAGAGAGAGAGAGAGAGAGAGAGACAGCATATGCAGGGGAGGGGCAGAGAGAGAGAGGGAGACACAGAATCCAAAGCAGGTTCCAGGCTCTGAGCTGTCAGTACAGAGCCTGACATGGGGCTCAAACTCATGAACTGTGAGATCATGACCTGAGCTGAAGTCAGACACTTAACCAACTGAGCCACCCAGGCACCCCTATTCAGTGCTTCCTATTAAACACAGCTTAGCATTTGGTTTTCTCAATCACTTGGTAAGATGAGAGTGTTATATCATTCATTTTACATTTGAGGAGTCAGAAGATCAGGTGTTAAATAATTCACCTAAGGCAAGTAGCAAAACCGATTCTCAAACCAGCTCCCTTGGATGCAGGTCCTGCCTTGTTCAGTACACCTCCATGTGTCCCACTGAATCTGCTCAGGGCTTGTACCCTGCACTAAAGCATGCTTCCTTGAACACACTCCCTCCCCATCCTCCAGGCTCTGGTATGTACTGTCTGGAAAATTCCATCTGCTTCCAGTATTTCTTACTGCAGAATCCCAACTTTGAGGCCTAGCTTACGTGTCAAGTTGTCCACAACGGTTTTCCAGAATCCTCCTGGACTTTTCCTCCATTGTGTTTCCATAGCTCTTTCCTGTACTTAAAAATATATATAACATTCATTATAATCTGCTGAGTGTTCTACTTACTACATTCATGTCAGTCTCATAGTCTATACAAGGCAGGCCCAGTGTATTTAGATTCTCAATAAACATCAGGTTTGTTATTTGCTGTAATAAAAATGCTTATCTAATTGAATTCCTATATGGAAATAAAATAGTAATAGTCAACATTTGTTAACATTTCCCATATGCCAAGTGCTGTTCTGAAAGCTTTGTTCATCTACACAGTCCTCACCACCAAACTGTGCGGTGGGTCCTGTCACTGTCCACATCTTACAGATGAGAAAACTAAAGTCAAGGAGGATAAGTAACTTGTCTGGAGTTACCTAGCTAGTAAGAGGTAGAGCTTGCTTTGAACTACTTTCCTTGTAAGTCAGGGCCAAGTCCCTGGATTCTAAGAGTTGTATGTTCATTTCCTTCTACAAGAAAGAAACCTTGGCTCCAGATGGAAGCTGAGTTGGGGCAAAGTCAACTTCTGCCTTTGCTTGTCTTGCTTTTGGCCAGAGATGGGCAGAAATCTGTGGGAAGCTGGTGCTCAGCCTGGTCCTTGGCCCAGAATGACTCTGGAAATAGAGCTCTCTTGAGCTATCAGTATGAAATCAAGGGAAGAGAAGCTCCTACTTTCTTCTGTTGCTCCCCCACACATCTTCTTGCCTTTGATGGCAACCAGGGGCTCCCTTCCTTGCCTTAATTTTTTAAAGGACCAGAGCAGGAGAAGCACAAAGCCAGGAGAGCATCTTGAAAGTCAGGAGCCAACTGCATGTTGGGGCAGCACCGCCCTTGTGTGGCCCTGGAAGGATTATTTATCCCTTCACTCATCTACCCTCCTGGGCACCTCCAGGGTGATCAAAATTTTCTTTCTGGTGAGTGTTAATTCCTCCAAATACAAAAGAAAAATTCCTAAAGTTCAAACACTGGTGCTTTGCCCCCTGTAGTTGGGATGCTGCTGGTAGGGAAGTCTGTTTCCAGGACTGCTTGTCCCTTTCTCTGAACGGTTCCAGTGTGGTCTGCTGTGCTTGGGACATGACCCAGTGTGTCTATTCCATAGCCAGGAAGCCTGGGACACCTGGGGCAGACCTTTGTCTTCTTTCCTGTCTCCAAGGTCTCATCCCTCAACAGAGCCCTTATGCTCTGTCTTCTGAAATAGTTTTGATGTTAAAAACAAGGTATCTATTGAGAATTTTTGATCTCTACCTCTGAAGTTTGACCACTGCTGTCTGGGAATTTTCTTTTTTTAATTTCTTTTTATTTCTTCTTAAAATTGCAGTATAATTAACATACAATATATTAGTTTCAGGTGTACAATATAGCGATTCACAATTCTATACATTTCTCAGTGCTCATTATGATAAGTGTACTCTTAATCCCCTTTACCTATTCTACCCACCTCCCATATGGTAACCATTAATTTATTCTCTCTCTATATATACTTTTTTATTATTTTTAAAAAATATAATTTATTGTCAAATTGGCTAACATACAGTGTGTACAGTGTGCTCTTGGTTTTGGGGGTAGATTCCCCAAGGCTTACATGCACAACCCAGTGCTCATCCCAATAAGTGCCCTCCTCAATGCCCATCACCCATTTTCCCCCTCCCCCAACCCCCCATCAACCCTCAGTTTGTTCTCTGCATTTAAGAGTCTCTTACGGCTTGTCTCCCTTCCTCTCTGTTTGTAACTATTTTTTTCCCCTTCCCTTCCCCCATGGTCTTCTGTTAAGTTTCTCAAGATCCACATATGAGTGAAAACATATGATATCTTTCTCTGACTGACTTATTTCACTCAGCATAATACCTTCCAGTTCTATCCATGTTACTGCAAATGGCATGATTTCATTCTTTCTCATTGCCAAGTAGTATTCCATTGTATATATAAACCACATCTTCTTTATCCATTCATCAGTTGATGCACATTTAGTCTTTCCATAATTTGGCTATTGTGGAAAGTGCTGCTATAAACATTGGGGTACATGTGCCCCTATGAGTCAGCACTACCCTTGGGTAGATTCCTAGCAGTGCTATTGCTGGGTCATAGGGAAGATCTATTTTTAATTTTTTGAGGAACCTCCACACTGTTTTCCAGAGCAGCTGCACCAGTTTGCATTCCCACCAACAGTGCAAGTGGGTTCCCGTTTCTCCGCATCTTTGCCAGCATCTGTAGTTTCCTGATTTGTTAATTTTAGCCACTTTGACCAGTATGAGGTATTCTCTATATTTGAATCTATGTTTTTGTTTGTTTCTTTTTTTTCTTTGGTTTGTTTTGTTTCTTAAATTACACATATGAGTTAAATCATATGGTATGCCTTTCTCTGACTGACTTATTTCACTTAGCATTATACCCTCTAGATCCATCCATGTTGTTGCAAATGATAGGATCTCATCCTTTTCAAGACTGTGTAATATTCTATTGTGTATATACCACATTTTCCTTATCCATTTGTCAGTTGATGGACACTTAGGTTGCTTCCATGTCTTGGCTACTGTAAATAATGCTGCAATGAACACAGCGGTGCATGTATCTTTTTGAATTAGTGTTTTCGGATTCTTTGGGTAAATGCCCATTAGTAGAATTACTGCATTGTATAGTAATTCTATAATTTTTTAAGGAACATCCATACTGTTTTCCAGAGTGGCTACACCAGTTTGCATTCCCATCAACAGTGCAATAGGGTTCCTTTTTCTCCACATCCTCACCATTACTCGCTGTTTCTTGTATTGTTGATTTTAGCCATTCTTCTAGGTGTGAGGTGAGATTTTGGATTTCTCTGATGATTAGTGATTTTGAGCATTTTTTAATGTGTATGTTGACTACCTGGATGTCTTCTTTGGAGAAATGTTTGTTCACATCTGCCCGTTTGTTAATTGGATTATTTGGTTTTTGGGAGTTAAGTTGTATAAATTCTCTCCCTCTCTCTCTCTCTCTCTCTCTCTCTCTCTCTCGATATATATATATATATATATCTATATATATATATATCTAGACCTAGATCTAGATATATAGATATATTTTTTTAAATTTAAATTTAATTTAAATTTTAGTTAGTTAACATACTGTGCAACATTGGTTTCAGGAGTAGAATTCGATGATTCATCACTTACGTACAACACCCAATGCTTATCACAACAAGTGGCCTCCTTAATGTTCATCACCCATCTAGTCCATCTCCCAACCACTCCCTCCATCCACCCACAGTTTGTTCTCTATCATTAAGAATCTCTTGCAGTTTGTTTCCTCTCTCTTCTCTTTTCCCCTTCCTTCTCATATGGTCATTTGTTTTGTTTTTTTAATTCCATATGTGTGAAATCATATGGTATTTGTCTTTCTCTGATTTATTTCACTTAGCATAATACATTCTAGCTCCATTCACGTTATTGCAAATGGCAAGATTTCATCCTTTTTGATGGCTGAATAATATTTGGTTGTCTATATATACCACACCTTCTTTATCCATTCATCAGTTGATGGATATTTGGGCTCTCTCCATACTTTGGCTATTGTCGGTAAGGCTGCTATAAACATCAGGGTCCATGTACACTTCAAATTTGTATTTTTGTATCATTTGTGTAAATACCTACTAGTGTAATTGCTGGGTTATAGGATAGGTCTATTTTTAACTTTTTTAGGAACTTCCATACTGTTTTCCAGAGTGGCTGCACCCATTTCGCATTCCCACCAACAGTGTAAGAGGGTTCCCTTTTCTCCACATTCTCACCAATACCTGTTGTTTCTTGTGTTGTTAATTTAAACCATTCTGACAGGCGTGAGGTGGTATCTCATTGTGGTTTTTATTTGTATTTCTCTGACAATGACTGATGTTGAGCATCTTTTTTACATGTGTCTGTTAGTCATCTGGATGTCTTCTTTGGAAAAGTGTCTATTCATGTCTTCTGTCCATTTCCTCACTGGATTTTTTTTTTGTGTGTATTGAGTTTGATAAATTCTTTATAGATTTTGAATACTAACCCTTTATCAGATACGTCATTTTCAAATATCTTCTCTCATTCCATAGGCTGCCTTTTAGTTTTGTTGTTTCCTTCACCATGCAGAAGATTTTTTTAAAATTTTTTAATGTTTATTTATTTTTGAGACAAAGAGACAGAGCATGAGTGGGGGAGGGGGAGAGAGAGAGGGAAACACAAAATCCGAAGCAGGCTCCAGGCTCTGAACTGTCATCACAGAGTCTGATGTGGGGCTTGAACTCACAGACGATGAGATCATGGCCTGAGACAAAGTAAGACACTTAACTGACTGAGCCACCCAGGTGCCCCCATGCAGAAGTTTTTTATATTGATGAAGTCCCAATAGTTCATGTATACATTTGTTTCCCTTGCCTTCAATGATGTGTCTAATAAGAAGTTGCTCTGGCCAAGGTCAAAGAGGTTTCTATCTGTGTACTCTAAGATTTTGATGGTTTCCTGTCTCACATTTAGGTCTTTCATCCATTTTGAATTTATTTTTGTGTATGCTGTAAGAAAGTGGTCCAGTTTCATTCTTCTGTATGTTGCCATCCAGTCTCCCCAACACCACTTGTTGAAGAAACTGTCTTTTTTCCATTGGATATTCTTTCCAGTTTTGACAAAGATGAGTTGACCATACAGTTGTGGGTTCATTTCTGGGTTTTCTATTCTGTTCCATTGATCTATGTGTCTGTTTTTGTGCCAGTACCATACTGTCTTGATGACTACAACTTTGTAATATAGCCTGAAATCTGGAATTGTGATGCCTCCAGTTTTGTTTTTCTTTTTCAGGATTGCTTTGCCTATTCAGGGTCTTTTGTGGTTCCATGCAAATTTTAGGATTGTTTAGTCTAGTTCTGTGAAAAATGCTGGTGGTATTTTGACAGTGATTGCATTAAATGTGTAGATTACTTTAGGTAATACATTTTAACAATGTGTGTTCTTTCAATCCATGAGCATAGAATGTTTTTCCATTTACTTATGTCCTCTTCCATTTCTTTCATAAGTGTTCTATAATTTTCAGAGTATAGATATTTTACCTCTTTAATTAGGTTTATTCCTAGTTATCTTATTGTTTTTGGTGCACTTGCAGATGGGATTGATTCCTTGATTTCTATTTCTGCGGCTCCATTATTGGTGTATAGAAATGCAACAGATTTCTGTGTGTTGATTTTATATCCTGCGACTTTGCTGAATTCATGTATTAGTCCTAGTAATTTTTTGGTGGAGTCTTTCAGGTTTTCTATATAGAGTATTATGTCATCTGCAAATAGTGAAGTTTTGGATTATTTTTATTTATTTTTCGTTGTCTGATTACTGAGGTAAAGACTTTCAGTACTATGTTAAATAGTAATGGTGAGAGTGGTCATCCTTGTCTTATTCCTGACTGTAGGGGAAAGGCTCTCGGTTTGTCTTCCTTGAGGATAATATCAACTGTGGGTCTTTCATAGATGGCCTTTATGATGTTGAGGTATGTTCCATCTATCCCTACTTTGTTAAGGGTTTTATCAAGAACAGATGCTGTATTTTGTCAAATGCCTTGCCTTTTCTGCATCTATTGAGAGGATCATGTGGTCTTTATCCCTTCTTTTATCAATGTGGAGTATCATGTTGATTGGTTTGTGAATATTGAACCAGCTTTGCCACCCAGGAATCAATTCCATTTTATCCTGGTGAATAATTCTTTTAATGTACTGCTGAATTCGATTTGCTAATATCTTATTGAGAATTTTTGTATCCATGCTCATCAGGGATATTGGCCTGCAAGTCTCCTTTTTAGTGGGATTTTTGTCCCGTTTTGGAATCAAGGTAACACTGGCTTTGTAGAATACGTTTGGAAATTTTCCTTCCACTTCTGTTTTTTAGAACAGTTTGAGAAGAATAGGTATTAACTCTTTAAATGTCTGGTAGAATTCTCCTGGGAAGCCATGTGACCCAGGACTTTTGTTTGTTTGGAGATTTTTGATTACTGATTTAATTTCTTTGCTGGTTATGGGTCTGTTCAAATTATCTATTTCTTCCTGTTTAAATTTTGGTAGTTTGTGAGTTACTAGGTATTTGTTCATTTCTTCCAGATTGCCCAGTTTGCTGGCATATGATTTTTTTCTAGTATTCTTTTATAATTGTTTGTATATCTGTGGTGTTGGTTGTGATCTCTTTCATTTGTGATTTTATCTATTTGGGTCCTTTCTCTTTTCTTTTTAATAAATCTGGCTAAGGGTTTATTAATTTTGTTAATTATTTCAAAGCACCAGCTCTTAGTTTTGTTGATGTGTTCTAATATTTTTGTTTGTTTCTATTCTGCTCTTATCTTTATTGTTTCCCTTCTTCTGCAGGCTTTAGGCTTTTTTTTTTCGTTCCTTTTCTAGCTCTTTTAGGTGTATAGTTAGGTTGTATATTTTGGGATCTTTCTTGCTTCTTGAGATAAGTCTGAATTGCAATATGCTTCTCTCTTTGAAATGCCTTTGCTGCATCCCAAAGGTTTTGGACTGTCGTGTTTTCATTTTCATTTGCTTTCATGTATTTTTTATTTTTTATTTAATTTCCTGGTTAACATGTTCATTTTTTAGTTGGATGTTCTTTAACTTACATGTATTTGAGGGCTTTCCGAATTTTTTCTTGTGGTTGATTTCAAGTTTCATAGTGTTGTGATCTGAAAATATGCATGTTATGATCTCAATATTTCTGTTCTTGATGGGGGCTGATTTGTGACCCAGTTTGTGATCTATTCTGGAGAATGTTCCATATGTACTTGAAAAGAATGTATCCTGCTGCTTGAGGAGGAAATGTTCTGAATATATCTGTTAAGTCCATCTGGTCCATTGTGTCATTCAAAGCCTTTGTTTCATTGTTGAGCTTTTTGCTTAATGATATGTCCATTGTTGTAAGTGGGTGTTAAAGTCCCTTACTATTATTTTATTATTTTGTGTATTATTGTTTCTTTATATTTGTTATTAGTTGATTTATATATTTGAGCTCTTCCACATTGGGAGCATAAATACTTACAATTGTTAGAACTTTTTGATAGATAGACCCCTTAATTTTGATATAGTGCTCTGCTTCCTCTCTTGTTATACTCTTTGTTTTAAAATCTAGTTTGTCTGATGTAAGTATGGTTACTCTGGCTTTCTTTTGACTTCCATTAGCATGATAGATGGTTCTCCATTCCCTAACTTTCAATCTTCAGGTGTCTTTATGCCTAAAATAAGTCTCTTGTAGGCAGCATATAGATGGTCTTGTTTTTTTAATCCATTTTGATACCTGATGTCTTTTGATTGAAGCATTTAATACATTTACATTTGGAGTAATTATTGAAAGATATGAATTTAGTGTCATTGTGCTACCTGTAAAGTTAGTGTTTCTGGTGATGTTCTCTGATCCTTTCTAGTCTCTGTTACTTTTGGTCTATAAATTCTTTATGTATTTTGGATACTTGCCCCTTATCGGATATGTCATTTGCTATCCTCTCCAATTTAGTAGGTTGTCTTTTTGTTTTGTTGGTTGTTCCTTTTGTTGTACAGGATTTTTTTTATTTTGGTATAGTCCCAATAGTTTATTTTTGCTTTTGTTTCCCTGGCCTCAGCAAACATACCTAGAAAAAATATTGCTATGGCCGATATCAGAAATTACTGTGTTGTTTTCCTCTAGGAGTTTTGTGGTTTCAGGTCTTACATGTAGGTCTTTAATCCATTTTGAGTTTATTTTTATGTATGGTGTAAGAAAGCGGTCCGGTTTCATTCTTTTGCATATAGCTATCCTGTTTTCCTAACACCATTTATTGAAGAGATTGTCATTTTCCCATTGCATATTCTTGCCTCCTTTGTCATAGATTAATTGACCATATAAGGGTGGCTTTATTTCTGTTCTCTCAATTCTGTTCTGTTGATCTATGTGTGTATTTTTATGTCAGTGCCATACTGTCTGTCTGGGAATTTTTATCCCTTGGCAACTCCCTCAAGCTGCTTACTTTTCTATTACTTCTTCATTTCTTCATTTCCCCCACGGATTCTCTGTACACACTAAGCTTTTCAAGAATAGCTTGAATAACAACCAAGCAGGGAAACTATGGCATTTGGTAAGTTGGTGCTGGGAGAGAACACAGCATGATTTTGACATGAGTTGTTTACACTTTGTTAATTGGCCTTTATGTCTTAGATCAACATTGCAGCTCCAGTCTTAAAACTTATTTATGTAGATGTAGATGAGTCAAGATTCACAATCTTTCACAGGAAACTGATCTACTGATGCTTTTAGCTGGTTTGAAAAAATAAAAAGGGTTTTAGAAGTCCACCAGCAATTTCAGCAAATCCCTGCCTCTAGAAAAGTTCCAAAGGGCAGTTAGGGGGCTCCTGGTTGACTCAGCTGGAGGAGCATGCGACTCTTGATCTTGGGGTTGTTAGTTTGAGCCCCATGCTTGGTGTAGAGATTGCTTAAAAATAAAATCTTAAAAACATTACCAAAAGGCAGTCCAGAATGTTCCATCTTTTATACCTTTTCTCTGTTTAGTGCAGCCATAGAATGAGGCAAATGTCAAGATAAAAGATGAGGGGTCTGGAAATCAATGCTATAGCCAGTGATTTCTAATTAAGAGACACCTCTCACTCTGTCCCAGCAGCTAAGGATGCCCAATAGCACCACCACCACTGCTTCTCCTTCCCTTGTCATCATCTTCAGTGTTAGCATCATTGTTTTCAGACCTTTGTGGAGGGATAGAGAGCCAGCTGGATTCAGATAAGCTTGACTAACAGATTTCCACCCAGTCCTTTGCTGCTTCTGGGGCCTGTGGCAAGTTATTAAATATCCATGAATTTCAGTGTTTTCATCTTCAGAAATGGGGATGAGAATGACCTCCTTTTTTGTAAATATGAAACAGTGCCTTTCATATTATAGACACAATCGATTTTATTTTCCTCCTTTCACCAAGGAGCTAGGTTGAGAAGATACACACATAAAAATAGAATAAACAAAGCTCATATTGAGTGCCTGATCACTGGTGTAGAGAGGGTCCAGCTGGTGAGGTTTGTTTGCACACCATGGTCTCTTTGGAGCAGCATCTTGGCTGTGTTCTGCCTCAGGTGGGGGGCCCAATATAGGTTCAAGTGGAAGGCATAATTAGGGACAATAATTTGGAAAGTAACCTGATACTATAACCAAAGCCAAAAAGCCACACAAACCTTTTGACCCTAGTAATGCCATCTTAGAAAAACATATTACAATAAAATAATTGAGAAGAAAAAATATTTATTCTTTGTAAAGATATTCATCATAGCATTATTCACAAAAGTAAAACTAGAAAAATCAAATAAAGAATAAAAGGAGAATGGTTCATCAAATTACAATATGTTGCTCTAATACTATATAGGCAAAAAATCAAATTAAGAAGTAACATTCTCCTGTACAGACACAGGGAATGATTATTATAGAAAAAGTAAGTATAAATATCCTTAACCACCTGCTCTTTGCCATGAGGGTTCAGAGCTCAGGCAACAAAATCAGCATTCTTATTATCCTCCCTAGGTAAGCAGAGGAGTGGATATTTCCAGACTGATGAAAACTTATTTACAATATAATTTAGAAGTCAAGAGTGGTTTTCTTCAAATTGATGAAAAATAGACTCAGGATGATTGAAATATTGGCCAACTCCAGGTTTGACATGAAGAATACATTCCCATTGTAGTGTAGAAAGCATAATGCACTTTTAAAAAATTTTAACTTCCACTATAGTTAACATACAATGCTTTATTAGTTTCGGGTATACAATACAGTGATTCAACAATTCTATATATTACTCAGTGCTCATCAAGATGAGTGTACTCTTAATCCCCTAGCATAGTGCACTTTTGGCATAAGCAATATAACAGTTTACTTTGGGAAAATGACTTTCTGGTTCCCTTTAGTTTGGTCTGGGCTTCGGCTCATGGCACTGACTCTTCTGGTTTGTTCTAGCTCCTGGTATGAGGATCATACGGTGAATGAGAGGCCTCTCTGTGGAAAGGAATATGCATACGTAGATCCTTACTCTTGGTGATGTTTCCTAGGCTTTTGTCTTCACATATTCCCTAACAGAATTTTGCAAAATTGGTGTGCCTTCCTGGATGTTTAAGTTGATACGTAAACATTTTCATTTTTAGACCTAAATACTTGCAATATATCAATCATCCTATCTTTGAGGAATGTGTGTGCATGTGTGTGTACAATTTGTACATATATAGATTGAAATTATTTTTTCCTGTGACCATAAGCTTCTAAATGATAAAACATTTCTTTTAGATTGATGTATCATTAGAAGCATTTAGGATATATTTGATTGAAACATTAACCTATTGTGGAAGTGCCTTGGTTGGCACCTGGGGTCAGGGTGCAGGAAGACAACAGGACGTCCCCAGGCCTTGCTCTCAGGCAGATGGGATTCAGAACACACTACTTGTGAAGCTTAAGTACCCCCCAAATGGCTCCCCTAAAACTCTCTCTGCCTGTGAGCCTTGAGGTATGTGTGTCTGTGCTGGAGCCTGGGATGTGCATGAGACACCCTTCAGGAGGGATGTGCACTGACTATAAGACTATAAGACTATAAGACTATAAGACTGGGGCAAGTGCAACTCCAGTATTGGCTCCAGCCAACTCCCTAGGCGGCACCTCTATGCCTGAGTGAAGAAGGGGAAGAAGGGAACTCTGTGTGTGACTCTGCTCAGAGCTGGCATCAGTGCTGTTCCTGGCGTCAGTGCTGGTGTCAGTGCTGTTCCATTTTTTCCTCTGCCTAATCCTGGTTCCTGCTCCTCCCCTTCATAATGGTGGTTCCCTAGGAAACATCTTGCACCTTAAACTCTGTCTCAGAGTCTGCTTCTAGAAATGTAGCCTCTGACAATAAAAGTCCCTCTGTGAAGACCCCTGTGGGAAGCCAGGGAGCAGCTTAGAGCACTGGGTCTTAAATAAGAGGCCGAGTCCCCTCCATCCCCTTTCCTGTCCCCATGCCTCCTACACAGGGAATCTGGACAGCCTGATTTTCTGAAACACTTAACGCTTTTGAAGATGTCAGGAACTTATAGCATGACTTATAGATGTCAGGAACAGTATGCTTGTCACATTTAATAAAAATCAAACATCACTTTTTGTGTTGTTCTTTTGGGTGCAATGGGAATAGTGAGGTAGAGTCTCCAGGTAGGACCTCTTCTGTCTCATGTGGGCTGTGGTTAACGTTGTAAGGTGTCCTAAAGAGAGGAGTAGGACTACACTACGACCCAGCAATTGCACTACTAGGTATTTATCCAAGGGATACAGGTGTGCTATTTTGAAGAGACACATGCACCCCAATGTTTATAGCAGCACTATCCACAATAGTCAAAGTATGGAAAGAGCCCAAATGTCCATCGATGGATGAATGGATAAAGAAGATGTGGTATATATATACACAATGGAGTATTACTCAGCAATCAAAAAGAATTAAATCTTGCCATCTGCAACTACGTGGATGGAACTGGAGGGTATTATGCTAAGTGAAATTAGTCAGTCAGAGAAAGACAAATATCATATGACTTCACTCATATGAGGACTTTAAGAGACAAAACAGATGGACATAAGGGAAGGGAAACAAAAATAATACAAAAACAGGGAGGGGGCAAAATATAAGAGACTAATAAATATGGAGAACAAACGGGGTTACTGGAGGGGTTGTGGGAGGGGGATGGGCTAAACGGGTAAGGGGCACTAAGGAATCTACTCCTGAAATCATTGTTGCACGATATGCTAACTAATTTGGATGTAAATTTAAAAAAATAATAAAATTAAAAAATACATACATGTATATAAAAGGCAAAGTAAATCCTGAGAAGAGGCAGTAGGACTTGGACAGAGAGATTGGATTCCTTGGGGAGTAATCCATCCCAGGATCTTGAGAAAAGAGTTTCATCCAGGACAGCTTACTCTGGTACTTTTGGGAGGGAGAGAGGCTTCCCTCTCAACACCCTCTAGAGCTAGCAATCTCGGCACTCCAAAGCTCAGGCCTGAAAGTGGAATCCCTCAATATCAACTGCCACTTTGGTAAGGAGTATCAAGAAGAGAACTTTAAAGTCACTGAAAAAAAAATTATTGAAACATGAAGTGTCCCAAGCCTCAACTGGGAGCCACAAAACTTGGAAAGTTCCTGTGATTCAAAGGAATCCAAGAAAGGCGAACACAGTAAATCTCTGTCATCTTGTCTAATTCTAAAGCCCAGGCGTTACATTTATGAATGAAACTTTTGCTACTTCTCTAGTACTAGGGATACCACTATCAGCTGCTTTACTTTAGACTTCTCCCTTTTTCATACAGGACTAACTCTTTAAGAATATACTCACTAGGCCCCATTCACTGGCTTTTAGGCCATTATAATATTTGGTTAGGTGATTTTAAGCTACTGGAAGAAGAAAGTCCTGTGGGATTCAAAGTGCCAAAAAAAAAAAAAAAAAAAAAAACACTAAAGAAGGGTGTTCTGGCCATTTTGGTCTCAAATTGCCTTGTACAGTAATGGGAACAAATTTATCACAGGAAAGGATCAGGCCACTGGGGGTACACTGAACCCTGCATACTCCCAAAATAACAAGATTTAAATGGCAAACAGATCAGATAGGTCAGGCCTGCAGTTGGTTGAGAGACCTCCAAGAGAATGCAGAAAGCTACCACAAAGTGAGCAGGGCCAAAATAATGTTTGGTACAGGAGACACATTTGGAAGCATCTGCTCCATAATGATCCCCTTCTAACTCTTCTCTGATTTAAAAAGATATAATCCTAGCTTATATTGCATGACATGACCCTAGCCTCCTGGCAAGAGCTAGTTTCTTTAGGTATAGGCAACTGATTCAAGCCGGGTCTATCAGTGCTCAGTTTTCTGTGACTTGGAGATTGGAACTAAGAGAACCAGACATTACCTTTCCATGTGACGGAACTGTAACATATGAACTCAGGAGACAAAGGAGCTAGCTATTGCCCACTGTGTACTTTAATCTGCTAAGAGAGAAGAAACAAGCAGGTATGAACAAGGAAGCAAATATGAGACACATAAAGAAAACCAGCTTGTGTTTCCAACAACTCCCCATTTGCAAAACCCAGTTCATTCCCAAGATCCAGTGACATTTCTGTTGCACTTAAACTAGCTCCCGATGGATCCTGTCCTTTGCAACCAAAGAATAGAAATGAATAAATAAAAATGCCTAATTGGGTAGATGCTGCTCAGTTCCTGGTAAATGTCACCATGCAACAGTATAGGCCCAGTGATGCCATACATTTGAAGTTTTTCATGAAAGCTACATACCTATATTTAACATGAAATCTTCTACTTTTCATATACTGGTAATGAAATCAAATTTTGGAAAAACATGGTCCAAGATAAAGTATAAAAAAAAAAAAGAGGAGAAGGAAACTTGGATTCTGTGTTACCAATGTTATCTTGGCCTGAAGTACATGACAATAATAATGAAATACTATTTTAATAGTGAACACTTCTGAGTACTTGCTATGTGTCAAAGCTCTTCTAAAGACTTTGTGTATGTTTACTGTAGGGGACAAGGACAGTCCACCAAAATGTGCCACTTCGGCATATTGATTATTTTAAATAAAATTTCTTAAGAGACAGCCTGTGCAGGAAGTACACTCAGACCCTCCTCTGCCCCCCTTAAAGCTGGAACTAAATCTCCATGTGAAAGGTGCCCTCTGTGTACCAGGAGATAAGGAGACATCCTTATCACCATAGATAGGAAATTTAGAACCAAGAAGGCTATATAAACAACTCTCCTTACTTTTTACTAATTTATTTCTCCAGCCTAAATTCTGTTTAGAACTCCTTCCTACTTAAGACTCCTGAAGTTGCTTTCTTTGTCCTGTCAATTCCTCATAGATATATTGTCTCTTTGTCTGAAAAGTATCAAAACTGCCTGCCTTGGTTATTTTTTTAGCTCTCAGTTCCGTTATTGGGTCTCTGTGCTCTTGTTATAAAACTTCTTTTCTCCTATTGATCTGTCTTATGCAAATGTAATTCTTAGTCTAGCTAGAAGAAGCTTGGCCCAAGGAAAATTTCTTCTTCCCCTTCATGATTCATTTAACCCTCAAAACAACAGCAAGGTAGTTATCCTTAATTGAGAGAACAAGAAATGGAATGACAGAAGCTACTTCGTACTGAATGTTTACTACGTGTGGATCTTCGAGCGCTAAGAAAATAACTTGAAATATTTCATGAGAGGATATTTAATTGAGAGAACAAGAAATGGAATGACAGAAGCTACTTCATACTGAATGTTTACTACGTGTGGATCTTCGAGCGCTAAGAAAATAACTTGAAATATTGCATGTAATCCTGATGTGACCTAGTGATTTATGTGTTATTATCCCTTTATAGATGGGGAAACTGAAACTTGGAGAGGTCTGTAAGCCTCTGTAAGGCTCTTACAAACTGTAAGAGCCAAGGGCAGGTGTCCCCAAGACAGACCACTGCAGCATGAAGATTATTTTGAGTTAAAAGCAGTCAAAAGCCAGCAGTTTCAAGAAAGGCTCTTTAGCTCCCCCTCTACTGCCTAAAAGAATTTTCGGGCGCCTGGGTGGCTCAGTTGGTTAAGCGTCTGACTTCAGCTCAGGTCATGATCTCGCGGTCCGTGAGTTCGAGCCCCGCCTCGGGCTCTGTGCTGACAGCTGGGAGCCTGGAGCCTGTTTCAGATTCTGTATCTCCCTCTCTCTCTGACCCTCCCCAGTTCATGCTTTGTCTCCCTCTGTCTCAAAAATAAATAAACATTAAGAAAAAAAAGTTAAAAAGAATTTAGATAGAGGACTTGCTCCAGTAAGAGAGCTGTCACCATAGAAAACAACATCGTTATACGACCTAGGTGTAGTAGACAGGGAGAAATGGAACAAGGCCTGTTTGATCAAAGTCTTCTCTATGTCCTATTGTTTCTGGATGGGCCAGACTCTTGTTGACTCTTTATCATCTTCCTGTGAATTGCATTTCTTCCTTTGAATTCCCTATCTCCTTCTTCTTAGTTGAGGATGACACACACATCTCATTTTGTCTGACCGTCTTTGGAATTTCCATTTCTGTGTAGATTCCCTGTATGCATGAAATTAAATTTGATTTTCTTCTGTAAATCTGTATCGTGTGAATTTGGTTCTTACTCCAGCTAGAAAGATCTTTAAGGGCAGAAGAAATTCTTCCTCCTTGAGAACATCCAAAGAGAACAGCTCGTGTATGTGGAGTTGGAGGTTCGAGGTGAGGCCTGTGTCTTGCT
The DNA here is from genome assembly GCF_027475565.1 of Acinonyx jubatus. Classification (NCBI taxonomy): domain Eukaryota; kingdom Metazoa; phylum Chordata; class Mammalia; order Carnivora; family Felidae; genus Acinonyx; species Acinonyx jubatus. Next base: position 309,879 of record NC_069380.1, on the reverse strand, counting down.
GAGGGTTCTCCAAACCCGGACACTTAATCATGAATGGGTGGCAGACACTCGCAAGCCTCTATGCAAATCCTGGGAGGAGTTGAATGTCACCTAAACCCAGCTCCTCCTGACTCTCTCCCTGGCTATGTGGCCCCAAGTTTCATATTAGGAGAAGGATCCTTTAGTTTCTACAGTTGGCAAGGAAAAATTTTCCTCTGCTTGTCCACTGGTCTAAGAATTAAATTGACAGGAGACAGATAAACAGGAGAAAATCAGATTTAATAACGTATGTCCAGGGAATTCACATAGACATGCGATTCTAAAGACAGTCAGGCAAAATCAGGTATATATGTCATCCTGAACTAAGGAAAAGGGTAGGGGCCCTGAGACTTCAAAGGGAAGGAAAGCAACTCACAGAAAGATGAAAAAGAGTAAGCATTTGGTAAACAAATGTTTGGTCGGCCGGCCATCCAGAAACAATAGGACCTGGAGAGGACTTTGATACCCCAGGCCTTTCTAGGCTCCTCCTGTCTACCACGCCTGGCTCACAGTATAATCCAGTTTGCTATGGTGACAAGTTCTCTACCTGGAGCAGGTCCTCCATCTAAATTCTTTCAGATGGTTAGGGGGAAGGTGAAAGTTTCTTCCTGAGTCTTTTGGGACTTGACTGTTTTCAGCTTGAAATAATCTGCAGCGAAAGTGGCACATTCTGGTGTGACTCAGCCTTGGCCCCTACACCACAATCTCAGAACCTCCTCGGAGTGAAAAAGATAAACTAACAAGCTTGCCATCTATAGAATGCCAGCCACACATCAAAAGCTTAATGCATAGTATTTCTAATTCCTGCAGCAACCTGCGTAGCAAGTGCTGCCATCACCCTTGTTTTTCTGCCAGGGAACCTGAAGTACTGAGTTTAAGTAGCTTGCTCATTGTTGCTTTACCAGGAGGTGGCAGAACTGGCCATGAGCAGGGCACCATCCCAGGCTGCAGCACTTTGCTGAAGAAGAGGGATCTACAGTTCTCAGTCTCTGTGGGGAGTTTTCATTTGGTCCCAGCTTTAGCTGTCCTGACATGCAGGTGTCTCGCTCATTTGTGCATGGCCCATGTTGGAGCACAATTGTCTTGTGCAACACAGGCCCTTCGAGCTTCTCTCTACTGTAGCAGGTCTTCTCCCTTAGGATAAAGTCACTTGCGGGAGCTGCCGGAGTTGACTACCCCTCCTCCTGAGTTGAGAGTGCTTTGCAGTGATTTAGAAGGTGGTGGAGAGCATGTTCTTGCATCTGTTCTCTGCCCTTACTGATGCACTAGCAGTGCTTGGGAAAGTGGGGGCAGCCTGGGAGGCTGGACTGTCCTTGGCGTGTCAGTGCTAAGCATTATTGCTGTCAACAACATTGGAAGGAAGGAATGCAGGGCGGGATGGGGCAGGGCAATGACCTGAGGCTCTACTGAGTTGTGGGGGCCGT